>NC_092617.1:5747500-6047500 GCF_047663525.1 Anas platyrhynchos
ATGGGGTCTTCAGGTCAACTTCCCTTGAAGAACCCCTGAAGAACCCTTGAAGAACCCCTTCTATGGGGTCTTCAGGACCCATTTTTCCATGAAGAACCCCATCTATGGGGTCTTCACCCCAAATTCCCCTTGAAGAACCCCTTCCATGGGGTCTTCAGGTCAACTTTCCTTGAAGAACCCTTGAAGAACCCCTTCTAAGGGGTCTTCAAGACCCATTTTTCCTCGAAAAAACCCTTTTATGGGGTCTTCAGGACCCATTTTTCCTCGAAAACCCCCTTTTATGGGTTCTTCACCCCACATTTCCTTTAAAGAACCCTTTTTATGGGGTCTCCATCCCAATTTTTCCTTGAAGAACCCTTTTTATGGGGTCTTCTGGTCAACTTCCCTTGAAGAACCCTTGAAGAACCCTTGAAGAACCCCTTCTATGGGGTCTTCAGGACCCATTTTTCCTCGAAAAACCCCTTTTATGGGTTCTTGACCCCACGTTTCCTTTGAAGAACCCTTTTTATGGGGTCTTCACCCCCCATTTTCCCCCCAGGACCCCTTTTTATGGGTTCTTCACCCCACATTTCCCTTGAAGAACCCCTTCCATGGGGTCTTCAAGACCCATTTTTCCTCGAAAAAAACCTTTTTACGGGTTTTCCACCCCACATCTCCCCCCGAACCCCCTTTTTTTGTGTTCCCCACCCCACTGAGACCCCCTTACCCCCGCGATGTTGCCCTCGCGGCCGCTCATGGACTGCAGCACGGCTTTGTCCAGGCCCAGCTTGAGGCTGGCCTTGTCGAACATCTCCCGCTCGTAGGAGTTGCGGGTGATCAGGCGGTAAACCTTCACCGCCTTGCTCTGCCCGATGCGGTGGCACCGCGCCTGGGCCTAAAGGGGGGAAAAAAGGGAGTCAGGGTGGTCAACGGGGTGCCAAAAATCCCAAAATCCTATCAAGAGAAGCTTAACGGGGCAAATAAACCCCAAAATCCCATAAAGAAAAACTTAACGGGGCAAATAAACCCCAAAATCCCATAAAGAAAAGCTTAAAGGGGCAAAAAAAAAACAAAATCCCATCAGGAGAAACTTAAAGGGGCAAATAAACCCCAAAATCCCATCAAGAAAAACTCAATGGGACACCAAAACCCCAAAATCCCATAAAGAAAAACTTAAAGGGGCAAAAAAAACCCGAAATCCCATCAAGAAAAACTTAACGGGGCAAATAGACCCCAAAATCCCATCAAGAAAAACTTAACGAGGCAAATAAACCCCAAAATCCCATCAAGGTAAACTCAACGGGGCGCCCAAACCCAAATCTCATCGAGATCAAACTCAACAGGGTACCAAAACCCCATCAAGATTAACTTAAAGGGGCAAATAAACCCCAAAATCCCATCAAGAGAAACTCAATGGGGCTCCAAAACCCCAAAATCCCATAAAGAAAAACTTAAAGGGGCAAAAAAACCCCGAAATCCCATCAAGAAAAACTTAACGGGGCACCAAAACCCCAAAATCCCGTCAAGGTGGAGTCAACGGGGTGCCAAAAATCTCAAAATCCCATCAAGAGAAACTTAACGGGGCAAATAAACCCCCAAATCCCGTCAAGATAAACTCAAATGGGAAACCAAAACCCCAAAATCCCGTCAAGGTGGAGTCAACGGGGTGCCAAAATCCCAAAATCCCATCAAGAGAAACTTAACGGGGCGACAAAACCCCAAAATCCCATCAAGGTGGAGTTGGTGGGGCACGAAAACCCCAAAATCCCATCAGGATAAACTCAACAGGGCCCCAAAACCCAAGACCCCATTGACTCAAACCCAACATGACCAGCCAAAAACCCAAAACCTTGTTGACTAAAATTCAACGTAACCCCAAAACCCAACACCCCATTGACTCAAACCCAACGAAACCCCAAAACCCAAGACCCCGTTGACTCAAACTCAATGTAGGAAGCCAAAAACCGAAGACCCCGTTGACTCAAACTCAACATGACCAGCCAAAAACCCAAAACCTCATTGACTAAAATTCAACGTAACCCCAAAACCCAACACCCCGTTGACTCAAACCCAACAAAACCCCAAAACCCAACACCCTGTTGGGTCAAACTCAACGTAGCCCCAAAACCCAAGACCCTGTTGGGTCAAAGTCAACGTGGCAAGCCAAAAACCCAAGACCCTGTTGAGTTAAACTCAACGTAGCCCCAAAACCCAAGACCCCGTTGACTCAAACTCAATGTAGCAAGCCAAAAACCAAAGACCCCGTTGACTCAAACCCAACGTGACCCCAAAACCCAAGACCCCATTGACTCAAAACCAATGTGACCCCAAAACCCAAGACCCCATTGGGTCAAACTCAACATAGCAAGCCAAAAACCCAAGACCCCGTTGAGTTAAACTCAACGTGACCCCAAAATCCAAGACCCCATTGACTCAAACTCAACGTAGCAAGCCAAAAACCCAAGACCCCATTGACTCAAAGTCCACGAAACCCCAAAACCCAAGACCCCATTGACTCAAAATCCACAAAACCCCAAAACCCAAGACCCCGTTGAGTCAAACTCAACATGACCAGCCAAAAACCCAAGACCTCGTTGACTAAAATTCAACGTAGCCCCAAAACCCAACACCCCATTGACTCAAACCCAACGTAACCCCAAAATCCAACACCCCGTTGACTCAAACTCAACGTAACAAGCCAAAAACTGAAGACCCCGTTGACTCAAACCCAACGAAACCCCAAAACCAAAGACCCCGTTGACTCAAACTCAACGAAACCCCAAAACCCAAGACCCTGTTGGGTCAAACTCAACGTAGGAAGCCAAAAACCCCAAACCCTATTCACTCAAACCCAACGTGACCCCAAAATCCAAGACCCCATTGACTCAAACTCAATGTAGCAAGCCAAAAACTGAAGACCTCGTTGACTCAAACCCAACGAAACCCCAAAACCCAAGCCCCCATTGGGTCAAACCCAACGAAACCCCAAAACCCAAGACCCCATTGACTCAAAGTCCACGAAACCCCAAAACCAAAGACCCCGTTGACTCAAACTCAACATGACCAACCAAAAACCCCAAACCCCGTTGACTCAAACTCAACGAAACCCCAAAACCCAAGACCCCATTGACTCAAACTCAACATGACCAACCAAAAACCCAAAACCTCGTTGACTAAAATTCAACAAAACCCCAAAATCCAAGACCCCATTGACTCAAACCCAACGAAACCCCAAAACCCAAGACCCCGTTGACTCAAACTCAACGTAACAAGCCAAAAACTGAAGACCCCGTTGACTCAAACTCAACAAAACCCCAAAATCTAAGACCCCGTTGACTCAAACCCAATGAAATCCCAAAACCGAAGACCCCGTTGACTCAAAGTCAACGTAACAAGCCAAAAACCCAAGACCCCATTGACTAAAATTCAACGTAGCCCAAAAACCCAAGACCCCGTTGACTCAAACCCAACGGAACCCCAAAACCAAAGACCCCGTTGACTCAAACTCAATGAAACCCAAAAACCCAAGACCCCGTTGACTCAAACTCAACATGACCAACCAAAAACCCAAAACCTCGTTGACTAAAATTCAACAAAACCCCAAAACCCAAGACCCCATTGACTCAAACCCAACGTAACCCCAAAACCCAAGCCCCTACCCCAACGGTGCCAAACCGGGGGTGACCCCAAACCCCCGGGGCTCACCTGGAGGTCGTTTTGGGGGTTCCAGTCGGAGTCGAAGATGATGCAGGTGTCGGCGGCCGTCAGGTTGATGCCCAAGCCCCCCGCCCGCGTGCAGAGGAGGAAGACGAAGCGATCCGAGTCGGCTTTGCTGAAGCGGTCGATGGCCGCCTGCCGCAGGTTGCCCCGCACCCGCCCGTCGATCCGCTCGTACAGGTACCTGGGACGCCCCCAAAAAAACACGGCGATGACCCCAAAACCCTCCCTGATGGCCCTTTTTACCCGTTTTACCTTTTCGGGATGATTTAGTCCTCCAGGAGACCGCAAACCCTTCCCAAATGCCCCGTTTTGCCCGTTTTTACCTTTTTTGGATGAGGCTTTTCACCCCTTTTTACCTCTTTTGCATTAGGTAGTCCTCCAGGAGACCCCAAAACCCTCAATTATGCCCCTTTTTACCCGTTTTACCTCTTCGGGATGATTTAGTCCTCCCGGCGACCCCAAAACTCTCCCTGATGTCCCTTTTCGTCCCTTCACCTTTTCGGGATGATTTAGTCCTCCAGGTGACCCCCAAACCCTTCCCAAATGCCCCTTTTTGCCCGTTTTACCTCTTTAGGATGATTTAGTCCTCCAAGTGACCCCAAAACCTTCCCAAATGCCCCTTTTTGCCCGTTTTTACCTCTTCGGGATGATTTAGTCCTCCAGGAGACCCCAAAACCCTCCCTGATGGCCCTTTTTACCCGTTTGACATCTTCGGGATGATTTAGTCCTCCAGGAGACCCCAAAACCTTCCCAAATGCCCCGTTTTGCCCATTTTTACCTCTTTTGGATGCCCCTTTTCGCCCCTTTTACCTCTTCTTGATGATTTAGTCCTCCAGGTGACCCCAAAACCTTCCCCGATGTCCCTTTTTGTCCTCCAGGTGACCCCAAACCCTTCCCTAATGACCCTTTTTACCCGTTTTACCTGTTTTGGATGATTTAGTCCTCCAGGTGACCCCAAAACCCTCAATTATGCCCCTTTTTACCCGTTTTACCTCTTCGGGATGATTTAGTCCTCCAGGAGACCCCAAACCCTTCCCAAATGCCCCGTTTTGCCCGTTTTTACCTTTTTTGGATGCCCCTTTTCGCCCCTTTTACCTCTTCTTGATGATTTAGTCCTCCAGGAGACCCCAAACCCTCCCCGATGCCCCTTTTTACCTGTTTTACCTCTTTTGGACAATTTAGTCCTCTAGGTGACCCCAAAACCTTCCCAAATGCCCCTTTTCACCCTGTTTTTACCTCTTTTGGATGAAATAATCCTCCAGGTGACCCGAAACCCTTCCCAAATGCCCCGTTTTGCCCGTTTTTACCTTTTTTGGATGAGGCTTTTCGCCCCTTTTTACCTCTTTTGGATTAGGTAGTCCTCCAGGTGACCCCAAACCCTTCCCTGATGTCCGTTTTCGTCCTCCAGGAGACCCCAAAACCTTCCCAAATGCCCTTTTTCCCCCCTTTTTTACCTCTTCTGGACGACGCACTCCTCCAGGTGACCCCAAACCCTTCCCAAACACCCCGTTTTGCCCCGTTTTTACCTCTTTTGGACGAGATAATCCTCCAGGTGACCCCAAACCCTTCCCAAACGCCCCGTTTTCGCCCCATTTTTACCTCTTTTGGATGATTTAGTCCTCCAGGTGACCCCAAACCCTTCCTTGATGTCCCTTTTCGTCCTCCAGGAGACCCCAAACCCTTCCCAAAAGCCTCTTTTTGCCCCGTTTTTACCTCTTTTGGACAACGCACTCCTCCAGGTGACCCCAAACCCTTCCCAAACGCCCCGTTTTGCCCGTTTTTACCTCTTCGGGATGATTTAGTCCTCCAGGTGACCCCAAACCCTTCCCAGATGCCCCTTTTTCGCCCTGTTTTTACCTCTTTTGGACGACGCACTCCTCCAGTTGACCCCAAACCCTTCCCAAACGCCCCGTTTTGCCCGTTTTTACCTCTTCGGGATGATTTAGTCCTCCAGGTGACCCCAAACCCTTCCCAGATGCCCCGTTTTGCCCCGTTTTTACCTCTTTTGGACGAGATAATCCTCCAGGTGACCCCAAACCCTTCCCAAACGCCCCGTTTTCGCCCCGTTTTTACCTTTTTTGGATGATTTAGTCCTCCAGGTGACCCCAAACCCTTCCCAAACGCCCCGTTTTCGCCCCATTTTTACCTCTTTTGGATGATTTAGTCCTCCAGGAGACCCCAAACCCTTCCCCGATGCCCCTTTTTCGCCCTGTTTTTACCTCTTTTGGACGACGCACTCCTCCAGTTGACCCCAAACCCTTCCCAAACGCCCCGTTTTGCCCGTTTTTACCTCTTTTGGATGAGGCTTTTCACCCCTTTTTACCTCTTTTGGATTAGGTAGTCCTCCAGGAGACCCCAAAACCCTCCATTATGTCCCTTTTTACCCATTTTACCTCTTTTCTATGATTTAGTCCTCCAGGTGACCCCAAAACCCTCCCTCATGGCCCTTTTTACCCGTTTTACCTCTTTTGGATGATTTAGTCCTCCAGGAGACCCCAAACCCTTCCCAAATGCCCCTTTTCTCCCCGTTTTACCTCTTCTGGACGAGATAATCCTCCAGGAGACCCCAAACCCTTCCCAAACGCCCCGTTTTCGCCCCGTTTTTACCTCTTTTGGACAATTTAGTCCTCCAGGTGACCCCAAACCCTTCCCAAATGTCCCGTTTCGCCCCGTTTTTACCTCTTCTGGACGAGATAATCCTCCAGGAGACCCCAAACCCTTCCCAAACGCCCCGTTTTGCCCGTTTTTACCTCTTTTGGATGAGGAAGTCCTCCAGGTGACCCCAAAACCTTCCCCGATGTCCCTTTTTACCCGTTTTACCTCTTCGGGATGAGGTAGTCCTCCAAATGACCCCAAACCCTTCCCAAATGTCCCATTTCGCCCCGTTTTTACCTCTTCTGGACGAGATAATCCTCCAAGTGACCCCAAACCCTTCCCAAACGCCCCGTTTTCGCCCCGTTTTACCTCTTTTGGATGATTTAGTCCTCCAGGTGACCCCAAACCCTTCCCTGATGTCCCTTTTCGTCCTCCAGGAGACCCCAAACCCTTCCCAAAAGCCTCTTTTTGCCCCGTTTTTACCTCTTTTGGACAACGCACTCCTCCAGGTGACCCCAAACCCTTCCCAAACGCCCCGTTTTGCCCGTTTTTACCTCTTTTGGATGAGGTAGTCCTCCAAGATGTCGAGGCAGCGGACCATCTGGGAGAAGATGAGCACCTTGTGGCCTCCGGCCTTGAGTTTGGGGAGCAATTTGTCGATCAGCACCAGCTTGCCGGCCGAGCGCACCATGGCCTGGAGGTGGAAGTCGTGGGGGACGTGGTGGTGGCAGGACTCGCGGAATTCGGCCAGGATCTTCTCCTCCGCGCCTGCTCGGGGTGGGATGGGATCATCAACGGGGCGTTGGGGGGCGCTACTCAACCCCAAACCCAACCACAACCCCAAATCCAAGGTGCTGGTGGACACCTCAAGGCGTTATTTGCCCTAAAAATGTCTATTTTGGGACTTTCAGCACCACTACTCAATCCTCAACCCAACCACGTCCCAACTGGGGACATCACCACCAACCTAGAAGACTTGGAGAACCTTCTCCATTCCCACCAGGAGAAGGAAAACCCCAAATCCAACCAACTGGTGGACCCCTCAAGGCGTTATTTGCCCTAAAAATGTCTATTTTGGGACATTCATCAACACCACTCAACCCTCAACCCAACCACGTCCCAACTGGGGACATCACCACCAACTTAGAAGATTTGGAGAACCTCCTCCATTCCCACCAGGAGAAGGAAAACCCAAAATCCAACCAACTGGTTGACCCCCCAAGGCATTTTTCACCCTAAAAATGTCTATTTTGGGATATTCATCAACACCACTCAACCCTCAACCCAACCACGTCCCAACTGGGGACATCACCACCAACCTAGAAGATTTGGAGAACCTTCTCCATTCCCACCAGGAGAAGGAAAACCCAAAACCCAACCAACCGGTTGACCCCCCGAGGCATTTTTCACCCTAAAAACGTCCATTTTGGGACGCAAGACCCCTCCTTTTTGCCCACCCCCTCACCGTTGATGAGGTAGGGGTGGTTGCAGCACTTGCGCAGCTCCATCATGGTGTTGAGGAGGTTGGGCATGTTGGTGTGGCCGGCCCCCTTGGAGAGGAAGGAGAAATTCTTCTCCAGGATGGCCCGGTAGTATTTTTTTTGGATGTTGGTCAGCTCCACCTCGATGATGGTCTCCTGTTTTGGGGCCAAATTCTTCTCCACGTCCTCCTTCAACCGACGGAGCATCATGGGCTTGAGGATGGCCTGGAGCTTCTGCACCTAAATTTGGAGAGCCACCAAGAGTAGAAGCCAACCCTCGTGGTCACCTGAAGGGTTTGAGGTCTTCTCCTTCCTCCTCCTCCTCCTCCTCCTCGTCTTCCTCTTCCTCACCTGCTCCTCCGTCTTGAGGTCGCCGAAGTCCTTGAGGAACTCGGCCTCGGATGGGAATTGGGAGGGTTCCAAAAAGTGCAGGAGGCTGAAGAGCTCCTCCACCGTGTTCTGCAGCGGGGTGCCCGTCAGGAGGACCTTGTGCTCCTGCCCAGGGGGTAGAAGGTTAGGGGGGGACGGGGGGAGGTCACCAAAATCCTGGGGGGACGGCGGGGTGGCCCCCATGTGGAGGTACTCGGGTGGGAGGTGTGGGTGGAGCATAAAGATCTCCAAACTTGATTAAAAAGGCCCAAAAATAGCTTCAGGACCATGCCAAGGGATGTGGGATCAACCCAAAGATCTCCAAACTCAACCAAAAATCCCCAAAAAATCTTCAGGATCATCTCCAAGGGATGTGGGATCAACCCAAAGATCTCCAAACTCAACCAAACTCAACCAAAAATCCCAAAACACCTTCAGGACCATCTCAAAAGGACATGGGATGAGCCCAAATGTCTCCAAACTCAACCAAACTCAACCAAAAACCCCCAAAACATCTTCAGAAACATCTCCAAGGGACATGGGATGAACCCAAATGTCTCCAAACTCAACCAAAAACCCCCAAAACATCTTCAGGACCCAACAAAAACCCCAAAAACACCTTCAGGACCCAACGAAAGCCCCAAAAACACCTCCAGGACCACCCCCAAGGTCCACCAGGTCAACCCAAACACCTCCAAACCCAACCAAGACCCCCCAAACACCTCCAAAACCACCTCAGGACGCGCGGGACGAACCCAACCACCTCCGTCCAACCCCAAAAACCCCTCCGGGGCACCCAAAATCAACCCGAGGAGGGCAGAAGGGACTTATTTGTCCCCCCCCAAGAAGTCTTCTGCTGTCCCTCACCAGGTCCATGTGCTTGAGGCTGTCGAGCAGCTTGCAGTTGCGGTTTTTGAGGCGGTGGGCTTCGTCGATGATGACGCAGCGCCACTCGATCTCCCGCAGCTCGGGGCAGTCGGAGAGGATCATCTCGAAGGTGGTGATCAGCGCGTCGAATTTGTAGGCCCCGGGGATCAGGCGGCCCTAAAAAAGGTGGGAGGAAGGCTCCCGACACCTCTCCTCGGCCTCAGGAGGGTCTCGGGGGGCTTTTGGAGGAGCTCAAAGCCACCCTCGGCCTCCTTAAATGCTTGGGAAGATCTCCAGGAGCTTTTGGAGGACCTAAAAACCATCTCAGGAGGTTCTCCAGGAGCTTCTGGAGGACCTAAAAACCACCTCAGGAGGTTCTCCAGGTGATTTAGGATCTTTTGGAGGAGCTCGAAGTCACCCTCGACCTCCTTAAACACTTGGGAAGATCTCCAGGAGCTTCTGGAGGACCTAAAAACCACCCTTGGGAGGTTCTCCAGGTGGTTTAGAAGGACCTAAAATCCCTCCCTCCACCACGGGAGCTTCTGGAGGACCCAAAAACCACCCTTGGGAGGTTCTCCAGGAGTTTTGGAGGACCTCAAAACCACCCTTGGGAGGTTCTCAAGGAGTTTAGGAGAACCTAAAGCCACCCTTGACCTCCTTAAACCCTTGGGAAGATCTCCAGGAGCTTCTGGAGGACCTCCAAACCACCTCAGGAGGTTCTCCAGGTGATTTAGGAGAACCTCAAAGCCTCCCTTGCTCTTTCTCCACCACGGGAGCTCCTGGAGAACCTCAAAACCACCTCAGGACGTTCTCCAGGCACTTTAGAAGAACCTCAAATCCAACCTCAACCTCCTTAAACCCTTGGGAAGATCTCCAGGAGCTTCTGGAGGACCCAAAAACCACCCTTGAGAGGTTCTCCAGGTGATTTAGGAGGACCTAAAATCCCTCCCTCCACCACGGGAGCTTCTGGAGGACCCAAAAACCACCCTTGGGAGGTTCTCCAGGACCTTTAGGAGAACCTCAAAGCCTCCCTTGCTCTTCCTCCACCACGGGAGCTTCTGGAGAACCTCCAAACCACCTCAGAAGGTTCTCCAAGACCTTTTTCAAGCCCCCCGAGCCCCCCCAGCGTACCCGCGAGTCCTTGCAGTACATCTCGTACTGCTGGATCATCTGCCGCGAGGCCAGGCTGCCGTGGTAGACGATGCTGTTCATCCCCGTCCAGGTGTTGAACTCCCGCTCCCAGTTGGTGATGGTGGAGAGGGGGGCGATGACCAGGAAGGGGCCGCGGATGCCCACGTTGTAGACCTCCTGCAGGAAGGCGATGGACTGGATCGTCTTGCCCAAGCCCATCTCGTCGGCCAGGATGCAGTTCTGCCTGCGGGGAGGAGGAGGGTTGGTGGCCCAAAATCCTACCGAGGTGGTCACCGACCCAGTTTCCCCTATCGTGACCCGATTTGCCCCATCCTGACTCAATTTGCCCCATTTCGACCCAATTTCCTCCATCCTGATCCAATTATTTCCCCATTCTGACCCAATTTCCCCCATCCCGACTCAATTTCCCCAATTTCGACTCAATTTCCCCCATCCTGACCCAATTTCCCTCATCCCGACCCAATTTCCCCTATTGCGACCCGATTTGCCCCATCTGGACCCAATTTGCCCCATTTCGACCCAATTTCCTCCATCCTGATCCAATTATTTCCCCATTCTGACCCAATTTCCCCCATCCCGACTCAATTTCCCCCATTTCGACTCAATTTCCCCCATCCTGACCCAATTTCCCCCATCCCGACAAAACTTCCCCCATCCCAGTTTCCCCCATCTTGACCCAACTTCCCCCATCTTGACCCAATTTTCCCTGTTCCAACCCAATTTCCACCGTTCCAACCCAATTTATTTCCCCCATTTCGACCCAATTTCCCCCATTTCGACCCAATTTCCCCCATTTCGACCCAATTTCCCCCATCCCGACCCAATTTCGCCATCCCGACCCAATTTATTTCCCCCATTCCAACCCAATTTCCCCCGTTCCAGCCCAATTTGCCCCATCCCAACCCAATTTGCCCCATCCTGACCCAATTTCCCCCATCCCGATCCAATTTCACCATCCTGACCCAATTTATTTCCCCCATTCCAACCCAATTTCCCCCGTTCCAGCCCAATTTGCCCCATCCCAACCCAATTTCCCCCATCTTGACCCAATTTCCCCCATCTTGACCCAATTTTCCCCATTCCAACCCCATTTTCCCCATCCCGACCCAATTTGCCCCATCCCGACCCAATTTCCCCCATCCCGAGCCAATTTCCTCATCCCAACCCAATTTATTTCCCCCATCCCTACCCAACTTCCCCCTTCCCTACCCCATTTCCCCCATCCCGACCCAATTATTTCCCCCATCCCGACCCAATTTATTTCCCCCATCTTGACCCAATTTCCCCCATCCTGACCCAATTTATTTTCCCCATATTGACCCAGTTTCCCCCATCTTGACCCCATTTTCCCATCCTGACCCAATTTCCCCCATTTCGACTCAATTTCCCCCATCCAACCCAATTTCCCCCGTCCCAACCCAATTTCCCCCTTCCCGAATCAGTTTCCCCCATCTGACCCAATTTCCCCCATCCTGACCCAATTTATTTCCCCCATATTGACCCAATTTCCCCCATTCCGACCCAACTTCCCCCATCCCAACCCAATTTATTTCCCCCATCCTGACCCAATTTCCCCCATTCTGCCCCAATTTCCTCCATCCTGCCCCAATTTCCCCCATCCTGACCCAATTTCCTCATCCCAACCCAATTTATTTCCCCCATCCTGACCCAATTTCCCCCATCCTGCCCCAATTTCCGTGCCCCCACCCCGTAACTCGCCTGTTGTACCAGTTGAAGAGCAACCAGTTGACCCCTTCCAGTTGATACTCCCTCAACTGGTTGTGGTTCTTGTACTCGTGCGACAGCTCCAGCTTCTTCCACGAGCCAGCTTGAGGACGTGGCTATCATTTTTGGGGCAAAAAACAACCAAAATTGAGACGATTGAGGAAATTCCACCACTTTTGGGAGTTGAGGAGGAGATTTGGGCGCTCACCAGGCGTTTGAGCTCGGGGTGCCGGGCTTGGATGCGTTTAAATTCCCCAATTTTGCCCTCGTCCACGTCCTCCTTCAGCTCCCAGGTGCTGTCCTCGTAGGGCAGGGAGCACCACTTGACCAGGTAGTAGACCACGGGCTGGAGGAGGAACCCCAAAAAAATTTGGGGGGGGGGTTGGGGGCGTCCTTTTTGGGGTCGGGGTCCCACCCCGTCCTTTTTTCCCCCACTCACCTCGCCGTTGTCCTTGTCGACGCTGTGCGACTCGTCCAGGATGCGGTCCACCTCCACGTAGTCGGGGTTGAAAGGCTCCTCGTCCTTGTTTTTAATTAATTTAGGGAAAAAAACGGGGTGAGACCCAAGGATTTCCCCAAAAACTCTTGAAAGGTGAGAATCCGCCCCAAAAATTCATCCTCTATCCTCCAAAATGTCCCCTCTGCACCCAATTTTTTTATTATTTTAGAAAAAAGAGGTGGTGAGATGCAAAAAATCCCGGAAAAACCTCTTGAAGGGTGAGAATCCACCCAAAAAACTCAACCCCAAGCCCCAAAATGTCCTCTCTATTCCAAATCCTCCATTATTTTAGTAAAAAGAGGTGGTGAGATGCAAAGAATACCCCAAAAAAACTCTTGAAAGGTGAGAATCTGCCCAAAAAACTCAACCCCAAGCCCCAAAATGTCCTCTCTGTTCCCAATCCTTCATTATTTTAGAAAAAGAGGTGGTGAGATTCATGAATTCCCCCAAAAAAGCTCTTGAAAGGTGAGAATCCGCCCAAAAAACTCAACGCCAAGCCCCAAAATGTTCTCTCTGTTCCCAATCCTTCATTATTTTAGAAAAAGAGATGGTGAGATTCATGAATTCCCCCAAAAAATTCTTGAAAGGTGAGAATCCCCAAAAAACTCATCCCTGAGCACCCAAAACATCCCCTCTGTTCCCAATCCTTCATTATTTTAGAAAAAAGAGGTGGTGAGATGCAAAAAATCCCCCAAAAACCTCCTGAGAGGTGAAAATCTGCCAAAAAATCCCATCCCCGAGCCCCAAAATCGTCCCCTCTGCCCCCAAAACCGGGCACCTCGTGGAAGAAGTGTCGCATCTGGGTCATCTTCGTCTTGAAGCGCTTGAGCTTCTGGTGGATCCTCTTGTCCTTCTCCAGCTGGTCGATGGTGGCCCACTCGCAGTGCAGGTAGGAGCTACACGGGGCAGGAGAAACATCAAAATCCACGTGGGATTACAAAAAAAACCACCCATAACCCTTCAACAAAGCCATTTTGGGCCAAAAAACTCTTATTTGGGAAAAAAAACTCTTATTTGGGCCAAAAAAGCTCTTTGTTGGGCCAAAAAACTCTTCGTTGGGGCAAAAAAACTCTCCGTTGAGACAAAAAACTCTTCGTTGGGCCAAAAAACTCTTCCTTGGGCCAAAAAAACTCTTCTTTGGGCCAAAAAACCTCTTCGTTGGGCCAAAAAACACTCTGCTTTGGGCCAAAAAACCTCTTCGTTGGGCCAAAAAACCTCTTCGTTGGGCAAAAAACACTCTGCTTTGGGACAAAAAACTCTTCGTTGGGACAAAAAAACTCTTAGTTGGGACAAAAATCTCTTCTTTGGGCCAAAAAACTCTTAATTGGGCCAAAAAACCTCTTCGTTGGGCCAAAAAAACTCTTCTTTGGGCCAAAAAACTCTTCCTTGGGCCAAAAAACTCTTCTTTGAGCTAAAAAAAACCTCTTCTTTGGGCCAAAAAACTCTTCGTTGGGCCAAAAAACTCTTCGTTGGGCCAAAAAAACCTCTTAATTGGGCCAAAAAAACTCTTCTTTGGGCCAAAAAAAAGCTATTTTTTGAGCCAAAAAACTCTCATTTGAGCCAAAAAACTCTTCTTTGGGCCTAAAAAAATCTTCTTTGGGCCAAAAAAACTCTTCTTTGGGCCAAAAATCTCTTCTTTGGGCCAAAAATCTCTTCTTTGGGCCAAAAATCTCTTCTTTGGGCCAAAAATACTCTTCGTTGGGCCAAAAAACTCTTTGTTGGGCCAAAAACACTCTTCGTTGGGCCAAAAACACTCTTCTTTGGACCAAAAACACTCTTCTTTGGACCAAAACACTCTTCGTTGGGCCAAAAAAACTCTTCTTTGGGCCAAAAAGACTCTTCTTTGGGCCAAAAAAACTCTTCTTTGAGCCAAAAAACCTCTTCTTTGGGCCAAAAAACTCTTCTTTGGACCAAAAAACTCTTCTTTGAGCTAAAAAAGTCTTCTTTGGGCCAAAAAACTCTTATTTGGGCCAAAAAACTCTTCGTTGGGCCAAAAAACTCTTCGTTGGGCCAAAAAACTCAACCAAACTCAACCAAAAACCCCAAAACACCTTCAGGACCATCTCCAAGGGACACGAGGTCAACCCAAACATCCCCAAACTCAACCAAAACCCCCCAAATTCTTCTTCAGGAGGACCCAAACGTCAACGGGTTGGATTTTGGGTCATCGACGCGCCCTCCAGTTGACTTTCTCCCCCCACGATGCCGTAGAACTCTACAAAACGACTAAAACCCCACAAAAACACCCCAAAAAAAGGTCTGAGGAGATGGAGGACCCCACCCCAACCCAAAATTTTGGCCGATTACTTACTAATTCTTATATTTGACGAAAAACTCTTCGGATTCCGTAAATTGCCCCGACGGGAGCTGCGGGGAGAAAAACGGCGGCGTCAAGTTGGCCAAAATTCACCTCTTTCCCCTTTTTTTTTATTTTTTGGGTTTCTTTTTATACTTTTGGGGAGTTTTTTAATTTTTTGGGGGGTTTCTCACCTCCTTTTTGACCACCCGCATGGAGAGGACCTTGTCCACGATGGCCGCGTCCTCCTCGCTTGGGTTCTCCTGCGAAAAAAGAGGCAAAAATGACGAAAACGAAGAGCGCGTCCAACAAAAAAAATGAGAAAAAAACGCGTTTTTCTCGAAAAAGAAAAAAATAAAGCCCCCCCACCACAAAAAACTGCATGGAGGGCAACGTCTCCCCCTCGGGCTCCGGTTCCGGGGCTGGGGGCTGCGGGGCGGGGGGCTGCTCGGGGCGGGGGGGCCCGGTGACGTCCAGCTCTTCGTCCTCCTCATCGTCGGTGATTTTGATGTCCAAGTCCTCGGTGTACTTCTTGCGCTTCACCTGGCGGTTGGAGCGCCGCTTCTACGGGGTGGGGGGGAGTAAAAACGTAAAGGGGGGGTCCAAAACCTCGTGGAGACCCCCCAAAAAATTGGGGCCTTCGTCCCCAAACCTGCACGCTGCTCTCCTCTTCCTCCCGCGGCGACTGTGCCGGCATCACTTCGGCGTCGGAGTTGTCGGAGGAGGCGTTGCGCTTCCGCTTCTTGCCCACCACCGGGGTGATTGTGCTGGGGGGGGGGGATTAGGGGGGGACAAGGTTAGGGGAATAGGGGCGGGGGGGTCGCCCCCAAAAGGGCCGACCCCCCCAAAAAAAGGTTTGGGGTGAAAACGGCGAGAATCGGGGAGATAGGGGGGAGATTTGGGGCAAAAGGAGGGGAAGGTTGGTGGTGAGGAAAGGGTTGGGGGCATTAAGGACAAAATTTGGGGTGAAGAGGGAAAAATTTGGGGTGAAAGGGGAAAATTTGGGGGGAAAGGGGAAAATTTGGGGTGAAGAGGGCGAAATTTGGGGTGAAAGGGGAAAATTTGGGGTGAAGAGGGCAAAATTTGGGGTGAAAGGGGAAAATTTGGGGTGAAAGGGGAAAATTTGGGGAGAAGAAGGCAAAATTTGGGGTGAAGAGGGCAAAATTTGGGGTGAAAGGGGAAAATTTGGGGTGAAAGGGGAAAATTTGGGGTCAATGAGGCCAAAAGTTGGTTTAGAGGCCAAAATTTGGGGTCGATGAGGCCAAAAGTTGGCCAAAAGTCAACAATGGCCACCATGAAGACCAAATATGGCCGAAAAAGTCAACGATGACCACCAAAAAGACCAAATATGGCCAAAAAAGTCAACGATGACCACCACAAAGACCAAATATGGCCAAAAAACTCAACAATGGCCACCATGAAGGCCAAATATGGCCAAAAAAGTCAATGACGACCACCACGAAGACCAAATACGGCCAAAAAACTCAACGATGACCACCACAAACACCAAATATGGCCAAAAAAATCAACGATGGCCAAAAAAAGTCAACGATGGCCAACATAAAGACCAAATATGGCCAAAATACTCAACAACGACCACCAGGAAGACCAAATATGACCAAAAAGGTCAACAATGGCCACCACGAAGACCAAATATGGCCAAAAAAGTCAAAAATGACCACCATGAAGACCAAATATGGCCAAAAAAGTCAGCAATTGCCAAAAAGGTCAAGAATTGCCAACACGAAGACCAAATATGGCCAAAAAAGTCAACAATGGCCAAAAAAAGTCAACGATGGCCAACATAAAGACCAAATATGGCCAAAAAACTCAATGACGACCACCACGAAGACCAAATACGGCCAAAAAAGTCAACGATGACCACCACGAAGACCAAATATGGCCAAAAAAGTCAAAAATGACCACCACAAAGACCAAATATGGCCAAAAAAGTCAACGATGGCCACCACGAAGACCAAATACGGCCAAAAAACTCAACAACGACCACCAAGAAGACCAAATATGGCCAAAAAGGGTCAACAATGGCCAAAAAAGTCAAGAATGACCACCACGAAGACCAAATATGGCCACAAAAGTCAACGATGGCCACCACGAAGACCAAATACGGCCAAAAAACTCAACGACGACCACCACGAAGACCAAATATGGCCACAAAAGTCAACGATGGCCACCACGAACACCAAATATGGCCAAAAATCCTCAACAACGACCACCACAAAGACCAAATACGGCCAAAAAAGTCAACAATGGCCACCATGAAGACCAAATATGGCCAAAAAACTCAACAATGGCAACCATGAAGACCAACGATGGCCAAAAAGAGTCAATAATGGCCACCATGAAGACCAAATATGGCCAAAAAGGTCAACGATGGCCAAAAAAGTCAATGATGACCACCATGAAGACCAAAGATGTCCAAAAAAGGCAACGACGGCCACTACAAAGACCAAATATGGCCAAAAAAACTCAATGACGACCACCACAAAGGCCAAATATGGCCAAAAAACTCAACGATGGCCACCAAAAAGACCAAATATGGCCAAAAAAGTCAACAATGACCACCACGAAGACCAAATATGGCCAAAAAAGTCAACAATGACCACCACGAAGACCAAATACGGCCAAAAAAGTCAACAATGGCCAAAAAAGTCAACGATGGCCACCACGAAGACCAAATATGGCCAAAAACCTCAACGACGACCACCAGAAAGACCAAATATGGCCAAATAAAGTCAACGATGGCCACCACGAAGACCAAATACGGCCAAAAAACTCAACGATGACCACCACGAAGACCAAATACGGCCAAAAAAGTCAACAATGGCCAAAAAAGTCAACGATGGCCACCACGAAGACCAAATATGGCCAAAAACCTCAACGACGACCACCAGAAAGACCAAATATGGCCAAAAAAGTCAACGATGACCACCACGAAGACCAAATATGGCCAAAAACCTCAACGACGACCACCAGAAAGACCAAATATGGCCAAAAAAGTCAACGATGACCACCACGAAGACCAAATATGGCCAAAAACCTCAACGACGACCACCAGAAAGACCAAATATGGCCAAAAAAGTCAACGACGACCACCACGAAGACCAAATACGGCCAAAAAAGTCAACAATGGCCAAAAAAGTCAACGATGACCACCACGAAGACCAAATATGGCCAAAAAAGTCAACAATGGCCAAAAAAAGTCAACGATGGCCAACATGAAGACCAAATACGCCTAAAAAACTCAACAATGACCACCATGAAGACCAAATACAGCCAAAAAACTCAACGATGGCCACCATGTAGACCAACGATGGCCAAAAAAGTCAACAATGACCACCACGAAGACCAAATATGGCCAAAAAACTCAACGATGACCACCACAAAGACTAAATATGGCCAAAAACCTCAACAACGACCACCAAGAAGACCAAATATGGCCAAAAAAGTCAACAATGGCCAAAAAAAGTCAACGATGGCCACCACGAACACCAAATATGGCCAAAAAACTCAACAATGACCACCAGGAAGACCAATTATGGCCAAAAAGTGTCAATAATGGCCAACATGAAGAGCAAAAGTGGCCAAAAAACTCAACAATGGCCAAAAAAAGTCAACGATGGCCAACATAAAGACCAAATATGGCCAAAAACCTCAACGACGACCACCACAAACACCAAATATGGCCAAAAATCCTCAACAACGACCACCACAAAGACCAAATACGGCCAAAAAAGTCAACAATGGCCACCATGAAGACCAAATATGGCCAAAAAACTCAACAATGGCAACCATGAAGACCAACGATGGCCAAAAAGAGTCAATAATGGCCACCATGAAGACCAAATATGGCCAAAAAGGTCAACGATGGCCAAAAAAGTCAATGATGACCACCATGAAGACCAAAGATGTCCAAAAAAGGCAACGACGGCCACTACAAAGACCAAATATGGCCAAAAAACTCAACAATGGCCACCACGAAGACCAAATATGGCCAAAAAAACTCAATGACGACCACCACGAAGACCAAATATGGCCAAAAAACTCAACAATGACCACCACAAAGACCAAATATGGCCAAAAAGTGTCAATAATGGCCACCACGAAGGCCAAATATGGCCAAAAAGGTCAACGATGGCCAAAAAAGGTCAACGATGGCCACCACGAAGACTAAAGATGGCCAAAAAGGTCAACAATGGCCAAAAAAGGTCAACGATGGCCAACATGAAGACCAAAAAAATCAACGATGACCACCACAAAGACCAAATATGGCCAAAAAAGTCAACAATGGCCAAAAAAGTCAACAATGACCACCACGAAGACCAACGATGGCCAAAAGGTCAACGATGGCCAAAAAAAGTCAATGATGTCCACCAGAAACACCAATTATGGCCAAAAAAGTCAACAATGACCACCACGAACACCAAATATGGCCAAAAAACTCAACAATGACCACCACGAACACCAAATACGCCCAAAAACCTTCACGCCCCCCACTCACCTGGGTTTGCTGCGCCCCTTGCTCTTCCCGGAGCCCCCCTGCCCCTTCCCCTTTCGGGGTCTCTCCTCCTTGGGACCTCCGCGCTCGCCGGCCCCTTTCCTCCTCCGTTTTCGTTCCCCTTCCTCCTCGGGGCGCACGCTGGGGAGCTCGTCCTCGTTGAGCACCCGGGGGATGTTCTGCTCGCCCCGGGCTCGGGCGCGGGCGATGGCTTCGGCCACGATCCGGTTGGCTTTCTCCTGTTTTTTTTGGTGCTCCAATTTGCGGCTCTCCTCCGAAACCCCCCGCGAGCCCGGGGGGGCGGCCAAAGCGGCCACCTCGCTGCTGCTCAGGACTTTGACCACCGATAAGCCCGCCGAGCCGCCCTGCGATGAGCCGGCCTGCAAAATTGGGGAAACGGCCCCAAAAATGGAGGTTCGGCAAGGAAAGTGGGAGCAAACGGGGTCTTCTTCGCGCCAAAAATGACCCAACGGCAGTTATCGCACCAAAAAACAACCCAAAATGTGCTCTTCTCGACCCAAAACTAACAAAAATGTGCTTTTCTCTACCCAAAACCAACCCAAATATGCTCATCTCTACCCAAAAGACAACCCAACTGCATTTATTGCACCCAAAACCCACCCAAATTCACCCATCTCTACCCAAAATCAACCCAAATGTGCTCTTTTCCACCCCAAAAATGACCCAACGGCAGTTATCGCACCCAAAATGTGCTCTTCTCTACCCAAAACCAACCAAAATGTGCTCTTCTCTACCCAAAACTAAAAAAAATGTGCTTTTCTCTACCCAAAACCAACCCAAATATGCTCATCTCTACCCCAAAAACAACAAAACAGCGATTATTGCACCCAAAACCAACCAAAACGTGCTTTTCTCTACGCAAAACCAACCAAAACATGCTTTTCTCTACCCAAAACCAACCCAAATGTGCTCTTTTCAACCCAAAAACAACCAAAACATGCTTTTCTCTACCCAAAACCAACCAAAACATGCTCATCTCTACCCAAAATCAACCCAAATGTGCTCTTCTCCGCCCCAAAAATGACCCAACGGCAGTAATTGCACCCAAAATGTGCTCTTCTCTACCCAAAACCAACCAAAATGTGCTCTTCTCTACCCAAAACCAACCAAAACATGCTGTTCTTGACCCAAAACCAACCCAAATGTGCTCTTCTCCACCCCAAAAATGACCCAACGGCAGTTATCGCACCCAAAACCAACCCAAATGTGCTCTTTTCAACCCAAAAACAACCAAAACATGCTTTTCTCTACCCAAAACCAACCAAAACATGCTCATCTCTACCCAAAATCAACCCAAATGTGCTCTTCTTCACCCCAAAAATGACCCAACGGCAGTTATCGCACCAAAAAACAACCCAAAATGTGCTTTTCTCTACCCAAAACTAACCAAAATGTGCTCTTCTCTACCCAAAAACAACCCAACGACAGTTATCGCACCCAAAACCAACCCAAAATGTTCTCATTTCTACCCAAAACCACCCAAATTCACTCCTTTCCAGCCCAAAACCACCCAATTGTGCTCCTCCCGCCCCAAAACCCCCCGAAACCCATCATTCCACCCCAAAACGCCCCAAATCCCTCATGTGACCCCAAAACCACCCAAAACTACTCATCGCACCCCAAAAGAAGTCAACGATACTCATCCTACCCAAAAACCACCCAACTGCGCTCCTCCCACCCAAAACCACTCTTCTTCCCCCAAAACCCCTCAAAACCCTTCATCCCACCCCAAAATCCCCCAAAACCCATGATTCCACCCCAAAACCACCCAACGATACCCATCCCACCCAAAACCACCCAACCGTGCTGCTCCCACCCCAAAACCACTCTTTTTCCCCCAAAACCCCTCCTCCTACCCCAAAACCATCCCAAATCTCTCATCCCACCCCAAAACCCCCAAAACTCATCATTCCACCCCAAAACCACCCAACGATGCCCATCCCACCCAAAACCACCCAACAACGCCCATCCCACCCCAAAACAACTCAACAACGCTCATCCCACCCAAAACCCACTCTTTTTTCCCCAAAACCACTCTTCTTCCCCCAAAACCCATCGTTCCACCCCAAAACCCCCAAAACCCATCATTCCACCCCAAAACCACCCAACGATACCCATCCCACCCAAAACCACCCAACTGCGCTCCTCCCACCCCAAAACCACTCTTTTTCCCCCAAAACCACTCTTCTTCCCCCCAAACCCCCCAAAACCCTTCATCCCACCCCAAAACCCCCAAAACCCATCATTCCACCCCAAAACCACCCAACGATACCCATCCCACCCAAAACCACCCAACTGCGCTCCTCCCACCCCAAAACCACTCTTTTTCCCCCAAAACCACTCTTCTTCCCCCCAAACCCCCCAAAACCCTTCATCCCACCCCAAAACCCCCAAAACCCATCATTCCACCCCAAAACCACCCAACGATACCCATCCCACCCAAAACCACCCAACTGCGCTCCTCCCACCCCAAAACCACTCTTTTTCCCCCAAAACCCCTCCTCCTACCCCAAAACCACCCCAAATCTCTCATTCCACCCCAAAACTCCCCAAAATCCATCGTTCCACCCCAAAACCCCCAAAACCCATCATTCCACCCCAAAACCACCCAACGACACCCATCCCCCCCAAAACCACCCAACTCCACTCTCCTTCCCCAAAACCACCCCAAAACCCCTATTCCCACCCCAAACTCCCCCAAAACCCCCTGTTTTTCCCCAAAACCTTCTCTCCCATCCCAAAACCCCAAAATCTTGTTTTTTTCCCCCAAAACTCACCTGCGGCTGCAGCACCACCTTGAGGGGCACCGTCAGCCTCTGCCCCGCGCCCCCCACCACCTGCGGCACCACCCCCAAAACGCCTCCTCCTGCCCCAAAATCACCCCAAAACCCCTCCTCCCACCCTAAAACCCCCCGAAACCCATCGTTCCACCCCAAAACCCCCCAAATCCCTCATGTGACCCCAAAACCACCCAAAACTACTCATCGCGCCCCAAAAGAAGTCAACGATACTCATCCTACCCCAAAACAGCTCAACAACGCTCATCCCACCCAAAAACCACTCTTTTTCCCCCAAAACCACTCTTCTTCCCCCAAAACCCATCGTTCCACCCCAAAACCCCCAAAACCCATCATTCCACCCCAAAACCACCCAACTGCGCTCCTCCCACCCAAAACCACTCTTCTTCCCCCAAAACTCCTCCTCCTACCCCAAAACCACCCCAAATCTCTCAATGCACCCCAAAACTCCCCAAAATCCATCATCCCACCCCAAAACCCCCAAAACCCATCATTCCACCCCAAAACCACCCAACAATACTCATCCTACCCAAAACCACCCAACCCCACTCTCCTTCCCCCAAACCACCCCAAAACCCCTATTCCCACCCCAAACTCCCCCAAAACCCCCCGTTTTTCCCCAAAACCTTCCCAAAACCCTTCATCCCGCCCCAAAACCCCAAAATCTTGTTTTTTTCCCCCAAAACTCACCTGCGGCTGCAGCACCACCTTGAGGGGCACCGTCAGCCTCTGCCCCGCGCCCCCCACCACCTGCGGCACCACCCCCAAAACGCCTCCTCCTGCCCCAAAATCACCCCAAAACCCCTCCTCCCACCCCAAAACCCCCCAAAACCCATCGTTCCACCCCAAAATGCCCCAAATCCCTCATGTGACCCCAAAACCACCCAAAAATACTCATCGCACCCCAAAAGAAGTCAACGATACTCATCGTACCCAAAAACCACCCAACTGCACTCCTTGCACCCAAAACTACTCTTTTTCCCCCAAAACTCCTCCTCCTACCCCAAAACCACCCCAAATCTCTCATTCCACCCCAAAACCCCCGAAACCCATCATTCCACCCCAAAACCACCCAACGATGACCATCCCACCCAAAACCACCCAACAACGCCCATCCCACCCCAAAACAGCTCAACAACGCTCATCCCACCCAAAAACCACTCTTTTTCCCCCAAAACCACTCTTCTTCCCCCAAAACCCATCGTTCCACCCCAAAACCCCCAAAACCCATCATTCCACCCCAAAACCACCCAACTGCGCTCTTCCCACCCAAAACCACTCTTCTTACCCCAAAACCCCTCCTCCTACCCCAAAACCACCCCAAATCTCTCAATGCACCCCAAAACTCCCCAAAACCCATCGTTCCACCCCAAAACCCCCAAAACCCATCATTCCACCCCAAAACCACCCAACGACACCCATCCCACCCAAAACCACCCAACTGCGCTCCTCCCACCCCAAAACCACTCTTTTTCCCCCAAAACCCCTCCTCCTACCCCAAAACCACCCCAAATCTCTCAATGCACCCCAAAACTCCCCAAAATCCATTGTTCCACCCCAAAACCCCCAAAACCCATCATTCCACCCCAAAACCACCCAACGACGCCCATCCCACCCTAAAACCCCTCATCCGACCCAAAACCACCCAACTGCGCTGCTCCCACCCCAAAAACCACTCTTCTTCCCCCAAAACTCCCCAAACCCATCATCCCACCCCAAAACCCCCAAAACCCATCATTCCACCCCAAAACCACCCAACGATACTCATCCCACCCAAAACCACCCAACAACGCCCATCCCACCCCAAAACAACTCAACAACGCTCATCCCACCCAAAAACCACTCTTTTTCACCCAAAACCCCTCCTCCCAACCCAAAACCCCCAAAACCCTTCATCCCACCCCAAAACCCCCAAAACCCATCATTCCACCCCAAAACCACCCAACGACACCCATCCCACCCAAAACCACCCAACCCCACTCTCCCCCAAAACCACCCCAAAACCCCAATTCCCACCCCAAACTCCCCCAAAACCCCCCGTTTTTCCCCAAAACCTTCCCAAAACCCTTTATCCCGCCCCAAAACCCCAAAATCTTGTTTTTTTCCCCCAAAACTCACCTGCGGCTGCAGCACCACCTTGAGGGGCACCGTCAGCCTCTGCCCCGCGCCCCCCACCACCTGCGGCACCACCGCCACCGCTCCTCCACCAGTCCCCCCAGTTCCGCTCCCAGTCCCACCAGTAGAACCAGTAGGCGGCTGCTGGAGGAGCTGGATTTTTTGGGGGGCGGCCGAGGGGGTCCCGGGGGTCCCGGGGGGGGGCTGCTGGACCTGGAGTTGGATGGTGACCACCTTGGGGGGCTGCCCGGGCCCCCCCTTGGCCTGGCCCAGTGCCGCCAGTTGGTTGCCCTGCAGGACCAGTTTGCCGGGGAGGTTGCCCAAAAGGAGGTGGCGGTGGCCCGGGGGGGGCGGGGGTCCGGAGCCCCCCCCCGGGGCGGGGGGTTGTTGGAGGACCAAGGTGATGCGTTTGGATTCACCCTAAAAAAGAGGATTTTGGGTTTTTAGAGTTTATTCGGGGTTTTTAGGAGGTTTCGGGGGGGTTTTAGAGGCGGTTTTGGTTTGGGGGGAAAAAGTGAAAAAATGGTAAAAATAAAGAGGGAGGAAATGATAAAAGTGGACAAAGGTGGGAAAAGAAATAAGGGAAAGGGTGAAATAGGCAAAAATGGAGAGGCCAAAAGACACAACCAAACCCCAAATCCACCTCAAATCCCCCCAAAACCCCAAATCCCCCAAATTCCCCAAAAATCCCAAATTTTCCCCAAAATCCCCCTCAAATCCCCCCAAAACCTCTCAAATCCCTCAAAACCCCAAATGCCCCCAAATCCGCTAAATCCCCAAAAATCCCAAATACCCCTCAAAACCCCCAAATTCCCTCAAATCCCCCCAAATCCCCCCAAAACCCCAAATCCCCCCAAAACCCCTAAATCCCTCCCAAACCCGCAAACCCCCAAAATCTCTAAAATCCCTCAAAACCCCAAATCCTCAACCCCCAAATCCCCTCAAATCCCCCAAATATCTCCAAACTCCAAATCCCCTCAAGTCACCCAAATTCCCCCAAACTCCCCCAAAATCCCAAATCCCCAAATTCCTCCAAATTCCCCCCAAACCTCAAATCCCCTCAAATCCCTCAAAAGCCCCAAAACTCCCCAAATCCCCCCAAAACCCCCAAATCCCCCCAAACCCCAAATCCCCTCCAAATCCGCCAAAAATCCCCAAAACCCCAAATCCCCCTCAACCCCCAAATTCCCTCCAAACCCCAAATCCCCCCAAAACCCTCAAATCCCCCAAATCTCCCCAAAACCCCAAATCCCTCCCAAATTTCCCCAACTGCCCCAAACCCCAAATCCCCTCAAATCCCCCCCACCCCCCAAAAGCCAAATCTCCTCCAAAATCCCAAATCCTCCCCAAACTCCAAATCCCCTCAAATCCCCCCAAAAGCCCCAAAACCCCAAATCCCCCTCAAACCCCAAATTACCCCCAAACCCCAAATCCCCTCAAATCACCTAAACTCCCCCAAAACCCCAAATTCCCCCAAACTCCCCCAAAACCCCAAATCCCCCCAAACCCCTAAAACCCCAAATCCCCCCAAATCCTTCCCAAACCCCAAATCCCCTCAAATCACCCAAATTCCCCCAAACTCCCCCAAAACCCCAAATTCCCTCCAAATCCCCAACTCCCCCCCAAACCCCAAATCCCCCCAAACCCCAAATCCCCCCAAATCCCCCAAAACCCAAATCACCTCCAAAATCCCAAATCCCTCCCAAACCCCCAAAACCCCCCCAAACCCCAAATCCCCTCCAAATATGCCAAAAATCCCCAAAACCCCAAATCCCCTCAAAACCCCAAAAACCCCAAATCCCCAAATTCCTCCAAATTCCCCCCAAAACCCAAATCCCCCCAAATCCCTCAAATCCCCCAAATCTCCCCAAAACCCCAAATCCCCTCAAATCCCCCCAAAAGCCCCAAATCCCCCCCAAACCCCAAATCCCCCCAAACCTCAAATCCCCTCAAATCCCTCAAAAGCCCCAAAAACCCCAAAACCCCAAATCCCCCCCAAACCCCAAAAACCCCAAATTCCTCCAAATTCCCCCAAATCCCTCAAATCCCCCAAATCTCCCCAAAACCCCAAATCCCCTCAAATCCCCCCAAAAGCCCCAAAACCCAAATCCCCAAATTCCTCCAAATTCCCCCCAAACCCCCCCAAATCCCCTCAAATCCCCCAAATCTCCCCAAAACCCCAAATCCCCTCAAATCCCCCCAAAACCCCAAAACCCCAAATCCCCCTCAAACCCCAAATTACCCCCAAACCCCAAATTCCCTCAAGTCACCCAAATTCCCCCAAACTCCCCCAAAACCCCAAATCCCCCCCAAACCCCAAAAACCCCAAATCCCCCCAAACCCCAAATCCCAAATCCCCCCAAAACCCCAAAACCCCATAAAACCCTCAAATCCCCCAAATCTCCCCCAAACCCCAAATCCCCCCCAAACCCCATAAAATCCCCAAAAACCCCAAATCCCCCCAAATCTCCCCGAACCCCATAAAAACCCCAAAAATCCCAAATCCCCCCAAATCTCCCCAAACCCCATAAAAACCCCAAAAATCCCAAATTCCCCCCAAATCCCGCCAAACCCCCAAAACCCCATAAAAATCCCCAAACCCCAAATCCCCCCAAAACCCCCAAATTCCCCCAAAACCCCAAATTCCCCCAAAACCCTCAAATCCCCCAAATCTCCCCAAAACCCCCCAAAACCCCCAAATCCCCAAAAACCCCAAATCCCCCCAAACCCCATAAAAACCCCAAAAATCCCAAATTTCCCCAAATCTCCCCAAACCCCAAATCCCCCCAAACCCCACAAAAACCCCAAAAATCCCAAATTCCCCCAAACCCCACAAAAACCCCCAAACCCCCCCAAAACCCCTAAAACCCCAAATCCCCCCAAATCCTCCCCAAACCCCAAATCCCCCCAAACTCCCCTCAAACCCCAAACTCCCCCCAAACCCCAAATCCCCTCAAATCCCCCAAAATCCCCAAATTCCCCCCAAACCCCATAAAATCCCCAAGTCCCAAATTTCCCCCAAATCCCCCCAAAACCCCAAATCCCCTCAAATCACCCAAATTCCCCCAAACTCCCCCAAAACCCAAATCCCCCCAAAACCCTCAAATCCCCTCAAATCCCCCCAAAAGCCCCAAAACCCCAAATCCCCCAAATTCCTCCAAATTCCCCCCAAACCCCACAAAAACCCCCAAACCCCAAATCCCCCCAAACCCCCCCAAACCCCAAATCCCCCCCAAACCCCATAAAAACCCCCAAACCCCAAATCCCCCCAAACCCCCCCAAACCCCAAATCCCCCCCAAACCCCATAAAACCCCCCAAACCCCAAATCCCCCCCTAACCCCCCCAAAACCCCCAAAACCCCCCAAAACCCCCCCAAAATCCTCACCTGTCCGGGCGCGGCGCTGAGGGTGACGGCCGGTTTTAGGGGCGCCCCCCCCCCCGTTTTTAGGGGCTGCAGCACCAACTGCTTCACGGGGCGCCCCCCCCCCGACCCCAAAACCCCCCCCTGACCCCCCCCCGACCCCAAAACCCCCCCTTGACCCCCCCCGGACCCCAAAACCCCCCCTTGACCCCCCCCGGACCCCAAAACCCCCCCCTGACCCCCCCCGGACCCCAAAACCCCCCCCTGCCCCCCCCCCGACCCTATAACCCCCCCTATAGGGCGGGGGGGGGCGGGGAGGACCTTGGCCAGGGTCATTTTGGCCCCCCCCAAATTATTTGGGGGATTTTGGGGGGCTTTTAGGATGACGATTTTTGGGGTGGGGGCGGCCGACACCCCCATAAAGGGGTTGCCCTGGCTTAGGATTTCGGGGGGGGGGGCGGGGGCTGGAGGGGGATTTTGGGGGGGATTTGGGGGATTTTGGGGAGGATTTGGGGGATTTGGGGGATTTGGGGGGGGGTCCAGGGAGCCCCCCAACCCTAAAGCCTCCTCGATGGGGTCGCGGGGGTCGTCGGGGAGGGGGTCGAGCCCGAAAAGATTGGGGTCGTCGAAGAGGTCCATGATGGGGTCGGCCATGGCCCTATAGGGTCGGGACCCCCCCCTATAGGGTCACGACCCCCCCTATAGGGTCGTGACCCCCCCTATAGGGTCAAGACCCCCCCTATAGGGTCGCGACCCCCCCTATAGGGTCAAGAAGCCCCCCTATAAGGTCACGACCCCCCTATAGGGTCGTGACCCCCCCTATAGGGTCAAGAAGCCCCCTATAGGGTCGTGACCCCCCCTATAGGGTCAAGACCCCCCCTATAGGGTCAAGAAGCCCCCTATAGGGTCGTGACCCCGCCTATAGGGTCGTGACCCCCCCTATGGGGTCGTGGCTCCGCTTATGGGGTCGAGACCCCCCCCCCAAAAAAGGTTTTTCGGGCGCCGGGGGTCCGCAGCTGCGACCTGTAAAAAAGAGGGGGGGGGGTGAGAATCCTATAGGGGACCCCAAATCCTATAGGGGGCCCCAAATCCTATAGGGACCCCCCCAGTCCTACAGGGCCCCCCCAGACCCTATAGGCCCCCCCAAATCCTATAGGGACCCCCCAAACCCTATAGGGACCCCCTTGATCCTATAGGAGCCCCCCGATCCTATAGGGACCCCCCAAATCCTATAGGAGCCCCCCAACCCTATAGGGACCCCCCAGACCCTATAGGACCCCCCAAATCCTATAGGGACCCCCAAACCCTATAGGGACCCCCCCAAATCCTATAGGGGACCACCCGACCCTATAGGGGCCCCCCCAACCCTATAGGGCCCCCCCAGTCCTATAGGGGGCCCCCAAATCCTATAAGGGATGCCCCAAATCCTATAGAAAAACACCCAAAAAAGCTATAAAGGACCCCAAAAAAAGCTATAGGGACCCCCCCGATCCTATAGGGACCCCAAATCCTATAAAGAACCCCCCAAAAACCTATAAAGAACCCCCAAAAAAGCTACAGGGACCCCCCTCAAAATCTATAGGGACCCCAAATCCTATATGGGAACACCCCAAAAACCTATAGGAGACCCCAAACCCTATAGGGGATCCCCCCAAAACCCTATAGGGACCCCAAATCCTATAGGGACCCCCCAAAATCCTATAGGGGACCCCAAAAAATCTATAGGGGACCCCAAAAACCCCATAGGGGACCCCAAAAGGGACCCCAAAATCCTATAGGGGACCCCAAAAAATCTATAGGGGACCCTAAATCCTATAGGGGACCCCAAAAATCCTATAGGGGGCCCCAAAATCCTATAGGGGACCCCAAAATCCTATAGGGTAAAGCCCAAATCCTATAGGGGAGCCCCAAAAATCCTATAAGGGACCCCAAAAATCCTATAGGGGAGTCCCCAAATCCTATAGGGGACCCCAAAACCCCCCGGGATTTGCCCCCTCCCCCCAAAAAACCCGAGCCCCGGGGGGACTGGGAGGGACTGGGCCATACTGGGAGCACTGGGAGGGGCTGGGGGGACAGCGAGGGGGAACTGGGGCTACTGGGAGACCCCAGTAAGAGGTAAATGGGGTTACTGGGAGCCCCAGTAACAGGCTAACTGGGAATCCCAGTAAGAGGGCAACTGGGAGTCCCAGTAAGAGGGAACTGGGTAAACTGGGAGCCCCAGTAAGAAGCAAATGGTGTTACTGGGAGGCCCAGTACCAAGGTAACTGGGAGCACCAGTAACAGGGAACTGGGAGAACTGGGAGCCCCAATACCATGATAACTGGGAACCCCAGTAAGAGGCAAATAGGGTAACTGGGAGCCCCAGTAACGGGGTAACTGGGAATCCTAGAAAGAAGGAACTGGGGGAACTGGGAGCCCCAATAACAGGAAACTGGGGGAATTGGGAGCCCCAGTAAGAGGGTAACTGGGGGAACTGGGAGCCCCAGTACCATAATAATTGGGAATCCCAATAAGAAGGCAACTGGGAGGCCCAGTAAAAGGGAACTGGGGAAACTGGGAACCCCAGTAAGAAGCACATGGGGGAACTGGCAGGCCCAGCACCAAGGTAACTGGGAGCCCCAGGAAGATGGGACTGGGGAAACTGGGAGGCCCAGTATCATGGTAACTGGGAATCCCAGTAAGAGGGAACTGGGAGAACTGGGAACCCCAGTAACAGGCAAATAGGGTAACTAGGAGCCCCAGTAACGGGGGAACTGAGGTAACTGGGAGGCCCAGTAACATGGTAACTGGGAATCCTAGAAAGAAGGAACTGGGAGCCGCAATAACAGGAAACTGGGGAAACTGGGAGTCCCAGTAAGAGGAAAATGGGGCTACTGGGAGCCCCAGTATCATGGTAACTGGGAATCCCAGTAACAGGGTAACTGGGAGGCCCAGTAAAAGGGAACTGGGGGAACTGGGAGGCCCCAGTAATATGGGAATGGGAGAACTGGGAGACCCCAGTAAGAGGAAAATGGGGTTACTGGGAGCCCCAGTAACAGGGAACTGGGAGCCCCAGTAACAGGGTAATAGGGAATCCCAGTAAGAAGATAACTGGGAGCTCCAGTAAGAGGGGACTGGGGGAACTGGGAGACCAAGTAAGAGGCAAATGGGGTTACTGGGAGCCCCAGTAACGCGGTCACTGGGAACCCCAGTAATAGAGTAACTGGAAGCCCCAGTAAGATGGAAGTGGGCGAACTGGGAGCCCCAGTAATGGGGTAACTGGGAATCCCAGTAAGAGGGCAACTGGGAATCCTAGAAAGAAGGAACTGGGGGAACTGGGAGCTCCAGTAACAGGGAACTGGGGGAACTGGGAGTCCCAATAAGAGGCAAATGGGGTTACTGGGAGGCCCAGCACCAAGATAACTGGGAGCCCCAGTAAGATGAGACTGGGGGAACTGGGAGCCCCAGTAAGAGGGGATTGAGGAAACTGGGAGACCCAGTAAGAGGCAAATGGGGTTACTGGGAGCCCCAGTAACAGGCTAACTGGGAATCCCAGTAAGAAGACAACTGGGAGGCCCAGTAAATGGGAACTAGGGAAACTGGGAACCCCAGTAGGAAGCAAATGGGGTTACTGGGAGGCCCGGTACCAACGTAACTGGGAGCCCCAGTAAGAGGGAACTGGGAGGCCCAGTAAAAGGGAACTGGGGAAACTGGGAACCCCAGTAACAGGCAAATGGGGGCACTGGGAGCCCCAGTAACGGGGTAACTGGGAATCCCAGTAACAGGGTAACTGGGAGCCCTAGTAAGAGGGGACTGGGGAAACTGGGAACCCCAGTAAGAAGGAACTGGGGGAACTGGGAGACCCTGTAAGAGGCAAATGGGGTTACTCGGAGGCCCAGTAACATGGTAACTGGGAATCCCAGTAAGAAGGTAACTGGGAGCTCCAGTAAGATGGGGCTGGGGGAACTGGGAGCCCCAGTAAGAGGCAAATGGGGTTACTGGGAGGCCCAGTAACATGGTAACTGGAAATCCCAGTAAGAAGGTAACTGGGAGACCCAGTAAGAGGGGACTGGAGAAACTGGGAGCCCCAGTAAGAGTCAAATAGGGTTACTGGGAGCCCCAGTAAGATGGGACTGGGAGAACTGGGAGCCCCAGTAAGAGGAAACTGGGGGAACTAGGAGCCCCAGTAATGGGGTAACTGGGAATCCCAGTAAGAAGCTAACTGGGAGCCCCAGTAAGAGGGAACTGGGAATCCCAGTAATAGGGTAACTGGGAGCCCCAGTAAGAGGGGACTGGGGAAACTGGGAGACCCCAATAACAGGAAACTGGGGGAACTGGGAGCCCCAATACCATGGTAACTGGGAATGCCAGTCAGAAGGCAACTGGGAGGCCCAGAAAGAGGGAACTGGGGGAACTGGGAGCCCCAGTAACGGGGTAACTGGGAACCCCAGTAAGAGGGTAACTGGGAGGCCCAGGAAAAGGTAACTGGGCAAACTGGGAGCCCCAGTAAGAAGCACGTGGTGGCACTGGGACCCCCAGTACCAGCCAAACGCCGCCCCAGGCCCTCCCAGTAAGCGCCAACTGGTCAAACTGGGCCCCCCAGTAACCCCCCAGCGCGGCCCTGAGCCCTCCCAGCCCATCCCAACCGCGACCCCCGCCCCCCAAAAAAAACCCCCAAAACCCCCATTTCTCCCCCAAACCCCCTTCCCCCCCCTCGGATCTCCCTAAACCTGACAGGACCCCTAGGCGCAAACGCCTAAAAACACCATTTTTCACCCCAAAAACGCCGCCCCCCCCCCCCCCCTCAGGCAAGGGGGGCGCCGAAAGGGGGCGGGGCCTTACCTGAGGCGGGAAACCGGGAGGCGGGAAAATGGGGGGCGGGGGGGGGGGGGGGGGAGGGGGGGGCCGCGGCGCGAGCCGACGACGGCGGCGGCGCCCGCGCGGCGCAACCCAACGCGGCGGCCTCAAGCCACGCCCCCTCCGCAGCGCCCAAGCCCCGCCCACTCCACCCCTCTCAGCCAATCAGCGGCGCGGGATCCAGGGGAAAGGGGGCGGGGCTTGCTAGCAGGGTAGGGTGCGCCCGCCGCGCTGCCTCGCTCCCCCCTCCCCTCGAGGAAATGAGGGGGCCTCGCGATTTAGGGCTGCCCGCTGCGGTGCCTGAGTGGGATTGTGATTAATTTTCAACCCCACAGCAGCTTTTTGCCCGTTTTTTAATTTTTTTTACCCATAATTATTCACTCTGAAATCCATCCAGCGCTGATTTGTGGAGGGAATTGAGGAAAAAAGCGCGGCTCGCACTCAGGCGCCGCACAGGGCAGCCCCCCGCCGCCATCTTGCCGCGGTTAACCCCCGCCCCGCCATGGCGGCCCCGGGAGGGGGGGGAAGGGCGAGAAGAGGCGAATCGGCACGAAACGCCCCAAAAAGCGGCGTCGTGACGTCACTCCCCCTCACCCCCCCCTTTCTCTCTAGGTTCGCAGACTGAGAGGAAAAGCGGCGCAGCCCCCCCCCCCTCCCCCCCTCAAAAAACGCCCCAAAATGCTAAAAATCGGCTTTCAGCCCCCAAAATTAACAAAAATTAATCTTCAGACCCCCAAAATCGCTTCGAACGGCCCCAAAATGGATTTGAGCGCCCCCCACAAGTGATTCTCACCGCCCAAAAATTGATTTTTACCTCACGAAAATTGATTTCTACCTCACAAAAGCTGGTTTTTGCCTCTTAAATTAATTTTTACTTCACAAAAATTAATTTCACCTCACAACACCTTATTTTATTTCACAAATATTCATTTTTACCTCACAAATACTAATTTTTACCTCACAAAAGCTGATTTTTACCTCACAAAAGCTGATTTTTACCTCATAAATTCACTTTTTCTTCACAAATATTAATTTTACCTCACAAAACCTTATTTTATTTCACAAATACTCGGTTTTACCTCACAAAAGCTGATTTTTACCTCACAAAAATTGACCTTTACCTCACAAAAGCTGATTTTTACCTCATAAATTCACTTTTTCTTCACAAAAATTAATTTTACCTCACAAAACCTTATTTTATTTTACAAATACACGTTTTTACCTCACAAATACTCAGTTTTACGTCACAAAAAAATGATTTTTACCTCACAAAAATTGATTTTACCTCACAAAAATTGATTTTTACCTCACAAAAGCTGATTTTTACCTCATAAAAGCTGATTTTTACCTCACAAATTCATTTTTCCCTCACAAAAATTAATTTCACCTCACAAAACCTTATATTATTTCACAAATACTCATTTTTACCTCACAATTACACATTTTTACCTCACAAAAATTGATTTTTACCTCACAAAAATTAATTTTACCTCACAAAACCTCATTTTATTTCACAAATACTCAATTTTACCTCACAAAAGCTGATTTTTACCTCACAAAAATTAATTTTACCTCACAAAAATTAATTTTACCTCAGAAAACCTTACTTTATTTCACAAATACTCGTTTTTACCTCACAAAAATTGATTTTTACCTCACAAAATACAGTTTAACAACACAAAAAATAATTTTTACCACAGAAAAAAATTATTTTTACCACGCAAAAAGCATTTTTACAACTCAAAAAAATCATTTTTATCACACAAAATTTAATTTTTACCATGAAAATACAATTTAACCCTCAAAAATACCAACTTTACCCTCCCCAAAATCAATATTTAGCCCCCAAATTGGCTTGAAGCCCCCCAAGGTTAATTATAAATCCCCATAAATTAAATTTAACCCCCAAAAAATCACTTTTAACCCCCAAAATTTATTTGAATGCCCCCCAAAATGATTTTTACCACACAAATATTTATTATTACCACAAAAAAATTGATTTTTGCCTCACATAATTTCATTTTTACCTCACATAAATTAATTTTACCTCATTAAACTTCAGTTTTATCTCACAAAACCTCATTTTTACCTCAAAAATCCTCATTTTTACCACACAAAACCTCATTTTTACAATGCAAAAAATCATTTTTATCACACAAAATCTGATTTTTTACCATAAAAATTGAATTTATTCATCAAAAATATCAAATTTACCCTCCCCAAATTTACTATTAAGCCCCCCAAATCGGTTTGAAGCCCCCCAAAATTAATTATAAACCCCCATAGATTCATTTTAAACCCCTAAAAATCACCTTTTAACCCCCAAAATTGACTTGATTGTCCCCAAAAATGATTTTTATTACACATATTTATTTTTACCACAGAAAACTTGATTTTTTTGCCACAAAAATTCTTTTTATCTCACAAAAAATAACATTTTTACCTCACAAAACATCATTTTTACCACAGAAAACTTGATTTTTTTACCACACAAAAATCATTTTTTCTACAGAAAAAATCATTTTACCTCACAAAATTTGATTTTTGCCCCCAAAATTCATTTTAACCCTCAAAAATATCAACTTTAGCCTCCCAAAATTCCTCTTAAGCCCCCAAAATCGCTTTGAAATCCCCTAAAATTCAGTATAAATCTTCTTAGATTCAGTTTAAATGCCAAAAATAATCACTTTTAACCCCTAAAAAACTCATTTTTCCCCTCCAAAAATGGCTTTTAACCCCATAAATTGATTAAAAACCCAAAAATATCAATTATAGTCTCTCCAAATTAACTTTAATCACCTTAAATGTATTACAACCCACCCAATACTAGGTTTCAGTCCCCAAAATTGACGTTAGCCCCCAAAAAATCAACTTTAACCCCTCAAAAACGAATTTAATTCCCCCAAATTAATGATAAATTCACTTTATTGTCCTAAATTTGCCTTTAATACCCCCAAAAATCCGATTTAAACCCAAAAAAAGTCGATTTCAACCCCCTGCAAAATGGATTTTAACCCCCAAAATCTGATTTTAACCCACCAAAATTCATATTAACCTCCCAAAATTTCAATTTTTTTCCCCCAAAATGGATTTTAACCCCCCAAAATTGATCGAAACTCCCTAAATATCAACTTTATCCCCCAAAATTTCATTTTAATCCCCCCAAAATTGATTTAATCCCCTCTAAAATCCAATTATTACCCCCCTCAAATGATTTAAATCCGATAAATTCGGTTTTAAACCACCCCAAATATCAATTTTCACTCCCAACCTTAATTTAAATCCCCCAAATTCAGTTTTTAGCCTCAAATTACCCCCAAATCCTTTAAAATAACCCAATTTTAATGAAAAAAATGAATAAAATCTAATTTAAGCTCATATTTTCCACAGAATCCTCCAAATAAGGCACGCCCAGATGGAAATTATTAGTTTTTAAGTGTTTTTAAAGGTACATTTTTATCGTAGACTTCCTAAAATGGGAATTTAACCCTAAAATTCTATATTTTAGCTCAAAAAATTGCAAAAATAGTGTTTTTTAGCTTCTTTATTTCAAAAAACGTTCAAAAATGCTTTGTCATCGCCCCTGTAGCAGCCGCAGTAAATACAATTATAACTTTAATACATCTTTTTAAATGCTTTAAAACCCCATTTTCAGATATTTTGGGTCGAAAATGGAAATTTAAATTTTAATTTTTAATAATTTTGAACTTGGAGGGAGGTTAAAATTTGGTTTTAGCGAGTAAAAATGCCTTAAAAACCCATTTTTGGTCATTTTAAAGGGATTTAAGTCCGTTTATGATGATTAAAACGCTTTAAAATCAATTTGTAATCAATTTTAAGTTTTATAAATGATTTAAATTTCATTTTTAATGCTTAAAATTCCCTTAAAATTTTATTTTTTGGGGTTTTAAAACCACATAAAGAAATATAAATTCATCTACAATGACTAAAAATAGCCTTAAATTTAATTTTTAAGGGATTTTACGCCTCGTAGTGAGTTTATAAATGAATAATGTTGGTTAAAATCCCTTAAAATTTTAATTTTTAGTTTTTTTTATAAAATTTTATGACGATTTTTTAACTAATTTAAACAACTTAAAACTCCTTTCTGAGGGATTTTTATTCCTAGGAAGAATTTAAAACTCATTTAAGATTTCTAAACCCCCCTGAAAGAGTTTTTGAGTCTTTTGAGGAGATAAAAAATGACATTTAATTAAAAAATTACCCAAAAATTTCATTTTTAAGGGATTTTAAAGAAATTCGGAGGCCTTCACCTAGGGATTTTTGGAGGATTTAGGGATTTTTGTAGGCCTCCACCTCAAAATATTCGCTGATTTGCGCTAAAAAATACTTGGAGGACACTAATATTAAATATTTGGGGTCTTCCAAGCGGAAAATTGACCAAAATTTCCTCAATTTCCCCCAATTTTGTAGGTGGACCCCCCCAGTCCTCCAGCGTGGAGGACCGCCCTCGTCTCTATGGTCCTCAACCCGGAAGCAAACCGGAAGAGGGGCAAGGGGGAGAGGGCGCTTCCGCTTCCGGGCGGCGGCCTGGCCGGGGCGGCGGAGCCATGGAGGTGAGCGGCGGCTTTGTGGTGGGGGGGAGTCCTCCAAGAGGGGGGGGGCGGTCCTCCAAGGGGGGGGGGGAGGATTTGGGGCGGTTTTGGGGGTTTTGGGGGGTGTTGGGGGGGGGTTGGGGGCGGTTGGAGGGCGTTGGGGGGGGGTTGAGGGGGTTGGGGGCGGTTTGGGGGTGGTTTGGGGGGGATTTGGGGATTTTGGGGGGGGTTGGGGGCGGTTTTGGGGGGATTTGGGATATTTTGGGGGGATTTTGGGGGGGCTTAGAGGAGGTTTGGGGCGGTTTGGGGGTAATTTGGGTGTTTTGGGGGGGTTGGGTGTGGATTTGGGGGATTTGAGGGGGTTGGGGGGGGTTGGGGGCGGTTTGGGGGGTATTTGGGGGGGTTGGGGCGGTTTTGGGGGGATTTGGGGGGGATTTGGAGATTTTGGGGGGGGTTGGGGGCGGTTTTGGGGGGATTTGGGGGATTTAGGGAGATTTTGGGGGATTTGGGGGAGGCTTTGGGGTTGCTTTTGGGGGATTTGGGGAGGTTTGGGGGTATTTGGGGGAGTTGGGGGCGGATTTGGGGTGGTTTGGGGGGATTTGGGGGGGTTGGGGGAGGTTTTGGGCAGTTTGGGGGATTTGGGGGATTTGGGGGGGTTGGGGGTGTTTTTGGGGTGTTTTTGCGGAGATTTGGGGGGGTTGGGGGAGGTTTTTGGGGGTTTTGGGGAGGTTTGGGGGTATTTAGGGGAGGCTTTGGGGTTGTTTTGGGGGATTTGGGGAGGTTTGGGGGTATTTGGGGAGTGGGGGGCGGTTTTGGGGTGGTTTGGGGGGATTTGAGGGGGTTCAGGGAGGCTTTGGGGCAGTTTGGGGAGAATTTGGGTATTTTGGGGGGGGTTGGGGGCGGTTTTGGGGGATTTGAGGGGTTCAGGGAGGCTTTGGGGCAGTTTGGGGGAATTTGGGTATTTTGAGGGGGGTTTGGGGGATTTTGGGGTGGGTTGGGGGGGTTGGGGGAGGTTTGGGGCGGTTTGGGGGGATTGGGATATTTTGGGGGATTTCAGGGGGCTGGGGGAGGTTTTGGGTTGGTTTGGGGGGACTTGGGGGGGTTGGGGGAGGTTTGGGGGCGGTTGGGGTAATTTGGGTATTTTGGGGGGATTGGGGGGTGGTTTTGGGGGGATTTGGGGGGGTTGGGGGAGGTTTTGGGGTGGTTTGGGGGGATTTGGGGGGGGTTGGGGGCGGTTTTGGGGTGGTTTGGGGGGATTTAGGAGGTTTTGGGGGGTCTTGGGGAGATTTGGGGTATTAGGGGGAGCCTTTGGGTTGTTTGGGGGGATTTCAGGAGGTTTTGGGGAGTCTTGGGGGATTTGGGGGAGCTTTGGGGAATTGGGGGGGTTGGGGGCAGTTTTGGGGTGGTTTGGGGGATTTGGGAGGATTTTGCGGATTTTGGGGGGTTTCGGGAAGGTTCTGGGGGTCTTGGTGTATTTGGGGGAGGTTTTGGGGGACTTTGGGGTCACTGGGGGAAATTTGGGGTTACTTCGGGTATTTTGGGTCATTTTAGGGGTACATTTAATGAAACTTTGGGGGATTTCGGTGTATTTTAACCCTTTTTTTGCCATTTTACGGGGTCACCCCACCCCACCATTTGACCGGAGATTCTCCCTTTCCCTCTCATCCCTAAACCCCCCCTTTTTAACCCAAAAACCCCCTTTTTTCCCCCAAAACAGTTCCCCGGCGGCAACGACAACTACCTGGCCATCACCGGCGCAGCCCACCCCTTCCTGACAGGCGCCGAGGTAAGAAAAAAGCTAAAAAAAATAAAAAAAAAAAAATAAAAAAAATAAAAAAGACCCAAAAAAAGCCGTTTTTGCCCCATTTTGTTATTTTTTTTAACCCCTTCCTGCCCGCAGACCTTCCACACCCCCAGCCTGGGGGACGAGGAGTTCGAGATCCCCCCCATCGCCCTGGACGCCGACCCCTCGCTGGCGGTGGCCGACGTCGTCGCCCACTTCGACGAGCTGGGGGACCCCGGGGCGCCCCCCGAAACCGCCTTCGCCCCCCCTACGGGGTGCAGCCCCTCGACATGCCCGTGGGGATCGGGCCCGGGCTGATGGAGCAGGGCGGGGGGCTGCTGCCGGGGGGCTCTCCATGGTAAGAGGGAGAAAAAAGGGGAAAAAGAGGGGTTTGGGGGGGTTAGGGGGGATTTGGGGGGGATTTAGGGAAAAAACGGGGATTTGGGGGGAAAATAGGGGGATTTGGGGGGATTGAGGGGGATTTGGGGGGAATAAGGGGAAAAAAGGGGGATTTGGGGGGGATTGAGGGAGATTTGGGTGGGTTTTAGGGGAAAAAAGGGGGATTTTGGGGGGGATTTTGGGGGAAAAAAGGGGGATTTAGGGGGGATTTGGGGGGATTTTGGGGGGAAAAAGGGGGATTTGGGGGGGATATAGGGGGATTTGGGGGGGATTTGCAGGAAAAAAGGGAGATTTTGGGGGAAAAAGGGGGATTTGGGGGGGATTTTTTGGGGAAAAAGGGGGGTTTGGGGAGGGTTTGGGGGGATTTGGGGAGGATTTAGGGGAAAAAATGGGGATTTGGGGAGATTTAGGGGAAAAAAGTGGGGTTGGGGGGATTTAGGGGTGATTTGGGGGAAAAAAGGGGAGGTTGGGGGGAAAAAAGTGGGATTTGGGGAGGATTTAGGGGAAAAAAGGGGGGTTTGGGGTGATTTAGGGGGAAAATAGGGGAAAAAATGGGGTTGGGTGTGATTTAGGGGAATTTGGGGGGATTTAGGGGAAAAAAGGGGGGTTGGGGGGATTTAGGGGTGATTTGGAGAGGTTTGGGGGGATTTGGGGAGGATTTAGGGGATAATAGGCAGGTTTGGGGGGATTTGGGGGAAAAAAGTGGGGGTTTGGGGGGATTTTGGGAGGATTTAGGGGGAAAAAAGGGGGTTTGAGGGGATTTGGGGAGGTTTGGGGAGTGATTTGGGGGAAAAAGGGGGATTGGGGGGGTTGGGGGTGATTGAGGGGGATTTGGGGGGGATTTAGGGGAAAAAAGGGGGGTTGGGGGTGATTTGGGGGGGATTTAGGGTATAAAAGGGAGGTTTTGGGGGGAATTTGGGGGAAAAAAGTGGGGGCTTCGGAGTGATTGAGGGGGATTTGGGGCGATTTAGGGGAAAAAGGGGAGTTTTGGGGGGATTTGGGGAGGATTTAGGTGATAAAAGGGGGCTTGGGGGGAGATTGAGGGGGATTTGAGGGGGATTTAGGGGAAAAAAGGGAAGCTTTGGGGTGATTTGGGGGAAAAAGTGGGGTTTTGGGTGATTTTGAGAGGATTTAGGGGAAAGAAGGGGGTTTGGGGGATTTGGGGGGAAAAACCCTAACTTTTCCCCCCAAAAAACTATTTATCCCCCCCCAAACCCCTATTTCCCCCCCCAAAAACCTCATTTCCCCCCAAAACCCTATTTTTCCCCAAATCTCCTTTTTTTCCCCCAAATCCCTCTTTTTCCCCCCAAACCCCCCCAGGAACCTGGACCCCCCCTGGCCGCCCCGTACTCCTCGGCCCCCCGGTGACCATCGAGGTTCCCATGAGCCCGGGGGGGCTCCTGGCCCCCGGCGCCCTCACCACCATCGACCAGAGCGAGCTTTTTTCCCTCTTTCTGACCCAAAATCCTACTTTTTTCCCACTTTCTGACCCAAAATCCTACTTTTTCCTGCTTTCTGACTCTAAATCCCGCTTTTTTACCTCTTTCTGACCCCAAATCCCGCTTTTTTCCCACTTTCCAACCCCAAAATCCTGGTTTCTGACCCAAAATCCTGCTTTTTGCCCATTTTCTGATCCAAAATCCCGCTTTCTGACCCAAAACCCTACTTTTTTCCCGCTTTCTGACCCCAAATCCCGCTTTATTCCTTCTTTCCTACCCAAAATCCTGCTTTCTGACCCAAAACCCTGCTTTATTCCCTCTTTCCTACCCAAAATCCTGCTTTCTGACCCCAAATCCTACTTTTTTCCGGCTTTCTGACCCAAAATCCTGCTTTATTCCCTCTTTCCTACCCAAAATCCTGCTTTTTGACCCCAAATCCTACTTTTTTCCTGCTTTCCTACCCAAAATCATGGTTTCTGACCCCAAATCCCCCTTTTTTCCTGCTTTCCAACCCCAAAATCCCGCTTTCTGACCCAAAATCCCGCTCTTTTTCTGCTTTCCGACCCAAAATCTTACTTTTTTCCCGCTTTCTGACCCAAAATCCCGCTTTTTTCCCGCTTTCCTACCCCAAAATCCTGCTTTCTGACCCTAAATCCTACTTTTTTCCTGCTTTCGTACCCGAAATTATGGTTTCTGACCCCAAATCCTGCTTCTTTCTGGCTTTCTGACCCAAAATCCTGCTTTATTCCCTCTTTCCTACCCAAAATCCTGCTTTTTGACCCCAAATCCTACTTTTTTCCTGCTTTCCTACCCAAAATCATGGTTTCTGACCCCAAATCCCACTTTTTTCCTGCTTTCCAACCCCAAAATCCCACTTTTTTCCCGCTTTCTGACCCCAAATCCCGCTTTTTTCCCTCTTTCCTACCCCAAAATCCTGGTTTCTGACCCCAAATCCTGCTTTTTTCCTGCTTTCTGACCCCAAATCTCACTTTTTTCCCACCTTCCATCCCAAAATCCTGCTTTCTGACCCAAAACCCTACTTTTTTCCTGCTTTCTGACCCAAAATCCCATTTTTTTTCCTGCTTTCCATCCCAAAATCCTGCTTTCTGACCCCAAATCCTGCTTTTTTACCTCTTTCTGACCCCAAATCCCGCTTTTTTCCCCTCTTTCCAACCCCAAATCCCACTTTTCCCTTTTTTTGTTTTCCCCCTTTTTTTCCCCCTTTTTCCCCTTTTCTTTCTCCTTTCTATCTCTTTTTCTTCTTTTTTTTTTTCTTTTCCTCCTTTTATTTCTCTATTTTTTCTCTTTCCCTTTTCTTTCTGTTTTCTTTCTTGTTTCTCTCTTCTTCCTTTTTTCTCTTTTTTATTATTTTTCCTTTTTCTCCTTTCTTTTCCTTTTCCCTTTTTCTTCCTTTTATTTCTCTATTTTTCTTTTTATTTTTCCTTTCTTTTTTTTCCTGTTTTTTTCCTTTTTTTTTCCTCTTCTCTTTTTTCTTTTTTTCCTTTATTTTTTCTTTTTCTTTTCTCTTTTTTCTTTTTCCTTTCTTTCTCTCTTTTCTCTCTTTTTTCCCTTCTTTTCTCTCTTTTTTCCTTCTTTTCTCTCTTTTTTCCCTTCTTTTCTCTCTTTTTTCCCTTTCTTTTCTTTTTTGCCTTTCTTTTCCGTCTTTTTTCCCTTTCCTTTTCCTTTTCCCCTTTCCTTTTCCTTTTTCTCCCTTCTTTTTTCGTTTTTTTCCTTTTTTCTTTATTTCCTTTCTTTTTTCCCTTTCTTTTTCCTCTTTTTTCTTTCTTCTTCTTCCTCTTTTTCCCTTTTTCTTTTTCCTCTTTTTTCCTTTTTCTTCTTCCTCTTTTTTTCCTTTCTTTTTCCTCTTTTTTTCTTTTTTCCTTTCTTTTTCCTCTTTTTTCCCTTCCCTTTTTCCCCTTTTTCCCCATTCCCCTTTTTCCCCCCATTTCCCCCATTCCCCCTTTTTCCCCCATTCCCCATTTCCCCCTTTTTCCCCCATTCCCCATTTCCCCCTTTTTCCCCCTTCCCCCTTTTTCCCCCATTCCCCCTTTTTTCCCCATTCCCCCTTTTTTCCCCATTCCCTCTTTTTTCCCTTTTCCTCTTTTTTCCCTTTTCCTCTTTTTTCCCTTTTCCTCTTTTTTCCCTTTTCCTCTTTTTTCCCTTTTCCTCTTTTTTCCCTTTTCCTCTTTTTCCCCTTTTCCTCTTTTTCCCCTTTTCCTCTTTTTTCCCTTTTCCTCTTTTTCCCCTTTTCCTCTTTTTCCCCTTTTCCTCTTTTTCCCCTTTTCCTCTTTTTCCCCTTTTCCTCTTTTTCCCCTTTTCCTCTTTTTCCCCTTTTCCTCTTTTTCCCCTTTTCCTCTTTTTTCCCTTTTCCTCTTTTTTCCCTTTTCCTCTTTTTTCCCTTTTCCTCTTTTTTCCCTTTTCCTCTTTTTTTCTTTTTTCCTTTCTTTTTCTTCTTTTTTCCCTTCCCCTTCTCTCTTCCCCCCCATTTCCCCCATCCCCTTTTTCCCCCCGTTTTCCCCCACCCCCCATTTCCCCCCCCAGCCCCCCGCCCAAAAATCCACGCCCCCCCCCTTGGCCGCGGAGGCGGGGGGCCGCAAGCAGAAGCCCCCCAAGAAGCAGAAGAAGAAGAAGGACCCCAACGAGCCGCAGAAGCCGCTCTCCGCCTACGCCCTCTTCTTCCGCGACACCCAGGCCGCCATCAAGGGCCAGAACCCCAACGCCACTTTTGGGGAGGTCTCCAAAATCGTCGCCTCCATGTGGGACAGCCTCGGCGAGGAGCAGAAGCAGGTCCGGGGGGGCGGGAGGATGGATTTTGGGAGGTGGGGGGTGGATTTCGGGGGGCGGGGGGTCACAAAATTTGGTTTTGGGGAGGTGGAGGTTGGATTTGGGGAGGTAGAGGCTCAGGAAATTTGATTTTCAGGAGGTAGAGGCTCAGGAAATTTGATTTTCAGGAGGTAGAGGTTCAGGAAATTCGGTTTTGGGGAGGTGGAGGCTCAGGAGGCTGGATTTGGGGACACGGAGGCTGAATTTTGGGAGGTGGAGGCTCAGGAGATTTGATTTTCAGGAGGTAGAGGCTGAGGAAATTCGATTTTGGGGAGGTAGAGGCTCAGGAAATTCAGTTTTGGGGAGGTAGAGGCTCAGGAAATTTGGGTTTGGGGAGGTAGAGGTTCAGGAAATTCAGTTTTGGGGAGGTGGAGGCTGAAGAATTTTGGTTTTGGGGATGTGGAGGCTCAGGAATTTTGGTTTTGGGGAGGTAGAGGCTGAGGAATTTGGGTTTTGGGGAGGTAGAGGCTCAGAAATTTTCATTTGGAGGTCGTAGAGGCTGAGGAAATTTGGTTTTGGGGAGGTGGAGGTTGGATTTGGGGAGGTAGAGGCTCAGGAAATTGAGTTTTGGGAATGTGGAGGCTCAGGAGGCTGAATTTGGGGAGCTGGAGGCTGAGGAAATTTGGTTTTGGGGAGGTGGAGGTTCAGGAGATTCAGTTTTGGGGAGGTAGAGGCTGAAAAATTTTGGTTTTGGGGAGGTGGAGGCTGAAGAATTTTGGTTTTGGGGATGTGGAGGCTCAGAAGATTTGGTTTTGGGGAGGTAGAGGCTGAAGAGATTTGGTTTTAGGGATGTGGAGGCTCAGGAAATTTGATTTTCAGGAGGTAGAGGCTGAGGAAATTCGATTTTGGGGAAGTGGAGGCTCACAAAATTCGGTTTTGGGGAGGTGGAGGCTCACAAAATTCGGTTTTGGGGAGGTGGAGGCTCAGGAATTTTAGTTTGGAGGATGTGGAGGTTCAGGAAATTTGGTTTTGGGGAGGTGGAGGCTCACAAAATTCGGTTTTGGGGAGGTGGAGGTTCAGGAGATTTGGTTTAGGGGAGGTGGAGGCTCACAAAATTCGGTTTTGGGGAGGTGGAGGCTCAGGAAATTCAGTTTTGGGAAGGTAGAGGCTGAAAAATTTTGGTTTTGGGGAGGTGGAGGCTCAGAAGATTTGGTTTTAGGGAGGTGGAGGCCCAGGAATTTGTCCAAAATCGTCGCCTCCATGTGGGACAGCCTCGGCAAGGAGCAGAAGCAGGTCCGGGGGGTGGATTTCGGGGGGTGGGGGGTCACAAAATTCGGTTTTGGGGAGGTGGAGGTTGGATTTGGGGAGGTGGAGGCTCAGGAAATTCAGTTTTGGGGAGGTAGAGGCTGAAGAAATTTGGTTTTAGGGATGTGGAGGCTGAGGAATTTGGGTTTTGGGGAGGTGGAGGCTCAGGAAATTTGATTTTCAGGAGGTAGAGGCTGAGGAATTTTGGTTTTGGGGAGGTAGAGGCTCACAAAATTCAGTTTTGGGGAGGTGGAGGCTCAGGAAATTTCATTTGGAGGTCGTAGAGGCTGAGGAAATTTGGCTTTTGGGACATGGAGGCTGAAGAATTTCGGTTTTGGGGAGGTAGAGGCTCAGGAGACTGAATTTAGGGATGTGGAGGCTCAGGAATTTTGGTTTTGGGGAGGTGGAGGCTCAGAAATTTTAGTTTGGAGGATGTGGAGGCTCAGGAGATTTGGTTTTGGGGAGGTAGAGGCTGAGGAAATTTGGTTTTCGGGACGTGGAGGCTCAGAAATTTTAGTTTGGAGGATGTGGAGGCTCAGGAATTTTGGTTTTGGGGAAGTGGAGGCTCACAAAATTCGGTTTTAGGGATGTGGAGGCTCAGGAAATCTGGTTTAGGGGAGGTAGAGGCTGAAGAATTTCGGTTTTGGGGAGGTAGAGGCTGAAAAATTTTGGTTTAGGGAAGGTGGAGGCTCAGGAAATTTGGATTTGGGGAGGTGGAGGCTGAGGAATTTGGGTTTTGGGGAGGTGGAGGCTCAGGAAATTCGATTTTGGGGATGTGGAGGCTCAGAAATTTTAGTTTGGAGGTCGTAGAGGCTCAGGAAATTCAGTTTTGGGAAGGTAGAGGCTGAAAAATTTTGGTTTTGGGGAGGTGGAGGCTGAGGAAATTTGGTTTTGGGGAGGTGGAGGCTCAGGAGATTCGGTTTTGGGGATGTAGAGACTCACAAAATTTGGTTTTGGGGATGTGGAGGCTCAGGAAATTGGATTTTCAGGAGGTAGAGGCTGAAGAATTTTGGTTTTGGGGAGGTAGAGGCTCAGGGAATTCAGTTTTGGGGAGGTAGAGGCTCACAAAATTTGGTTTTGGGGAGGTAGAGGCTGAGGAATTTGGGTTTTGGGGAGGTGGAGGCTCAGAAATTTTCGTTTGGAGGTCGTAGAGGCTGAGGAAATTTGGTTTTGGGGAGGTAGAGGCTGAAAAATTTTAATTTTGGGGACGTGGAGGCTCAGGAACCTCCCTTCGCCTCAAATTTCCTCTCCTGGAGGCCTCCGGGCCTCCCCTTTTGACCTCAATTTTGTGGTTTTGACCTCATTTTTGTGTGTTTGACCTCGTTTTTTCCCTTTTTTTCCCTCTTTTTTTCCCTTTTTTCCCTTTTTTTCCCTTTCCTTTCTTTTTTTTCCTTTCTTTTTTTCCTTTTCTTTTTTTTCTTTTTTTTCTTTTTTCTTTCTTTTTTTCTTTCTTTTTTTCCTTTCTTTTTTTCCTTTTTTTTCCTTTCTTTTTTTTCCTTTTTTTCCTTTTTTTTCCTTTTTTCCTTTTTCGTTTTTTTCTTTTTTTTCCTTTCTTTTTTTTCCTTTCTTTTTTTTCCTTTCTTTTTTTTCCTTCCTTTTTTTCCTTTTTTTCCTTTCTTTTTTTCCTTTCTTTTTTTCCTTTCTTTTTTTCCTTTCTTTTTTTCCTTTCTTTTTTTCCTTTCTTTTTTTCCTTTCTTTTTTTCCTTTCTTTTTTTCCTTTCTTTTTTTCCTTTCTTTTTTTCCTTTCTTTTTTTCCTTTTTTTCCTTTCTTTTTTTCCTTTTTTTCCTTTCTTTTTTTCCTTTCTTTTTTCCTTTTTTTCCTTTTTTTTCTTTTATTTTTTTCCTTTCCTTTTTTTTCCTTTTTTTTCCTTTCTTTTTTTTCCTTTCTTTTTTTTCCTTTCTTTTTTTTCCTTTCTTTTTTTTCCTTCCTTTTTTTCCTTTTTTTCCTTTCTTTTTTTCCTTTCTTTTTTTCCTTTCTTTTTTTCCTTTCTTTTTTTCCTTTCTTTTTTTCCTTTCTTTTTTTCCTTTTTTTCCTTTCTTTTTTTCCTTTTTTTCCTTTCTTTTTTTCCTTTCTTTTTTTCCTTGTTTTCCTTTTTTTTCCTTTCTTTTCCTTTCTTTTCCTTTTTTTCCTTTTTTTCCTTTTTTTTCCTTTTTTCCTTTTTTTTCCTTTTTTCCTTTTTTTTCCTTTTTTTCCTTTTTTTCCTTTCTTTTTTTCCTTTCTTTTTTTCCTTTCTTTTTTTCCTTTCTTTTTTTCCTTTCTTTTTTTCCTTTCTTTTTTTCCTTTCTTTTTTTCCTTGTTTTCCTTGTTTTCCTTTTTTTTCCTTTCTTTTCCTTTCTTTTCTTTTTTTTCCTTTCTTTTCTTTTTTTTCCTTTCTTTTCTTTTTTTTTCCTTTTTTTTCATTTTTTTCCTTTTTTCCCCTTTCTTCCTTTTTCTTCCTTTTTTCCCATTTTTCCCTTTTTTCCCTTTTTTCTCCCCAAACTCCAGGTCTACAAACGCAAGACGGAGGCCGCCAAGAAGGAATACCTCAAAGCCCTGGCCGCCTACCGCGCCATCCTGGTGGGCCTCCCCTCCCCAAAAATTGAGGCCGGGAGCCTCTATATCACCCCAAAAACCCCAAAATTAACCCAATTTTGCTTAAAAACCTTATTTTTCAGACTACAGCAGAGCCTTCGGAGCCGGATCCTCCTCCTTCGGCCTCACAGCCTCCCTCCTCCTCCTCCTCCTCCTCCTCCTCGGAGCCTCCACCCGGCCTCGCTCCTTCGGCCTCCGCCCCGGGGATCACCAAAATCATCATCCAAAAACAGCTCCTGGCCAATAGCGGCACAGCAGCAGGAGGAGGAGGAGGAGGAGGAGGAGGAGGAGGAGGAGGGGGAGGAAGCAGCGGCCTCGTCACCGTCATCCCGGCCTCCATCGTCTCCCCCCGCGGCCTCCATTTGGGGACCCAAATCGTCACCCGCTCCGTCCTGGCCGCCGCCGTCGCTGCTTCCTCCTCCTCCTCCTCCTCCTCTTCCTCCTCCTCACCTTCGGCCTCAAGCCTTCCTCCTCCTCGCCTCCAGCCCCCCCCCCTCCAACAAATGCCCCCCCCCCAGCCCCCCAACCCGGCCCTGGCCGTCCTCCAGCCTCCCCCTCCCCTCCAAGCCATGCAGCAGCCCCCTCCCCAACCCAAAGGGGGCCGCCTCCCCCAGCAGCCTCCCCCCCTCCAAATTAAGATCCTGCCCCCCCCCGGCCTCCACCTCCCGAATTTGGGGCTCGCCGAGGCTTCGAGCGCAGCGGGGGGGGCCCAAAATTCGGGGTCGGCGCCGGCGGCGGCTGCAGGGCAAGGGGGGGGGCAAGCGGAGCCGGCGTCGCCCGAGGCCGTGGAGATGATCGCGGGGGACGTGGTGCCCGAGGTGAGATTTTGGGGGGGGTTGGGGGGAATTTGGGGGAATTTGGGGGGGGTTGGGGGGAAATTTGGAGGGATTTGGGGGAAAAAAGGGAAAATTTGGACGGATTTAGGGGAAAAAAGGGAAAATTTGTGGGATTTGGGGGGAAATTGGGAAAATTTGGAAATTTCAGGGATTTTGGGGAAATTTGGGGAAAATTTGGGGGGTTTGGGGGAAATTTGGAGGGATTTGGGAAAAAATTGGGGAGAAAATAGAGAAAAATTTGGAGATTTGGGGGGAAATTTGGGAAAATTTGGAGGGATTAGGAGGGATTTAGGGGAAAAATTGGGAAAATTTGGAAATTTGAGGGATTTGGGGGAAATTTGGGGGGGTTTGGGGAAATTTGGGGGGTTTGGGGAGATTTGGGGGGGATTTGGGGGGAAATTTGGAGGGATTTGGGGGAAAAAAGGGAAAATTTGGAGGGATTTGGAGGGATTTAGGGGAGAAATTGGGAAAATTTGGAAATTTCAGGGATTTCAGGGAAATTTGGGGGAAATTTGGAGGGATTTGGGAAAAGTTTGGGGAGAAAATAGAGAAAATTTTGGAGATTTGGGGGGAAACTTGGAGGGATTTGGGGGGAAAATTGGGAAAATTTGTGGGAGGTTTGGGGTTTGGGGGAGGTTTGGGAGGGATTTTAGGGGGATTTGGGGGAAAATTGGGAAAATTTAGGGGGATTTGGGGGAAAAAACGGGAAAATTTTGAGGGATTTGGGGAGGTTTGGAGGGATTTGGAGGGAATTTGGAGGCAATTTGAGGAGATTTGGGGGGAATTTGGGAAAATTTGGAGGAAAAATTGAGAAAATGTGGGAGATTGGCAGAAATTTGGGAGATTTGGGGGGAGTTTGAAGGGATTTGGAGGAAAAATTGGAAATTTCAGGGACTTGGGGGAAATTTGGAGGGATTTGGGAAAAATTGGGGGAGAAAATTAGGAAAATTTTTGAGATTTGGGGGAAAAATTGGAAAATTTGGAGAATTTGGGGAAAAATTGGGGGAAATTTGGGGGAAATAGGGAACATTTGGGACCTTGGGGGAGGTTTGGGGAAAATTTGGAGGGATTTGGGGGAAAATTGGGAAAATTTGGAGGGATTTAGGGGAAAAATTGGGAAAATTTGGAAATTCGAGGAATTTGGGGGAGGTTTGGGGGATTTGGGAGAGGTTTGGGGGATTTCAGGGGAAATTTGGGAAAATTTGGAGGAAATTTGAAGCAATTTAGGGGAAAGTTGGGAAAATTTGGAGGGATTTAGTGGAAAAAATGGGAAAATTTGGAAATTTCCGGGATTTGGGGGAAATTTGGAGGATTTGGGGAAATTTGGAGGGATTTGCGGGGAAAAAATGGGAAAATTTGGCGGATTTGGGGGGTTTGGGGTGATTTCGGGGGAAATTTGGGGGAAATTTGAAGGACATAGGGGGTAAATTGGGAAAATTTGGAGGGATTTAGGGGAAAAATTGGGAAAATTTGGAAATTTCAGGGATTTGGGGGATTTGAGGGAAATTTGGAGGGATTTGGGAAAAGTTTGGGGAGAAAATTGAGAACATTTTGGAGATCTGGGGGAATTTGGGGGGATTTGGGGGAAAATTGGGAAAATTTGGAGGGATTTGGAGGGATTTAGGGGAAAAATTGGGAAAATTTGGAAATTTGAGGGATTTTGGGGAAATCTGGAGGGATTTGGGGGAAAAATTGGGAAAATTTGGGGGATTTAGGGGGGGGTTTGGAGGAGGTTTGGGGGGATTTCAGGGAAAATTTGGGGGGAATTTCAAGGAATTGGGGGTAATTGGGAAAATTTCGAAATTTCAGGGATTTGGGGAAAATGTGGAGGAATTTGGGAAAAATTTGGTAAAACTTTTGGAGATTTGGGGGGATTGGGGGGAAATTTGGAGGGATATGGGTGGATTTTGGGGTTTGGGGGAGGTTTGGGGGAGGTTTTGGAGGGATTTTGGGGTCTCTTTGTGGGATTTTGGAGTCTCCTGGGTGGATTTTGGGGTCTCTTGGAGGAATTTTGGGGTCTTTTGGAAGGTTTTTTGGGTCACTTTAAGGGATTTGGGAATTCCTGGGTAGATTTTGGGGTCATTTAAAGGGATTTTGGGGTCATTTAGTGGGATTTTGGGGTCTCTTTGTGGGATTTAGGAATTCCTGGGTGGATTTGGGGGTCATTTAGAGGGATTTTGGGGTCACTTTGAGGGATTTACGAATACCTGAGTGGATTTTGGGGTCATTTAGAGGGATTTTGGGGTCTTTGAGCAATTTTGGTGTCTCTTTGAGGGATTTAGGAATTCCTGGGTGAATTTTGGGGTCTCTTTGAGGGATTTTGGGTTCTTTTTTAGGGATTTTGGGGTCTTTTTCAGGGATTTTGGGGTCTTTTGGAGGGATTTAGGAATTCCTGGGTGGTTTTTTGGGTCTCTTTGTGGGATTTTGCGGTCTTTTTATAGGATTTCTGTATTCCTGGCTGGATTTTGGGTCCTTTTAAGGTCCTTTAGGATCCCCCATCACTCCTTTAAGACCCCAAACCCCCCCCAAAAAAAACCAAACCCCCAAAAAACCCCAAAACCCCCAAATTTTTCGTCCCCCCCCAGGTGGAATCCCCCACCCCGATGTCCCTGGAGCTGGTGGCCGAATCCCCGGCCCCCGGCCCCGAATCCCAGCAATTCCTGGGGGCGTTTTGGGGTCGTTTTTAGGGATTTTGGGGTTTCTTTAAGTGAATTAGGATTTCCTGGGTGGATTTTGGGGTCTTTTTTAGGGATTTTGGGGTCTTTTGGAATGATTTTGGGGTCCCTTTGAGGGATTTAGGAATTCCTGGGTGGATTCTGGGGTCTCCTGGGTGGATTTTGGGGTCTTTTGGAGGAATTTTGGGGTCCATAGGAAAGATTTTGGGGTCTTCTGAAGTGATTTAGTGATTCCTGGATGGATTTTGGGGTCTTTTGGAAGGATTTTGGGGTCACTTTGAGGGATTTTGGGGTCTCTTCGAGGGATTTTGGGGTCACTTTGAATTTTGGGGTCTCTTCGAGGGATTTTGGGGTCTTTTGGAGGGATTTAGTAATTCCTGGGTAGACTTTGGGGTCATTTAGAGGGATTTTGGGGTCTTTGAGCAATTTTGGTGTCTCTTTGAGGGATTTAGGAATTCCTGGGTGAATTTTGGGGTCTCTTTGAGGGATTTTGGGTTCTTTTTTAGGGATTTTGGGGTCTTTTTCAGGGATTTTGGGGTCTTTTGGAGGGATTTAGGAATTCCTGGGTGAATTTTGGGGTCTCTTTGAGGGATTTTGGGGGTCTTTTTTAGGGATATGGGGGTCTTTTGGAGGGATTTGGGAATTCCTGGGTGAATTTTGGGGTCTCTTTGAGGGATTTTGGGTTCTTTTTTAGGGATTTTGGGTTCTTTTGGAGGGATTTAGGAATTCCTGGGTGGATTTTGGGGTCTTTTGGAGGGATTTTGGGGTCTTTTTTAGGGATTTGGGGGTCTTTTGGAGGGATTTAGGAATTCCTGAGTAAATTTTGAGGTATTTTGGAAGGATTTTGGGGTCTTTTGGAGGGATTTAGGAATTCCTGGGTGGATTTGGGGGTATTTTGGAAGGATTTTGGGGTCTTTTTGTGGGATTTTGGGGTCTCTTTATAGGATTTCTGTATTCCTGGCTGGATTTTGGGTCCTTTTAAGGTCCTTTAGGATCCCCCATCACTCCTTTAAGACCCCAAACCCCCCCCCAAAAAAAAACAAACCCCCAAAAAGCCCCCAAAACCCCAAATTTTTCGTCCCCCCCCAGGTGGAATCCCCCACCCCGATGTCCCTGGAGCTGGTGGCCGAATCCCCGGCCCCCGGCCCCGAATCCCAGCAATTCCTGGGGGCGTTTTGGGGTCTTTTTTAGAGATTTTGGGGTCATTTTGAGGGATTTTGGGGTTTCTTTAAGTGATTTAGGAATTGCTGGGTGGATTTGGGGGTCTTTTTTAGGGATTTTGGGGTCTTTTGGAATGATTTTGGGGTCTCTTTGTGGGATTTTGGAGTCTCCTGGGTGGATTTTGGGGTCTTTTGGAGGGATTTTGGGGTCTTTTGGAGGAATTTTGGGGTCCATAGGAAAGATTTTGGGGTCTTCTGAAGTGATTTAGTGATTCCTGGATGGATTTTGGGGTCTTTTGGAAGGATTTTGGGGTCTCTTCGAGGGATTTTGGGGTCTTTTGGAGGGATTTAGTAATTCCTGGGTAGACTTTGGGGTCATTTAGAGGGATTTTGGGGTCATTTAGTGGGATTTTGGGGTCTCTTTGTGGGATTTAGGAATTCCTGGGTGAATTTTGGGGTCTCTTTGAGGGATTTTGGGTTCTTTTTTAGGGATTTTGGGGTCTTTTTCAGGGATTTTGGGGTCTTTTGGAGGGATTTAGGAATTCCTGGGTGGATTTGGGGGTCTTTTGTAGGGATTTTGGGGTCTTTTTTAGGGATTTGGGGGTCTTTTGGAGGGATTTAGGTATTCCTGAGTAAATTTTGAGGTATTTTGGAAGGATTTTGGGGTCTTTTGGAGGGATTTAGTAATTCCAGGGTGGATTTTGGGGTCATTTAGAGGGATTTTGGGGTCATTTAGAGGGATTTGGGGGTCTTTTGGAGGGATTTAGGAATTCCTGAGTAAATTTTGAGGTATTTTGGAAGGATTTTGGGTTTTTTTGGAAGGATTTAGGAATTCCTGGGTGGATTTTGGGGTCTCTTTGTGGGATTTTGGGGTCTCTTTATAGGATTTCTGTATTCCTGGCTGGATTTTGGGACCTTTTAAGGTCCTTTAGGATCTCCCATCACTCCTTTAACACCTCCAACCCCCAAAAAACCCCAAAACCCCCAAATTTTTCGTCCCCCCCCAGGTGGAATCCCCCACCCCGATGTCCCTGGAGCTGGTGGCCGAATCCCCGGCCCCCGGCCCCGAATCCCCGCGCCCCCGTTGCGTGCGTTCGGGGTGCGACAACCCCCCCGTCCCCAGCTCCGATTGGGACAACGAGTACTGCAGCAGCGAGTGCGTGGTCAAACACTGCCGGTAAGACCCAAAAAACCCCAAAATCCCCTTTTTTCACCCCAAAAAACCTTCCCCGTCTTTCCCACCCTATAAAAAACCCCCAAATTTCACCCCATTTTTGCCGTCCCCCCCCACCCCAGGGACGTCTTCCTGGCTTGGCTGGCCGCCCGCAACGCCAGCACCAGCGTGGTTTTCGTCAAATAAGCCGGTTTTCGCCCCAAAAATCCGCCTCGCCGCCGGAGAAAAACCCGATGCGCCTTTTGGGGTAAATTCTCCCCGTTTCGAGCCAAACCAAAAACCTCCATTTTCCCCCCCTTTCACCTTCCCCACACCCCAAATCCTCCCCACCCCAAAACCCATTATCGACCCTAAAAATGTTATTTCCCCTAAAAAAAAAAAAAACACATTCCCGGTCCCTAAAAACCCCAAATTTATTAAAATTTGCCCCAAAATGCTGCCCCGCCCTTGCCTTTTTCCCCCTTTTTTCACATATTTTTGGGTTTGGAGATGATCCCGTCGGGGTAATGCTGCTTGAACTGCGCCACCACATCGGGGTCGAGCAGGTGGATCCCGTCCAGCTGGTTCCCCAAGGTGATCCTGGGGCGAAAAAGGCCGTTTTTGGTTAAAATCCTAAAAAAAAGGTTAAAAAGGGTTTTTGGGGTCGCTCACCAGTTGGGCTGCACGTTATGGGGTCGCCCAAAAAGCTCGATTTTTCGGGTGCCCGGGGAGAGGCGCTCGATCATCCCGTAAATTTCGTCGGGTTTATGGCTGGTGGAGCGAACCTAAAAAGGGATTTGGGCTCAGTTTGGAGGATTTTGGGTCATTTCGGGGCGTTTTGGGGGATTTCCACTCGCCTCGGCCACGATGACGTCGCAATCCAAGCCCCGGTTGAAGCCTTGGGGGTTTCCCTTCACCCCGACCTGTAGGGGAATAAAAATTTTGGTTTTTTTTGGGGTGGTCGGGGGCGTCCCGAAAAGATTTGGGGTGGTTTCGGGGGGATTTGGCGCCGTTTTAGGGTCTCGAGGGGGTTTGGGGTGGTTTAGGGCTGGTTTGGGGGCGTTTGGGGGAAATTCTGGAGGTTTTGGGGTCGTCTCAGGGATTTGGGGGCATCCCAAAGGGGTTTGGGGCCATTTTAGGGGGGGTTGGGGCCATTTTGGGGGGGTTTGGGGCCATTTTGGGGTCATTTGGGGCCATTTTGGGGTCATTTGGGGCCATTTTGGGGGCTTTTGGGGTCATTTGGGGCCATTTTGGGGGTCTTTTTGGCGTCCATTCCTGAGGGTCTTTTGGCGTCGATTTTGGGGTCTTTTGGCGTTGATTTTGGGGTCCTTTTGGGGTGTTTTGGGGCCATTTTATTTTGGGGTCCATTTTCGGGTATTTTGGGGTCTGTTTTGGGGTATTTTGGGGTCATTTGGGGGTCTTCAGAGGCCATTTTATTTTTCTGGGGTATTTTAGGGCCATCTTGGGGTCTTTTGGGGTCAATTTTTGGGTATTTTGGGGCCATTTCAGGGACTTCAGAGGTCATTTGGGTTTTTTGGGGGGTATTTTGGGTGCATTTTGGGGTCTTTTGGGGTATTTTGGGGCCATTTTGGGTTCTTTTGGGGCTACTTTCTTTTAGAGGTCTTTAGGGGCCATTTTTGGGTCTTTAGAGACCTTTTTGGGATCTTTAGGAACCATTTGATTTTCCTGGGGTATTTTGGGTCCATTTCAGGTTCATTTTGGGTCAATTTCAGGCTCCATTTTGGGGTATTTTGGGGCCATTTTGCGTTCTTTTGGGCCAACTCTTTTTCAGACATCTTCAGGGTCCATTTTGGGGTCTTTAGAGGCCGTTTTTGGGGTCTTTCAGGGCCATTTTGGGGTCTTTAGGAACCATTTTTTTCCCCTAGGTTATTTCGGGTCCATTTCAGGTTCATTTTGGGTCCATTTCGGGCTCCATTTTGGGTATTTTTGGGGCCATTTTGGGTTCTTTTGGGGCCACTCTTTTTTACAGGCATTTAGGGGCCACTTTTGGGTCTTTAGAGGCCATTTTTGGGGTCTTTATTGACCTTTTTGGGGTCTTTAGAGACCATTTTTTTCCCCTAGTTTTTTTTGGGTCAATTTCGGGTCCATTTTGGGCTCCATTTTTGGGTATTTTTGGGGCCATTTTGCGTTCTTCCATGCCAATGCTTTTTAGAGGTCTTTTGGGGCCATTTTTGGGTCTTTACCGCCCACTTTCGCCCTCTTTTGGGGCCGTTTTTGCCTCTTTAGGAACCGCGTTTTTTCCTGGGGGCATTCCGGGTCCATTTTGGGTCCATTTTGGGTCAATTTTGGGGTCAATTTTTGGGTATTTTCGGGCCATTTTGGGTTCTTCCGGTGCCAATGTTTTTTAGAGGTCTTTCGGGGCCATTTTTGGGGTCTTTCAGGGCCATTTGGGTATTTTTAGGAAACATTTTATTTTCCTGGGGTATTTTGGGTCCATTTCAGGTCCATTTCGGGCTCCATTTTGGGTATTTTTGGGGCCATTTTGGGTTCTTTTGGGGCCACTCTTTTTTTAGAGGCATTTAGGGGCCACTTTTGGGTCTTTAGAGGCCATTTTTGGGGTCTTTATTGACCTTTTTGGGGTCTTCAGAGACCATTTTTTTCCCCTAGGTTTTTTTGGGTCAATTTCGGGTCCATTTTGGGGTCCATTTTTGGGTATTTTTGGGGCCATTTTGGGTTCTTCCATGCCAATGTTTTTTAGAGGTCTTTTGGGGCCATTTTTGGGTCTTTACCGCCCACTTTCGCCCTCTTTTGGGGCCGTTTTTGCCTCTTTAGGAACCGCGTTTTTTCCTGGGGGCATTCCGGGTCCATTTTGGGTCCATTTTGGGTCAATTTCAGGGTTCATTTTTGGGTATTTTTGGGGCCATTTTGCGTTCTTCCATGCCAATGTTTTTTAGAGGTCTTTCGGGGCCATTTTGGGGTCTTTAGAGGCCGTTTTGGGGTCTTTCGGGGTCGTTTTTGCCTCTTTAGAAACCGCGTTTTTTCCTGGGGACATCCCGGCTCGATTTTTGGGTCAATTTCGGGGGATTTTGGGGCCGGCCTTACCAGGCAGTGCTCCTTGCCGTGGTTGAGCCAGTGCCCGGTGCGGCCGGTTCGGATGATGCGCTGCAGTTGGTTGGTCTTCACCCAAATTATTTCGTCCACCCTCTCGTACCTTAAAATTTTTTGGGGGGGCGTGGCCAAAAAGTGGGCGTGGCCAAAAATTGGGCGTGGCCAAAAAGGGCGTGGTCCCCTCCCAAAAAAGGGGGCGGGGTTTCGGGGTACTCACCCCCAGAGGTTGAGGCACTCGCGGCCCAGCTCCATCGCCCTGCGGGGGGATCAAGGGGGTCAACGGTGGAGGTCTAATTAGGGAGGTTAATTAAAAAAGGACCTCCTGGGGGTCCAATTAAGGAGGTTAATTAAAAAAGGAGCTCCAGGAGGTCTAATTAAGGAGGTTAATTAAAGAGGAACTCCAGGAGGACCTCCAGGAGGTCAACGATGGAGGTCCACCAGGAGGACCACCAGGAGGTCTAATTAGGGAGGTTAATTAAAAAAAGGAGCTCCTGGAGGTCTAATTAAGGAGGTTAATTAAAAAAGGAGCTCCTGGAGGTCTAATTAAGGAGGTTAATTAAAGAGGAACTCCAGGAGGTCAACGATGGAGGTCCACCAGGAGGACCTCCAGGAGGTCCAATTAAGGAGGTTAATTAAAAAAGGAGCTCCTGGAGGTCCAATTAAGGAGGTTAATTAAAAAAGGAGCTCCTGGAGGTCTAATTAGGGAGGTTAATTAAAGAGGAACTCCAGGAGGACCTCCAGGAGGTCAACCATGGAGGTCCACCAGGAGGACCTCCAGGAAGTCTAATTAAGGAGGTTAATTAAAAAAGGAGCTCCTGGAGGTCTAATTAAGGAGGTTAATTAAAAAAGGAGCTCCTGGAGGTCCAATTAAGGAGGTTAATTAAAGAGGACCTCCAGGAGGTCAACAATGGAGGTCCACCAGGAGGACCACCAGGAGGTCTAATTAAGGAGGTTAATTAAAAAAGGAGCTTCTGGAGGTCCAATTAGGGAGGTTAATTAAAAAAGGACCTCCTGGGGGTCCAATTAAGGAGGTTAATTAAAAAAGGAGCTCCTGGAGGTCTAATTAAGGAGGTTAATTAAAGAGGAACTCCAGGAGGACCTCCAGTAGGACAACCATGGAGGTCCACCAGGAGGACCTCCAGGAGGTCCAATTAAGGAGGTTAATTAAAAAGGAGCTCCTGGAGGTCTAACTAAGGAGGTTAATTAAAAAAGGAGCTCCTGGAGGTCTAATTAGGGAGGTTAATTAAAAAGGAGCTCCTGGAGGACCTCCAGGAGGTCAACCATGGAGGTCCACCAGGAGGACCTCCAGGAGGTCCAATTAGGGAGGTTAATTAAAAAAGGAGCTCCTGGAGGTCCAATTAGGGAGGTTAATTAAAAAGGGTCTCCAGGAGGACCTCCAGGAGGTCCAATCCAGGTTGACCTTCAAGAGAACCTCCTGGAGGCCAACCAAGGGAGACCTCCAAGATGATCTCCAAGAGGTCCAATCCAGGAGGATCTCCAAAAGAACCTCCTGGAGGCCCAAATTAGGAGGCCAATCAAGGAGGACCTCCAAGATGACCTCCAAGAGATCCAACCAAAGAGGATCTCCAAGAGGTTCAACCAAGGAAGACCTCCAAGATGACCTCCAAGAGGTTCAACCAAGGAGAACCTCCAAAAGAACCTCAAAGAGGTCCAATCCAGGTTGACCTTCAAGAGGACTTCCTGGAGGCCCAAATTAGGAGGATCTCCAAGAGAACCAACCAAGGAGAACCTCCAAGAGAACCTCCAAGAGGTCCAATCCAAGAGGTCTAACCAAAGAGGATCTCCAAGAGGACCTCCAAGAGATCCAACCAAGGAGAACCTCTAGGAGAACCTCCTGGAGGTTCAATCAAGGAGGATCTCCAAGAGTTCCACCCAAGGAAGACCTCCAAGAGAACCTCCAAGAGGTTAAACCAAAGAGGATCTCCAAGAGATCCAACCAAGGAGGACCTCCAAGAGAACCTCCAGGTCAACCAAAGTGGACCTCCAAGAGGACCTCCAGAAGGTCCAATCCAGGAGGGCCTCCAAGAGATCCAACCGAGGAGAACCTCCAAGAGGATCTCCAAGAGATCCAACCAAAGAGGATCTCCAAGAGCTCCACCCAAGGAGAACCTCTAGGAGAACCTCCAAGAGGTCCAACCAAAGAGGACCTCCAAGAGAACCTCCAAGAGATCCAATCCAAGAGAACCTCCAAGAGGATCTCCAAGAGATCCAACTAAGGAGAACCTTCAAAAGAACCTCCAAGAGATCCCAACCAAGGAAGACCTCCAAAAGAACCTCCAGGAGAACCTCCAAGAGGTCCAAACCAGGAGAACCTCCAAGATGACTTCCAAGAGGTCCAACCAAGGAAGATCTCCAAAAGAACCTCCAGGAGAACCTCCAAGAGGTTCAACCAAGGAAGATCCCCAAGAGCTCCACCCAAGGAGAACCTCCAAGAGCTCCACCCAAGGAGGACCTCCAAGAGGACCTCCACCCACAGAGGACCTGGAGGTGTCCCCCCACTCACCTCCCGGTGACCCAGAGGAAGAGGAAGCCCTCGTCCTGCAGGACGGGGATGTTGAGGCGCCGCATCTCGTCGTCGGTCAGCGTGCCGTAGGGCAGCTCCATGTGGATGTCCCAGGGCGGGTCGGCCATCACCACCGCGAACTTGCCCAGGATGCTGACGTCCAGGTAGCGGATGTCGCAGCAGATCCACTGCCAGGAGAAGACCCGGGACACCGTCACGGAGGGACACCAACAGCTCGGGGTCTACTTGGGGCGAGGAACGTCCCCATGGAGGGCCACCACCTATTTAGGTTCTAATTGGGGTGAGGAACGTCCCCATGGAGGGCCACCAGCATCATAAGTCCAATTTGGGGTGAGGAACGTCCTCATGGAGGACTACCAGAAAGGTAGGGTCTACTTGGGGTGAGGAACGTCCCCATGGAGGTCCACCACCTATTTAGGTTCTACTTGGGGTGAGGAACGTCCCCATGGAGGTCCACCACCATCTTAGGTTCTACTTGGGGTGAGGAACATAACTCCAATTTGGGGTGAAGAACGTCCTCATGGAGGTCTACCACCTATTTAGGTTCTAATTGGGGTGAGGAACGTCCCCATGGAGGTCCACCATCACCATCATAGGTCCCACTTTGGGTGAAGAACACCCCGATGGAGGTCCACCACCATCATATCTCCAATTTAGGATGAAAATACATCCAAATGGAGGTCCACCACCATCTTAGGTTCTACTTTTGGGGGTGAAGAACACCCCGATGGAGGTCCACCACCATCATATCTCCAATTTAGGATGAAAATACATCCAAATGGAGGTCCACCACCATCTTAGGTTCTACTTTTGGGGGTGAAGAACATCCTGATGGAGGTCCACCACCACCATACCTCCAATTTAGGACGAAAATACATCCAAATGGAGGTCCACCACCATCTTAACTCCATCTTAGGATGAAAATACAACCCCATGGAGATCCATCACCACCATAACTCCAATTTAGGATGAAGAACGTCCCCATGGAGGTCCACCACCATCTTAAGTTCTACTTTTAGGGATGAAGATACATCCAAATGGAGGTCCACCACCATCTTAGGTTCTACTTTTGGGGGTGAAGAACATTGTGATGGAGGTCCACCACCATCTTAGGTTCTACTTAGGATGAAGATACATCCCCATGGAGGTCCACCACCACCATACCTCCAATTTAGGATGAAAATACATCCAAATGGAGGTCCACCACCACCAAAACTCCAATTTAGGATGAAAATACATCCCGATGGAGGTCCACCACCACCATATCTCTAATTTAGGATGAAAATACAACCCCATGGAGATCCACCACCACCATAACTCCAACTTAGGATGAAGATACATCCAAATGGAGGTCCACCACCATCTTAGGTTCTACTTTTAGGGATGAAGAACATCCTGATGGAGGTCCACCACCACCATAACTCCAACTTAGGATGAAAACACATCCCAATGGAGGTCCACCACCATCTTAGGATGAAGATACATCCAAATGGAGGTCCACCACCACCATATCTCCAATTTAGGATGAAAATACAACCCCATGGAGATCCACCACCATCTTAGGAAGAAGATACATCCTGATGGAGGTCCACCACCACCATAACTCTTATTTAGGATGAAGATACATCCCGATGGAGATCCACCACCACCATATCTCTAATTTAGGATGAAGATACATCCAAATGGAGGTCCACCACCATCTTAGGTTCTACTTAGGATGAAAATACATCCAAATGGAGGTCCACCACCACCATATCTCTAATTTAGGATGAAGATACATCCCGATGGAGGTCTACCACCATCTTAAGTTCTACTTTTGGGGGTGAAGAACATCTAAATGGAGGTCCACCACCATCTTAGGGTGAAGATACATCCAAATGGAGGTCCACCACCATCTTAGGTTCTACTTTTGGGGGTGAAGAACATTGTGATGGAGGTCCACCACCATCTTAGGATGAATATACATCCAAATGGAGGTCCACCACCACCATACCTCCAATTTAGGACGAAAATACATCCTGATGGAGGTCCACCACCATCTTAGGATGAAGATACAACCCCACGGAGATCCACCACCACCATACCTCCAACTTAGACCGAAGAACGTCCCCCCTGGACCTCCTACCTGGGGTGGGAAGAGCCGGTCGGCGCCGGCGTCGGGCTGTGGCCGGGCGAGCTCCTGGCCGTGGTCGCGGCCGGGTGGCGCGGTGGCCTCGGCCCCGGTGGCCTCGGCGCAGGCGTCGATCTCGTAGTGGACATACTTGCAGGTGTCCATGTGGAAGCAGGTGTTGAGGAAGGAGCAGTCGCCCAAGGACTCGTCCGTGTGCTTGTTGATGATCCTCCTGGTGGCCCGCCAGAAGATGACAACCCCCCCCTAAACATTTTGGGTCAAAACATGATGATTTTGGGGGTTTTCTCACCGAAAGTGGAGCTTGCGGCACGGTCGCTCGGCGCCGGTGGCCTTGACGCACTCCTCCTTGGTGCCGTGGTCGCAAAACTCCTGGACCTGCGCCCGGCCCCGCGAGCGGAACTTCTCCACGATGGACTGCTCCTTGGCCGTGGTGGTGTTGAGGAGCTCCAGGATCTCCTGGCTCACCTGGAAAAGGGGACGGGGACCCCCAAAAGGGGGCGTTGGTGGCATCTCCGGGGGCTTTTTTGGGGTCCTCGAGGGGGTTTTGGGGTCGATGGGGCGTGGCGGGAGCTCAAAGCTTTGGTTCCTTGAGGTTTTTGGGTGAAAACATCTCAAGAACCTCAACTCTTGATGTTCCTCAAGATTTTTTGGGGTGAAAACATCTGGAGAACCTCAACCCTTGATGTTCCTCAAGGTTTTTGGGGTGAAAACATCTCAAGAACCTCAACCCTTGATGTTCCTCAAGATTTTTGGGTTGAACCCAACTCTTTCTTGAGGTTTTTCTTGGTAGAACCTCAAAAACCTCAACCCTTTTGGGGCCACCAAGATGTCCCTCAAGACTTTTGGGTTAATCCCAACCATTTCTTGAGGTTTTACTTGGTAGAACCTCAAATATCTCAACCCTTCTGGTGCCACCAAGACGTCCCTCAAGACTTTTGGGTTGAAACCATCTGGAAAACCTCAACCCTTGATGTTCCTCAAGACTTTTGGGTTGAACCCAACTCTTTCTTGAGGTTTTTCTTGGTAGAACCTCAAGAACCTCAACCCTTTTGGTGCCACCAAGATGTCCCTCAAGACTTTTGGGTTGAACCCAACCATTTCTTGAGGTTTTTCTTGGTAGAACCTCAAAAACCTCAACCTTTTAGATGTCCCTCAAGCCTTTTAGGTTTAACCCAACTCTTTTCTTGACTTTTTCTTGGTAGAACCTCAACCTTTTTGGTGCCACCAACCCCCCCTAGATGCCACCAACCCCCCCAAAAACCTTTTTACCCCCAACCAACCTTCTTGCTCTGCTGCTCCTTGGTGGACTGCTGGCTGAGCAAACTCTCGATCTCCAAATCCACGTCGGACGCTTGCTTCCGCGACTTTTTGGCCGACTCCTTCCCACCTTCGGTGGCCGAACCGGGACCACCTGGACCACCGGGACCACCGGGGCCACCGGGGTCCTGCTCTGCTCGCCGTTTCCTCCCGGGCCCGTCGACGTCGGCGTCCCCGTGCCGTTCGGCGCCGGTCATGGCGGCCAACTTGGAGTGGTCGGCGTAGGTCACCAGGGTGGGCCCTTCGGCCAGCAGCCCCCGCCGCACCTCGATCAGCTCCTGGGCGGCGAATTTCTGCAGCAGGCTCTCCACCGTCCGCGGGGCCGCCGGAGCATCAGGCTGTTTTGGGGTGAAATCGGGGGGTTTTGGGGCTTTTTCTGGATTTTTTTAGATTTTTTTCGATTTTTTTGCATTTTTTTTTGCGTTTTTTTGCATTTTTTTTGCGTTACTGGGGCTTCGTTTGGGCATTTTGGGTGGGATTTTGAAGTTACGATGCACTAGGTGGTTGGCGTCTATAAATGGGGGAAATTTGGGGAGATTTGGGGCTTTTTTTGAATTTTTATCTTTTTTTTTTTACTTTTTGGATTTTTCTGCATTTATTTTTTGAGTTTTTGTGGATTATTGGGGATTGGTTTCAGCATTTTGGGTGGGATTCTGAAGCTACCGTGCACTAGGTAGTCGGCGTTTATAAGTATGGGAAATTTGGGGGGATTTGGGGCTTTTTTTGAATTTTTATCAATTTTTTTTGGAATTTTGGGGATTTTTTTGAAATTTTCTTGCATTTTTTGTGCTTTATTTTTGGATTATTGGGGATTTTTGGGGCTTGGTTTGGGGAGTTTGGGTTGATTTTGAGGCTACCGTGCGCTACGTGGTTGGCATCCACAGGAGTAAAAAATATGGGGGAAATTGGGGGCTTTTGGGAAATTTTTTTTTTTTTTTTTTTAATTTTTTGAAATTTTTTCATTTTTTGAAAATTTTGGGAGGATGTTTGGGAGATTTTGGGGAGATTTTGGGGTGTTTTGGGGCTTGGTTTGGGGAGTTTCTCCGTTGACTTTGGGTCTACTGTGCGCTACGTGGTCGGCGTCTACAAGTAGGGGAAAATTGGGGGATTTGGGGGCTTTTGGGGATTTTTTGGATTATTTGGGATTTTTGGGGGGATTTTTGGGGATTTTGGCCGTTCGGCGCCGGTCATGGCGGCCAACTTGGAGTGGTCGGCGTAGGTCACCAGGGTGGGCCCTTCGGCCAGCAGCCCCCGCCGCACCTCGATCAGCTCCTGGGCGGCGAATTTCTGCAGCAGGCTCTCCACCGTCCGCGGGGCCGCCGGCGCATCAGGCTGTTTTGGGGTGAAATCAGGGAGTTTTGGGGCTTTTTGGGATTTTTTTCAATTTTTTTCGATTTTTTTTGCATTTTTTAGCATTTTTTTTTGCGTTACTGGGGCTTCGTTTGGGCATTTTGGGTGGGATTTTGAAGCTACCATGCGCTAGGTGGTCGGTGTCTATAAATATGGGAAATTTGGGGGGATTTGGGGCTTTTTTTGGATTTTTATCGTTTTTTTTTCCAATTTTATTTATTTATTTATTTATTTATTAATTTTTTTTGCATTACTGGGGCTTCGTTTGGGCATTTAGGGTGGGATTTTGAAGCTACCATGAGCTAAGTGGTCGGCGTCTATAAGTATGGGAAATTTGGGGGGATTTGGGGCTTTTTTTGAAATTTTATCAATTTTTTTTTCAATTTTTGGATTTTTTTGCGTTTTTTTTGCTTTTTTTTTTTGCATTATTGGGGCTTCGTTTGGGCATTTTGGGCAGGATTCTGGGGTTTCCATGCGCTAGGTGGTCGGCGTCTATAAATATGAGAAATTTGAGGAGATTTGGGGCTTTTTTTGAATTTTTATCAATTTTTTTTCAATTTTTGGATTTTTTTTGCGATTTTTTGGATTATTGGGACTTCGTTTGGGCATTTAGGGTGGGATTTTGAAGCTAGCATGAGCTAAGTGGTCGGCGTCTATAAATACGGGAAATTTGGGGGGATTTGGGGCTTTTTTTGAAATTTTATCAATTTTTTTTTCAATTTTTGGATTTTTTTGTGTTTTTTTTGCATTATTGAGGCTTCGTTTGGCCATTTTGGGGTGGGGTTTTGGGGCGAACAAGCGCTAGGTGGTTGGCGTCTATAAATATGGGAAATTTGGGGAGATTTGGGGCTTTTTTTGGATTTTTATCAATTTTTTTTTCAATTTTTGGTTTTTTTTTGCATTTTTTTTGCATTTTTTTTGCGTTATTGGGGCTTCGTTTGGGCATTTTGGGTGGGATTTTGCGGTTTCCATGCGCTAGGTGGTCGGCGTCTATAAATACGGGAAATTTGGGGGGATTTGGGGCTTTTTTTGAATTTTTATCAATTTTTTTTCAATTTTTGTTTTTTTTTGCATTTTTTTTGCGTTTTTTTTGCATTATTGGGGCTTCGTTTGGGCATTTTGGACAGGATTCTGGGGTTTCCATGCGCTAGGTGGTCGGTGTCTATAAGTATGGGAAATTTGGGGGGATTTGGGGCTTTTTTTGAAATTTTATCAATTTTTTTTTCAATTTTTGGATTTTTTTGCGTTTTTTTTGCTTTTTTTTTTTGCATTATTGGGGCTTCATTTGGGCATTTTGGGCAGGATTCTGGGGTTTCCATGTGCTAGGTGGTCGGCGTCTATAAGTATGGGAAATTTGGGGAGATTTGGGGCTTTTTTTGAAATTTTATCAATTTTTTTTTTCAATTTTTGGATTTTTTTGCGGTTTTTTTGCTTTTTTTTTTTGCATTATTGGGGCTTCATTTGAGTATTTTGGGCAGGATTTTGAAGCTACCATGAGCTAAGTGGTCAGCGTCTATAAGTATGGGAAATTTGGGGAGATTTGGGGCTTTTCGGGGATTTTTTGTGATTTTTTTATTTTATTTTATTTTTGGGGTTTTTTTGGGGGGGGGTTGGGGGGTTTTGGGGATTGGTTTGGGGATTTGGGGTGGGATTTTGGGGAGCATTTTGGGGAGCATGAGGGATTTTGGGTGCATCTGGGTGGGATTTCTGCCGTTTTGGGTCCCTTTGGTGCATTTCGGGTGGGATTTCGCCTATTTTGGGTGGGATTTTGGCTATTTTGGGTCCCTTTGCTGCATTTTGGGTGGGATTTCTGCCATTTTGAGTCCCTTTGCTGCATTTTGGGTGGAATTTTTGCTATTTTGGGTTGGATTTCTGCCATTTTGGGTCCCTTTGGTGCACTTCAGGTAGGATTTCAGCTATTTTGGGTGGGATTTCAACAATTTCGGGTCCCTTCGGTGAATTTTGGGTGGGATTTCAGCTATTTTGGGGTCCCCTTAGTATATTTTGGGTGGGATTCCAGCTACTTTGGGTCCCCTTAATGCATTTTGTGTGGGATTTTGCCTATTTTGGGTGGGATTTCAACAATTTTGGGTCCCTTCGGTGAATTTTGCCTGGGATTTCGCCTATTTTGGGTGGAATTTCTGCCATTTTGGGTCCCTCTGATGTGTTTTGGGTGGGATTTCAGTTATTTTGGTGCCCCCCTTGATATATTTTAGGTGGGATTTCTGCTATTTTGGGTCCCCTTGGTCTATTTTGGGTGGGTTTTCTGTCATTTTGGTCCCCCCTGGTCTATTTTGGGTGGGAATTCGGCTATTTTGGGTGGGATTTCTGCCATTTTGGGTCTCTTTGATGCATTTTGGGTAGGATTTCTGCCATTTTGGGTCCCTTTGGTGCATTTTGGGTGGGATTTCTGCCATTTTGTGGTCCCCTTAGTATATTTTGGGTGGGATTTCTGCCATTTTGGGTCTCCTTGATGCATTTTGGGTAGGATTTCTGCCATTTTAGGTCCCTTTGATGCATTTTGGGTAGGATTTCTGCCATTTTGGGTCCCTTTGGTGCACTTCAGGTAGGATTTTGGCTATTTTGGGTGGGATTTCAACAATTTCGGGTCCCTTTGGTGAATTTTGGGCGGGATTTTTGCTATTTTGAGTCCTTTTGGTGCATTTTGAGTGGGATTTCAGCTATTTTGGGTGGGATTTCTGCCATTTTGGGGTCCCTTAGGTATATTTTGGGTGGGATTTCAACAATTTCGGGTCCCTTTAGTGCATTTTGGGCGGGATTTTTGCTATTTTGGGTCCCTTTGGTGCATTTTGGGTGGCATTTCGCCTATTTTGGGTGGAATATCTGCCATTTTGGGTCCCTTTGCTGCATTTTGGCTGGGATTCCTCCCCTTTCCCCCCCCCTCCCTCTACCCCGAGTGCATCCGGGACCCCTTCCACCCCCTTTATTACCAAATTTGGGGTTCCCTCCCCAAAAATAAACCCCCCAAAACTCACGGCGGCGATGGCTCGGCAGATGGCGGCGGCGTCGGTGGGGAGGGGCAGGGCCAGGTCGGCGAGGTGCAGGAGCAGGCGCCGCTCCAGGGCGGGGTCGGGGGCCAAATCCTCTTCCCCCCCAATTTGGGGGCTTCCCCCCCCTCCCAAAATTCCTCCCCCCCCGCCTCCGCCGTCCCCCAAAAATCCTCCCCCGCCTCCCGGCCCCGAAGGGGGGGGGGGGGCAGGGCTGGAGGTGCGGGGAGGGGGGGGGAGGGAGGGGGCGGCGTGGCGGGGGTCTGCTGCTGCTGGGGGGGGGAAAGGGGGTGAATCGCCCCAAAATCCCATTGAATTGCCCCAAAATCCCACTGAATTGCCCCAAATCCCACTAGTTCCCAAAAATCCTACTGAATTGCCCCAAAATCCCATCAAATTCCACTGAATCCCCCCAAAATTCCACCAGATTGCCCCAAATCCCACAGAATTCAACCCAAATCCCACAGAATTCAACTCAAATCCCAGTGAATTGTCCCCAAATCCCACTAATTCCCCCCAAAATCCCACTGAATCCCCCCAAAATCCCACTAATTGCCCCAAATCCCACTGAGTTGCCCCAAAATCCTACTGAATTGCCCCAAATCCCACTGAATTGTCCCAAAATACCACTAATTCCCCCAAAATCCCACTGAATTGCCCCAAAATCCCACTAATTCCCAAAAATCCCACTGAATTGCCCCAAAATCCCACTGAATCTCCCCAAAATATCACTGAATTGCCCCAAAATCCCATCAAATTCCACTGAATCCCCCCAAAATTCCACCAGATTGCCCCAAATCCCACAGAATTCAACCCAAATCCCACAGAATTCAACTCAAATCCCAGTGAATTGTCCCAAAATCCCACTAATTCCCCCCAAATCCCACTGAATTCCCCCCAAAATCCCACTGAATTCAACCCAAAATCCCACTAATTGCCCAAAATCCTACTGAATTGCCCCAAAATCCCGCTGAATTGTCCCAAAATCCCATCAATTTCCACTGAATCCCCCCAAAATTCCACCAGATTGCCCCAAATCCCACAGAATTCAACTCAAATCCCACTGAATCCCCCCAAAATCTCACTAATTCCCCCCAAATCCCACTGAATTGCTCTGAAATCCCACCGAATTGCCCCAAAATCCCACTAAATTCCCCCAAATCCCACTGAATTGCCCCAAAATCCCACTGAATCCCCCCAAAAAGCCCAACTCTCCCTAAGCCCCCCAAATTCCCCCCAAACCTCCCAAATCCCCCTTAAACCCCCCCAAAATCCCCTTAAACCCCCCAAATTCCCCTTAAACTCCCCTTAAATCCCTTAAACCCCCCAAATCCCCCTTAAACCCCCCAAATCCCCCTAAACCTCCCCCAACCCCCCCTTAAACTCCCCCAAATCCCCCCAAACCCCTCTTAACCCACCCAAATCCCCCTTAAACCTCCCCAAAACCCCTTAAAGCCCCCTAAACCCCCCCAAACTTCCCACCCCCCCTTAAACCCCCTAAACCCCACTTAAACCGCCCAAATCCCCCCCCAAACCGTCCTTAAATCTCCCAAATCCCTCCTAAATCCCCCCAGACCCCCCAAATCTCCCTTAAACCCCCCTTAAATCCCCCAAATCCCCCTTAAACCCCCAACCCCCCCCTTAAACCCCCCTAAATCCCCCCAAACCACCCCAACTACCCCCAAATCCCCCCCAACTCCCCCAAATTCCCCCCAAATCCCCCTTAAATCCCCCAACCCCCCCCCAAATCCCCCTAAACCCCCCTTAAACACCCCAAATCCCCCTTAAACCCCCCAAATCCCCCAACTCCCCCGTAAACTCCCCCAAATCCCCCTTAAACCCCCCAAACCCTCCCAAATCTTCCCCAAGTCCCCTTAAAGCCCCCCAAACCCCCCTTAAAACCCCAAATCCCCCCCAAATCCCCCCCAAAATCCCCCAAACCCCCTTAAACCCCCCGAATCCCCCTCAACCCCCTCCAAATCCCCCTTAACCCCCCCCAAATCCCCCAAATCCCCCTTAAACCCCCCCAACCCTCCCCAAATCCCCCCCAACTCCCCCTTAAACCCCCCCAAAATCCCCCCAAACCCCCCCAAAATCCCCCCAATCCCCTCACCCAAGGGGTCCTGCTTCCTCCGGCGCTGCAGCCTCTCCCTGAGGGAGTCGAGCTGCTTCTTGTGGGCCTGGATCGAGCTCCAGGTGTCCGACATGGCCCCCGCCGCCCCCCTCGGGGCCTCTCCCCCCTGCCCCGGCCTCCCCCAGCCCCTTCACGGCCTCCCCGAGGCCTCCCCGAGCCCCCCGCGCCGCCTCCTCCGTGTAGGCCGCGAAGCCGCGCGCGCCATCTTGGAACCGGGCGTTGCCACAGCAACCGCCGCCATTTTGTCCCCCTATCCCTATTCCCTCCACTATGTTGTCATGGCAACGGGCGCCATCTTGGTTACTGGCAGCACCGCGCGCCTTTTTCTTGGCGACCGCCATCTTGGAGCCGGGCGTTGCCACAGCAACCGCCGCCATTTTGTTTCCCCATCCCTATTCCCCTCCCATGCTGCCATGGCAACGGGCGCCATCTTGGTTACTGGCAGCGGGTTCCCGCCATTTTGCTTTCCCGCCCTGTTGCCACGGCAACGCCCGCCGCCGCGCTGTGATTGGCTCTTCTCCCCCATCCCCGCCGCCATTTTGAAAACGGGCAACGTCGCCCCCCCGCCGCCATCTTGGCTGAGGGCAGCCGCCATCTTGTGAGCGAGCGGCGCCCCCCTGAGGGGGAAGCGGGGACAAGATGGCGGCGGCCGCCCCCCCCACCCCTAAAAACGCGTTTTTTCGCCCCAAAAAAGCACTTTTTACCACAAAAATCAATTTTTAACCCCCCCAAAACGCTTCTTAAGCCCGAAATTAAAAGCGGAGGCGGAGATAGAGTGAGGAAACGGCTTTAATAGGGCCCCAAGCCCTCGCTCTATGCTATCAAGGGGGGATTTTGGGGTGAAAAAGGGGGATTTTGGGGGCTGGAGGGGGTTTGGGTGGAAAAAGGGGGTTTTGGGGTGCGGGGGGGTGGGGTGCAGCCCCTCCCCACCGCACCCCGGTTGTTTAATTAGGGTTAATTAGGTCGCGGCGTCCTCGTCCTGGGGGGCTCCTGTGGGAGGTTGGGGGGGGGGGGTGAAGACCCCAAAATTTTGGGGGGCGACCCCAAAATTTCGCCCTAAAATCCCCCAAATCCCCCCAAAATCCCATCCGGGACACCCCAAATCCCCCAAATCCTCCCCAAAATCCCATTTGGGACACCCCAAAACCCCCAAATCCCCCAAAATCCCATTTAGGGCATCCCAAATCCCCCAAATTCACCCAAAAATCCCATCTAGGGCACCCCAAATCCCCCAAATCCCCCCAAAATCTCACCTGGGACACCCCAGATCCCCCAAATCCACCCCAAAATCCCATCTGGGGCATCCAAATCCCCTGAATTCCCCCAAAATCCCATCTAGGGCATCCCAAATCCCCCAATTCCCCAAAAAAATCCCACCTGGGACACCCCAAATCCCCCATATTCCCCCCAAAATCCCATCTAGGGCACCCCAAATTCCCTAAATCCCCCAAATCCCCCCCAAAATCCCTTCTATGACACCCCAAATCCCCCAAATCTCCCCCAAAATCCCTTCTGGGACACCCCAAATCCCCCAAATCTCCCCCCAAATCCTCCCAATTCCCCCCCAAATCCCATCCAGGACCCCCCAAATCCCCCAAATCCACCCCAAAATCCCTTCCGGGACACCCCAAATCCTCCAAATCTCCCCCCAAATCCCCCCAAATCCCATCTGGGACACCCCAAATCCCCCCCCAAATACCCCCCCGAACCCAAATCCCCCCGAAATCCCCCCAAAATCCCCTTACCTGGCATCGCCCCTACTCCTCCCCCTTCCCCTGTTTTTGGGGGGGTCCCTCGGGGTCTTCTGGGACCCCCCCGGGCTCTTGGGGTCCCTCGGGGGTCCCCGGGGGTCTCCGTTGGGGTTTCGGACCCCAAAAGCAGACGGGAAAAGTCCCCTGGTTCCATCGCTGGGGGGGCTGGGGGGGAAAAGGAGGGGTCAGCACCCCAAATTTTTGGGGTGGGGACCCCAAAAATGGCCCTAAAGGGGTTGGGGGCAAAAATTGGTAGTGGGGGAGCCCGAAAATGATGGGAAAAGGGGAAAAATCCCAAACGTTTTTATGGGGGGGGGGGCATTGACCCCAAAATATTTAAGTGGGGAGACCCCAAAAATTTAAATTGGGGGACCCCAAAAACTTAAATTGAGGGACCCCAAAAAAATTAAATGGGGAGAATTCTCTAAAAAAAATTTAGGGAGAATTCCCCCCCCAAAAAAACTTAAATGGGGGGGAAAGACCCCAAAAAATGTAGGTTGGGGGACCCCAAAAGTGTTTAAATGGGGAGAATCCACTCAAAAATACTTAAATGGGGGGAAATTGCCCCAAAATTTTACGTTGGGAGTCCCCAAAAACCTTAAATGGGGAGGATCTTCCCCCAAAAATACTTAAACGGGGGAAATTGCCCCAAAAAAACTTACTTTGGGAGACCCCAAAAACCTTAAGTAAGGGAAATTACCCTAAAAAACCTTAATTGGGGGGAAATTGCCCCAAAAATCTTTAGGGAGACCCCAAAAAGATTAAATGTGGGCAAATCTCCCCAAAACATAGGTTGGGAGACCCCAAAAATCCGAAATAGGGAGGAAACCCCCCCAAAAAAATTAAATGGGGAGAAATTGCCCCAAAAACTACATTTAGAGACCCCAAAAAAATTAAATGGGGGGAAATCTCCCCAAAATCTTACATTGGGAGACCCCAAAAAAATATAAATAAGGGAAATTCCCCTAAAAAAACTTAAATGTGGGGAAATCACCCCAAAACGTAGGTTGGGAGACCCCAAAAATCCGAAATAGGGAGGAAACCCCCCCAAAAAAACTTAAATGGGGAGAAATTGCCCCAAAATCTTATATTGGGAGACCCCAAAAAAACTTAAATAAGAGAAAATCCCCTAAAAAAAATTAAATATGATGAAATTGCCCCAAAAAATTACATTTAGAGACCCCAAAAAATTAAATGGGGGGAAATCTCCCCAAAACATAGGTTGGGAGACCCCAAAAATCCGAAATAGGGAGGAAACCCCCAAAAAAATTAAATGGGGAGAAATTGCCCCAAAAAACTACATTTAGAGACCCCAAAAAAATTAAATGGGGGGAAATCTCCCCAAAATCTTACATTGGGAGACCCCAAAAAAATGTAAATAAGGGAAATTCCCCTAAAAAAAAATTAAATGTGGGGAAATTGCCCCAAAAAATTACATTTATATACCGAAAAAAAAATAAAATGGGGGAAATCCCCCCAAAATATTAACTAGGGTGACTCATCCCTAAAATTTTGGGGGTAAAACCCCCAAAAATGGGATTTTACCCGCTTCCTGGCGGCCTCGCAGCCTCCGTCCTGGCGGCCTTCCTCCCGGCCTCCTCCTCCTCCTCCTCCTTTTCGGGCCTCCGATTTGGGGTCCCCCCGGTTTTGGGGTCCCCCCCTTACTTCCTCCTCCTCTTCCTCTTCCTCCTCCTCCTCTTCTTCCTCCTCCTCCTCCTCATTTTGGGGATTTTGGGCTCCCCCTCCCAAAATCCGGGCGTCTGACCCCAAAATCCGGGCATCCGACCCCAAAATCTGGGCGTCCGACCCCAAAACCCGATCCTCCGACCCCAAAATCTGGGCATCCGACCCCAAAATCTGGGCGTCCGACCCCAAAACCCGATGCTCTGCCCCCAAAATCCGGGCGTCCGACCCCAAAATCCGGGCGTCCGACCCCAAAATCCGAGCCTCCGACCCCAAAACCCGATCCTCCGACCCCAAAATCTGGGCGTCCGACCCCAAAATTTGAGCCTCTGACCCCAAAATCCGATCCTCCGACCCCAAAATCCGGGCGTCCGCCCCCAAAATCTGCGCCTCCGACCCCAAAATCCGGGCGTCCGACCCCAAAATCCGGGCGTCCGACCTCAAAACCCGATCCTCTGCCCCCAAAATTTGAGCTTCCGATCCCAAAACCCGAGCCTCCGACCCCAAAATTTGAACCTCCGACCCCAAAACCCGAACTTCCGACCCCAAAACCCGATCTTCTGCCCCCAAAATTTGAGCCTCCGACCCCAAAATCCGATCCTCCGACCCCAAAATTTGAACCTCCGACCCCAAAATTTGATCCTCCGACCCCAAAATCGGGGCCTCGCCCCCGCCGCCGGCCTCCTCCAGCCTCTCCCGGCAGAGGGGGCAAGAATTTGGGGTCGCGCCCCCCCCCCGGGCCCTGGCCCCCACCCCAAAATTTGGCCGCCCGCACCCCTGGCACCGATGGCGGCGGCCGAGGGGGTGGAGGCCGCGGTGGGGGGGAGGCCGGGGCCGGGTCAAAGCCCGGCGGCAAACGGGGCACTGGGGGCGGGGGGGGGGCGTTAATTGGGGGTCGGGGGGCGTTAATTGGAGGTTGGGGGGCGTTAATTGGGGATTTGGGGTTGTTAATTGGGGATTTGGGGGCGTTAATTGGAGGTTGGAGGTCGTTAATTGGAGGTTGGGGGGCGTTAATTGGGGGTTGGGGGGCGTTAATTGGGGGTTGGGGGGCGTTAATTGGAGGTTGGGGGGCGTTAATTGGGGATTTGGGGTTGTTAATTGGGGATTTGGGGGCGTTAATTGGAGGTTGGAGGTCGTTAATTGGAGGTTGGGGGGCGTTAATTGGGGGTTGGGGGGCGTTAATTGGAGGTTGGGGGGCGTTAATTGGGGGTTGGGGGGCGTTAATTGGAGGTTGGGGGGCGTTAATTGGGGGTTGGACGTCATTAATTGGGGGTTGGGGGGCGTTAATTGGGGGTTTGGGGTCATTAATTGGGGATTTGGGGTGGTTAATTGGGGATTTGGGGTTGTTAATTGGGGATTTGGGGGCGTTAATTGGGGATTTGGGGGCGTTAATTGGGAGGTAGAGGCCGGTTGGGTGGTGGAGGACGTCAACTGGGGGTTGGGGGGCGTTAATTGGGGGTTGGGGGGCGTTAATTGGGGGTTTGGGGTTGTTAATTGGGGATTTGGGGTTGTTAATTGGGGATTTGGGGGCGTTAATTGGGAGGTAGAGGCCAGTTGGGTGATGGAGGACGTCAACTGGGGGTTGGGGGGCGTTAATTGGGGGTTTGGGGTCGTTAATTGGAGGTTTGGGGTCATTAATTGGGGATTTGGGGGCGTTAATTGGGGATTTGGGGGCGTTAATTGGGGGTTTGGGGTTGTTAATTGGGGGTTGGGGGGCGTTAATTGGGGGTTGGGGGGCGTTAATTGGGGGTTTGGGGTCGTTAATTGGGGGTTGGGGGGCGTTAATTGGGGATTTGGGGTCATTAATTGGGGGTTTGGGGTTGTTAATTGGGGATTTGGGGGCGTTAATTGGGGGTTTGGGGGCGTTAATTGGGGGTTTGGGGGCGTTAATTGGATGTTGGGGGTCGTTAATTGGAGGTTTGGGGTCATTAATTGGGGATTTGGGGGCGTTAATTGGGGATTTGGGGGCGTTAATTGGGGGTTTGGGGTTGTTAATTGGGGGTTGGGGGGCGTTAATTGGGGGTTGGGGGGCGTTAATTGGGGGTTTGGGGTCGTTAATTGGGGGTTGGGGGGCGTTAATTGGGGATTTGGGGTCATTAATTGGGGGTTTGGGGTTGTTAATTGGGGATTTGGGGGCGTTAATTGGGGGTTTGGGGGCGTTAATTGGGGGTTTGGGGGCGTTAATTGGATGTTGGGGGGCGTTAATTGGAGGTTGGGGGGCGTTAATTGGGGATTTGGGGGCGTTAATTGGAGGTTGGGGGGCGTTAATTGGAGGTTTGGGGTCGTTAATTGGGGGTTGGGGGGCGTTAATTGGAGGTTTGGGGTCGTTAATTGGGCGTTGGCCAACGGTTGGCCACTGTTGGTCATCGTTGGGCCACTATTGGCCATTTTTGGGCCACTGTTGGCCATCGGTTGAGCGTTGGTCATCGTTGGGCCATTATTGGCCATCATTGGGCTACTGGTGGTCATCGTTGGGCCACTGTTGGTCATCGTTGGGCTACTAGTGGCCATCAGTTGGGTGTCGGCCATTAATTGGACCTTGTTGGCCATCGTTGGGCCACTATTGGCCATTTTTGGGCCACTATTGTCCATCGGTTGGGCGTTGGCCATCAGTTGGACCTTGTTGACCACCGTTGGGCCACTGTTGGTCATCGTTGGGCTACTGGTGGCCATCGGTTGAGCATTGACCATCGTTGGGCCACTATTGGCCATCGTTGGGCTACTATTGACCACCGTTGGGCCACCGTTGGCCATTGATTGGACTTTGTTGACCATTGTTGGGCCACTGTTGGTCATCGTTGGGCCACTGTTGGCCATCAGTTGAGCGTTGGCCATCGTTGGGCTACTGTTGGCCATTTTTGGGCCACTATTGGCCATCGGTTGGGCGTTGGCCACCAGTTGGACCTTGTTGACCACTGTTGGGCTACTGTTGGTCATCGCTGGGCTACTGGTGGCCATCGGTTGAGCGTTGGTCATCGTTGGGCTACTATTGACCATCGTTGGGCCACTGATAGTCATCGTTGGGCTACTATTGGTCATCGTTGGGCCACTGTTGGCCATTTTTGGGCCACTATTGGCCATCAGTTGAGTGTTGGCCATCATTGGGCTACTGTTGGTCATTGTTGGGCTACTGTTGGCCATCGGTTGAGCGTTGGTCATCGTTGGGCCATTATTGGCCATTTTTGGGCCACTACTGGCCATTGGTTGCGTGTTGGTCATCGTTTGGCCACTATTGGTCATCGTTGGGCCACTATTGGCCATTGTTGGGCTACTGTTGGTCATTGTTGGGCTACTATTGGTCATTTTTGGGCCACTATTGGCCATCAGTTGAGTGTTGGCCATCATTGGGCTACTGTTGGTCATCGTTGGGCCACTATTGGCCATCGGTTGAGCGTTGGCCACCAACTGGACCTTGTTGACCACCGTTAGGCTACTGTTGGTCATCGTTGGGCCACTATTGACCATCGTTGGGCCACTATTGGTCATCGTTGGGCTACTGTTGGCCATCGGTTGAGCGTTGGTCATCGTTGGGCCACTGTTGACTATCATTGGGCTACTGTTGGTCATCGTTGGGCTACTAGTGGCCATCGGTTGACCGCTATTGGTCAACGTTGGGCCACTATTGACCACTGTTGGGCCACTATTGGCCGTTTTTGGGCAACTGTTGGCCATCAGTTGAGCGTTGGTCATCGTTGGGCCACTGTTGGTCATCGTTGGGCTACTGGTGGCCATCGTTGGGCCACTATTGGCCATTTTGGGGCCACTGTTGGTCATCGGTTGAGCGTTGGTCATCGTTGGGCCACTATTGACCATCATTGGGCCACTGTTGGCCATCTTTGGGCCACTGTTGGCCATCGGTTGAGTATTGGCCACCAATTGGACCTTGTTGGCCACCGTTGGGCTACTGCTGGTCATCGTTGGGCCACTGTTGGTCATCGTTGGGCTACTAGTGGCCATCAGTTGAGCGTTGGCCATCGTTGGGCCACTGCTGGTCATCGCTGGGCTACTATTGGCCATTTTTGGGCCACTATTGGCCATTTTTGGGCCACTATTGGCCATCAGTTGAGCGTTGGTCATCATTGGGCCATTATTGGCCATCGTTGGGCAACTATTGACCACCGTTGGGCCACTGTTGACCACCGTTGGGCCACTGTTGGCCATCGTTGGGCCACTATTGGCCATTTTTGGGCCACTATTGGCCATTTTTGGGCCACTATTGGCCATCAGTTGAGCGTTGGCCACCAATTGACCACTACTGGCCACCGATTGACCACTATTGGCCACCGATTGGCCACTATTGACCCCCAATTGACCACTATTGACCCCCAATTGACCACTATTGACCCCCGATCGGCCATCATTGCCCCCCCCTTGCCCGTTGCCCCCCACTTGCCCCCCCTTGCCCCCTACTTGCCCGTTGGCCACCGCTAGCCCCCCGTTGGCCACCGCTAGCCCCCCAACCTCCTCCACGTCCCCCCCTCCACCCGACGCCGCGTCGGGTTGCCGAAATCTTCCGCCCCCCACCCGGGCCCCCTCGGTGGCCACCCGGACCCCCTCGGTGGCCACTTGGGGGTCCCGGGCCACTTGGGGGTCCCGGGTGGCCACTTGGGGGTCCCGGGCCACTTGGGGGTCCCGGGTGGCCACTTGGGGGTCCCGGGTGGCCACTTGGGGGCTCTTTTGGCGGTGCCGGTGGAGGTGAACTTTGAGGTTGCCCCGGGTGGCGAAACGGTTGCCACAAACGCCGCAGCCGTAGGGCCGCTCGCCCCCGCAGCCGTGCCTAAAAACCCCGGAATTCACCCCAAAAATATTGAGGGGTCGCACGGGGGGTCCCGGGGGGTCGCCCGGCAACGGGGCGGATTCGGGGGTTCGGCCGCGCGGGGCCGGCGCCAAGCGGTAGGGGGCGGCGAAAAAAACCGCCGCCTGCTCCGTTTTGGGGGGAAAAAAGGGGAAAATGGGTTTTGGGAGAGGGTTTTGGGGTTTTTTTGGGCGCGGGGGGTGGGTTTTCGGGGGGCCCGGCGCCCCCAAAAGGAGGAGGTGGCGGCAAATTTCTTGGGTGAGCTGCATCTGGCGGAGCTGGCGCTGCCGCAAAACCCGCAGCTCCTCCAAAAGGAGGGGGATGTCGAGGTTTTGGGGCGAAAAATGAGGATTTTGGGGGTTTTGGGGGTTTGGGGGGTTTGGGGGAGGGAAGCGGCGGCGGCGGGGGTCCGGTTCGGGGGGCATCACCGAGGAGGAGGAGGAGGAGGATGAAGGCTCCTTGGCGGGCGGGCGGCGGGGGGCCGGGGAGGCTGCGGGGAGAAAAAAGAACCGAATTAGCGGGGTTTTAACCCAAAATAAATGCCCTTCCCGTGAGGCGGGACCGCACGAGGGGGGGTTGCCAAACGCAAAACGGCTGGGATTGGACCCAAAATTGGGGAGATTGTGGGCAGAACTGGGGAGATTGTGGCCCAAATCACGGGTATTTTGCCCAAAATTGCTGATATTTTGCCCAAAATCGCTGGTTCATACATAAAATTGCGGATGATGTGGCAAAATTGCTGAGATTGTGCCCCAAAATTGCCGATTCATACATAAAATAGCTGATATTTTGCCCAAATTGCTGATATTGTGCCAAAAAATGCGGATGTTGTGGCAAAATTGCTGATATTTTGCCCAAAATTGCTGATATTTTGCCCAAAATTGCTGATTCACACCTAAAATTGCTGATATTTTGCCCAAAATTGCTGATTCACACCTAAAATTGCTGAGATTTTGCCCAAAATTGCTGATTCACACATAAAATTGCTGATACTGTGCCCAACATTGCTGATATTGTGCCCAAAATTGCTGATTCACACCTAAAATTGTTGATATTCTGCCCAAAATTGCTGATATTGTGCCCAAAATCACGGGTATTTTGCCCAAAATTATTGGTATTGTGCCCAAAATCGCTGGTTCGTGCCTAAAATTGCTGATATTGTGCCAAAATAGCTGATATTTTGCCCAAAATTGATGATATTGTGACAAAAATCCTTGATATTTTGCCCCAAATTACCAAAGTTCTGCCAAAATTGATGATATTGTGCCCAAAATTGCTGATATTGTGCCCAAAATTGCTGAGATTGTGCCCAAAATTGCTGAGATTGTGCCCAAAATAGCTGATTCACACCTAAAATTGCTGAGATTGTGCCCAAAATTGTTGATATTTTGCCCAAAATTGCTGATTCCTACATAAAATTGCTGATATTTTGCCCAAAATTGCTGAGATTGTGCCCAAAATTGCTGATTCACACCTAAATTTGCTGATATTGTGCCCAAAATAGCTGATATTTTGCCCAAAATAGTTGATTCACACCCAAAATTGCTGATATTGTGGCAAAATAGCTGATATTTTGCCCAAAATTGCTGATTCCTACATAAAATTGCTGATATTGTGCCAAAATTGCTGATATTTTGCCCAAAATTGCTGATATTTTGCCCCAAATTGCTGATTCATACATAAAATTGCTGATGTTTTGCCCAAAATTGCTGAGATTGTGCCCAAAATTGCTGATTCATACATAAAATTGTTGATATTGTGCCAAAAATAGCTGATATTTTGCCCAAAATTGCTGATTCACTCCTAAAATTGTTGATATTGTGCCAAAAATAGCTGGTATTTTGCCAAAATTGCTGATATTGTGCCCAAAATTGCTGATATTTTGCCAAAATTGCTGATTCATACCTCAAATTGCTGATATTGTGCCAAAATTGCTGATATTGTGCCCAAAATTGCTGATATTGTGCCCAAAATTGCTGATTCACACCTAAAATTGTTGATATTCTGCCCAAAATTGCTGATATTGTGCCCAAAATTGCTGAGATTGTGCCCAAAATTGCTGATTCACACCTAAAATTGTTGATATTCTGCCCAAAATTGCTGATATTGTGCCCAAAATTGCTGATTCACACCTAAAATTGCTGATATTGTGCCAAAAATAGCTGATATTTTGCCAAAAAATGCTGATATTTTGCCCAAAATTGCTGATATTGTGCCAAAATTGCTGATATTGTGCCCAAAATTGCTGATATTTTGCCCAATATAGCTGATTCACACTTAAAATTGCTGATATTGTGCCCAAAATAGCTGATATTTTGCCCAAAATAGCTGATTCACACCTAAAATTGCTGATATTGTGCCAAAATAGCTGATATTTTGCCCAAAATTGCTGATTCCTACATAAAATTGCTGATATTGTGCCAAAATTGCTGATATTGTGCCCAAAATCACGGATATTTTGCCCAAAATAATTGGTATTGTGCCCAAAATCGTTGGTTCGTGCCTAAAATTGCTGATATTGTGCCAAAATAGCTGATATTTTGCCCAAAATTGATGATATTGTGACAAAAATCCTTGATATTTTGCCCCAAATTACCAAAGTTCTGCCAAAATTGATGATATTGTGCCCAAAATTGCTGATATTGTGCCAAAAATAGCTGTTATTTTGCCCAAAATTGCTGATTCATACATAAAATTGCTGAAATTGTGCCCAAAATTGCTGATTCACACCTAAAATTGCTGATATTTTGCCCAAAATTGCTGAGATTGTGCCCAAAATTGCTGATTCATACCTCAAATTGCTGATATTGTGCCAAAATTGCTGATATTGTGCCAAAAATTGCTGAGATTGTGCCCAAAATTGCTGATTCACACCTAAAACTGCTGATATTTTGCCCAAAATTGCTGACTCACACCTAAAATTGCTGATATTGTGCCCAAAATTGCTGATATTGTGCCCAAAATTGCTGATATTATGCCAAAAAATGCTGATATTGTGCCAAAAATAGCTGATATTTTGCCCAAAATTGCTGATATTTTGCCCAAAATTGCTGATTCACACCTCAAATTGCTGATACCGCACCCCAAAACCCTGAAATTGCACCCAAAATCACAGATTCACCCCCAAAATTGCTGATATTGCACCCAAAATTCCTCATTCACACCCAAAATTCCGGAAATTGCACCCAAAACCTCGGATATCGCACCCAAAATCGCAGGTTTTGCACCCAAAATTCCCCCCCTAACCCTTCAAGGATTTTCTACCCCCAAAATCGCCGAAATTACCCCCAAAATCACCCCCGTAAACAATCCCCTCCCCGAACCCCAAAATCCCCGTTATTCACCCCAAAATCCTCTCCCCCTCCCCTCTGAGAGGCCCCAAAATCCTCATTATTCACCCCAAAATCAACTCGCATTCCAAATAAACAATTCCCCTCCCCAAAGCCCCTAAATCCCTGTTTTTCACCCCAAAATCTCTTCCTTATAAACAATTTTGTAACAGCAAACCCCAAAATCCCCTTTATTCACCCCAAAATCAATTCCAGTGCCCGTAAACAATTTCTCCCCATGCAAAACCCCAAAATCCACATTTTTCACCTCAAAATCGATTCCCCTTCAAAATAAATGATCCCTCCCCTCCCCAGCGGCCCCAAAATCCCCCTTATTCACCCCAAAATCCATTTCCCTTCCCCAGCAACAATTTTCCCACCCCAGAAGCCCCAAAATCCCCCTTATCCACCCCAAAATCGATTCCCCCTCCCCACAGCCAGTTTCCCCCCTAAAAACCCCCAAAATCCGCGTTATTCACCCCAAAACGACCCCTCCCCTCCCACTAAGCAACCCCCCGTGCAAAATTTCCCCAAAATCTCCATTTTTCACCCCAAAACCCAGCCCCAAGCACGGACAGGCCCCTCGGCCATCACCCACCTCCCGGCTCGGCCATGGCACCCCCCCCCCCCAAAAGTGACGTCATGATGACGTCACAGCCGGGGGGGGGAGGGGGTCCTGAGGGGGGTTTGGGGGAATTTGGGGGGATTTGGGGCGGGTTTTTGGGGCGGATTTTCAAGGATTTGGGCAAGTTCGAGGGGGGCTTTAAGGGGGGCTGTGGGGGGTCCTGGGGAGTTTTTGGGGCAATTTTCAGGGATTTGGGGTCTTTTGGGGGAAATCCTGACAGGATTTTTGTTATTTTGGGGAGTTTTGGGTGTTTTAAAGAGCTTTTTGGGGAGTTCTGTGTGGATTTGGGGGAGTTTTGGGGTCTTTTGGGGGAAATCCTGACAGGATTTTTGTTATTTTGGGGAGTTTTTGAGGGTTTTAAGAGTTTTTTGGGGGGGTTTGGGGTGTTTGGGGGGAAATCCTGACAGGATTTTTCTTATTTTGTGGAGTTTTTGATGTTTTAAAGTATTTTGGGGGGAGTTCTGTGTGGATTCGGGGCAGTTTTGGGGTCTTTTGGGGGCAGATCCTGACAGGAATTCTGTTATTTTGGGGAGTTTTGGATGTTTTAAAGAGTTTTTTGGGGGAGTTCTGTGTGGATTTGGGAGAGTTTTGGGGTCTTTTGGGGGAAATCCTGACAGGATTTTTATTATTATTGGGAGTTTTGGAGGGTTTAAAGAGTTTTTTGGGGGCTTCTGTGTGGATTTGGGGGAGTTTTGGGGTCTTTTGGGGCAGATCCTGACAGGATTTTTATTATTATTGGGAGTTTTTGATGTTTTAAAGTTTTTTGGGGGGTTCTGAGTGGATTTGGGGGAGATTTAGTGTCTTTTGGGGCAGATCCTGACAGGAATTCTGTTATTTTGGGGAGTTTTGGATGTTTTAAAGTGTTTTTTGGGGGGGGTTCTGAGTGGATTTGGGGGTGTTTTGGGGTCTTTTGGGGCAGATCCTGACAGGATTTTGCTATTTTGAGAGAGTTTTGGGGTCTTTGGGGGGAAATCCTGACAGGATTTTTGTTATTTTGTGGAGTTTTTGATGTTTTAAAGTTTTCTGGGGAGTTCTGTGTGGATTTGGGGGTGTTTTGGGGTCTTTTTGGGCAAATCCTGACAGGATTTTGTTGGTTTTGGGGAGTTTTGGGGTGTTTGGGGGGAGATCCTGACAGGATTTTTATTATTTTGTGGAGTTTTGGAGGGTTTAAAGAGTTTTTGAGGGGGTTCTGAGTGGATCTGGGGGAGTTTTGGGGTCTTTTTTGGGCAATCCTGACAGGATTTTTGTTATTTTTGTGAGTTTTGGGTGTTTTAAAGAGTTTTTTGGGGGGTTCTGTGTGGATTTGGGGGAGTTTTGGGGTCTTTTGGGGCAGATCCTGACAGGATTTTGCTATTTTGAGAGAGTTTTGGGGGAGATCCTGACAGGATTTTGTTACTTTTTGAGGCTTTCGGATGATCCTAAAGACATTTTGGGTTGTTCCTAAATTTTTTTGAGGCGGGTGGGGGGGGTCCCGACGCTTTCCAACCCCACCCCACAACTTTTTTGGGGCATTTCACCAACTTTTCCCCCCTTAACCCCCTCACCCATTCCCCCCCCAAAACCCCATTTCCCGACCCCACAACACGGGGGGGACCCCTAAGGACCCCCCCAACCCCTCCACCCCCCCAAAAACCCCCAAAATCCTCACAAATCCCCCCAAAAAACCACCTCCCCCCCCACCCACCGTGTCGGAGCGGCTGAGGCCGGCGCTGCTTGCGGCGAGACATCGAAGGGGGGGGAAGGGGGGGCCCAACCCCGGCCCCTCGGGGACACGCCCCCCCCTTTTGTTTTTTTTTTTCTTAAAATCCCTTTTTTTGCCTTTTTTCCCTCAGCTTTTGTCCCTTTTAACCCTTTCCTTCCCCCCCCCCCCCCCTCCCGTAGTCCCCAATGGACTCGGCGGCCCCCGGGGGCGGTTGCTAAGGGGAACGGCGCCGTTGCTACGGCAACTGCGTTGTTGCTAGGGGGCGGTGCGCTGTTGCTAGGGGGCGTGGCGCCGTTGCTAGGGGGAGGGACGCGGTTGCTACGGGAGTTGCGCTGTTGCTAGGGGGCGGTGCGCGGTTGCTAGGGGAAGCGGCGCGCCGCCAGGCCACGCCCCCTGCGAGCGCGGCGGGGCCAATCAGAGCGCGTTGCTAGGCAGATTAGAAGCTTGGTGGTGATATTATCCAGAGTACGGTGGCGCAGCGGGGACAAAAGACCTCGGAGTGCGTTTGCTGGGTTATGCCGCCCAGTATGGCCCAGTACGGCCCAGTATGGCCCAGTAAAGCTTCTGAGGCTGGTTATAGGGTAATGTTGCCTCCCAGTATAGCCCAGTACGGCCCCAGTAAGCCTCCTGCTGCTGGTTATGGGGTACAGATGCCTCCCAGTATGTCCCAGTATAGCCCAGTATGGCCCAGTATGGCCCAGTAAGCCTCCTGCAGCAGTGCAGGGGGTGTTTGGGGTCTCCCAGTATGTCCCACTATATCCCAGTATGTCCCAGTAAGGCTCGTGCAGCTGGTTGTGGGGTACAGATGCCTCCCAGTATGGCCCAGTATAGCCCAGTATGGCCCAGTAAGCCTCCTATAGCAGTGTAGGGGGTGTTTGGGGTCTCCCAGTATGTCCCAGTATAGCCCAGTATGTCCCAGTATAGCCCAGTAAGCCTTCTGAAGCTGGTTATGTGGTATAAATGCCTTCCAGTATGGCCCAGTATAGCCCAGTATGGCCCAGTAAGCCTACTGCAGCAGGGTATGGGGTGTTTGGGGTCTCCCAGTATGGCCCAGTATAGCCCAGTATGGCCCAGTAAGCCCCTTGCAGCAGTGTAAGGGGTGTTTGGTGTCCCCCAGTATAGCCCAGTATATCCCAGTATGGCCCAGTAAGCCTCCTGCAGCAGGGTATGGGGTGTTTGGGGTCTCCCAGTATGGCCCAGTATAAACCAGTTCATCCCACAACCCCCATGGGCTTCATTTGCGAGTGGCGCGAAAAAGGAGCCCGAAATGGTCAAATTCCTATTTTTAACCTTATTTTTCCCCCTATTTTTAACCTTTGTTGTTGTTTTTGAGTTTCTCCCCTAGAGGGCCGCGTTTTGGGCTAAAACGAGGTGTTTTTGGCCAAAAGCAGCTGTCCCCAGGCAAATGAGGCCTTTTGGGGAAAAAAACAGGCGGTTTGGGTTAAAAATAGAGCTGAAAATCCCAGGTTGTTTTTTTTTTCTTTTATTTATATAATTTTACGTTTTGGTTAATTTTAATTAAATTTTGGGTATTTTGGTAAAATGTTGGGTATTTAATATAAAGAAATAGAAAATAATAGAATTAATGGAATTAATAAAATAATAGAATTAATGGAATTAATAAAATAATAGAATTAATAAAATAAATAATAGAATTAATAAAATAATAATAGAATTAATAAATACATAAAATAATTATTTATAAATATAATTTTATTTATAAACATGAATATAATTATCAAAAAAATATAATATTGAAAATATAAAAATAAAAGAGATTTTTTTAAGGGAAAATAATGCTAATTAGAGCAAAACCATTAATTTATTAAAGTATTTATTGGAAATAATTTTAATTAAAAGCATTTATAAGATTTGGGAAGAAAATGCAATTTATCATAAAAATATTTAAAAAGTATTTCGTAAAATATAAATAATATAAAAATATACTAATAATATAAAAATAATAAAAAATCAATAAATATAAAATGTATATAATATTTATGAATATATCATATGTAATATATTACATAATATTTAATATTTAATATAAAAATTAATAAATATAATAAAATACAATAAATATAATAAATATTAATAAAATATAATTATAATTATGATAAATTAATATAAAATAATTAAATTAAAATAATAATATAATATATAATAATTCGAATTTCTTACTTAAATTATAAACATTTTATTATTACAATATCTAATAAATAATTTATTAAATATCTGCGATAAGTACATATAAAATGCATAATAGGTAAAAATTAAAAAAATATATAAAATCAAAATTAAAAATAATAAATGGAAAATAATAAAAATGTGAAAAATATAAAATATAAAGTACAAAAAAGCAGTTATTTCTAGTAAAAATAATAATAAATAGCATTTATTTCTAATAATTGTGGAATTATTAATAATAATCGTCATTTATTTCTAATCAAATAATGATATTATTAGTCAAAATTAAGGGTAATAATAAAATTTAATGTTTCTTTTAAAAAATAATAAAAATATTTGTAATATAATGATAAAAAGTCTGTGTTTTCAATCAAATAATAATCATAATGCCCAAATAGCACCAATTTTATCTTTTTTATTAAAAAATAAAAATTCAGTAAAATGCAATAAATTCAATATAAAAATAAATTAAAATAAAATAATTAAAGTAAATTAAATTAAAAAATAAAATAAATAAAAATAAATAAAATAAAATAAAATAATAAAATAAAATAAAATAAAATAAAAATAAAAATAAAAAATAAAATAAAATAAAAATAAAAATAAAAAATAAAATTCAATAAAAAAATTCTGAAACATCCCCCGGAATTAGTAATGGAGAAAGAAATTGATAAAATTAATAAATTTCATTAATAAAGTAATAAAAATGTACGATAGCACCAATTCCTGCTAAAATAAGGATAAAAAATATAATTTTTCTAATAAAATAATAATAATTCTAATAAAATAGTGATATTTCTATAATTATCATTCTAATATTTATACAATAATAATAATAATAATAATAATAATAATAATAATAATAATAATAATAATAATAATAATATCGCAGATTTCTTAAAAATAATAATAAATAATAATAAAGAAAAATATATAATCAAATAAAAATAAAATAATAATAAAATAATAAAAAATTAATAAGAGATGTTTCTAATAATTTTAGAATAGCGAGTTTTTCTTGAAATTAATACCAAAAGAGGTATTTCTAATAATAATATTAAAAGACGTATTTCTTAAAAATAATAAAAAGCGTATTTCTAATAATGCTAATTTTTAAATATTTCTTCAATAATAATGATAATTTCTAATAATTTTAAGGTAGCTGATATTTCATATAAAAAAAATAAATAAATAAATAATAAAAATAAATGAAAATAAATAAATAAATACATTTTTAAGAAATTGACAATTATTAGATGAAATAAATTCGAATTAAATAATAAAAGTAAAATCCAATAAAACGGTAAAAATAAGTCCAAATATAATAATAAAAATAAATTGGAATAAAATACTAAAATTAAATTCGAATAAAACCATAAAAAGAAATCCAAATAAAATAATTAAAAATCAAATTAAAAAAATACTAATTCAAATAAAATAATAAAAATACCACTTTTAAAGCAAAATTAACCAAAACCCGGAGAATTTGGGGCCCGAGGTGAGTTTTTGAGCTCGTCGCCTCCTTCTGAGGCCCGCCCGCGCTGCGGCCCCATTTTTCTGTCATTTCTCCCCAATTTGGGGTTTCCCCGCCACGCAGGTGCCCGGCCTGAAAATAACCAGAATCGAAGCTGAAAGACCCCAAAATGCTTTTTTTTGCACATTTCTTACGTTTTCGCCAGCTGGCGTCTTAGAAATAAATCCATTCTCCCCCGAAAGTTGCGATTTTCGTTAAAATTCTATTTTTTTTTTCCCAGGCACCTGCTAATTGCGTTTTTCCCAACTTCCCCCGCAATTCGGGGGCAATTACTCGATATTCGGTAAATTCGGAGCTTATCATTTCCGATACTTTCCTGCCCACCTAAATTCCAGGATTTTGGTTAAAAATAGAATCGGGGGCACTTTTGAATTAAAAGTAGTTGTAATTAAAAGTAGTTGTAATTAAAAGTAGTTGTAATTAAAGATAGTTGTAATTAGATTTAGTTCTAATTAAATGTGATTTTAATTAAACGTAATTGTAATTAATCGTAATTAAATGCAATTTATATAATTAAATACAATTATTAAATAATTAAATATATTTGTGAGTATTTTTATAATAAGATTATATTTATACTCGAATATATTTATACTCGAATATATTAATTAAGTGATATTAATATAATTAATTAATTAATATGTTTAAATAATAAATTCATTAATATAAAAATAAATAGTATATTAATTAATTGATTAATATATTAATTAGATTATTTGATTAGATTTGATTAGATTATTTGATTAATTAGATTTATAATCATTTTATAATTATAAATAATTAGAAATGTTTTAATTGTTGATAATTCCATGTGTTGCTAATTAAGTGTACACATAAATTAACACTTTTAATTAAATGCATCGATTTTTATTATAATATTTATATCATAATATTAAATTAATATTTAATTTTTATTAATTTTAATTTTTATTAATAATTAAATTAATATATATAATTTATATAATTAATATATAAAATTAAATACATCCTTAATTATATATGATTAATTATATACGATTAATTATATATATTTAACACTCTATATGAAATATATTCTATATATATATTAATTATATTTAATTATATTTAATTAGGATTCTTGCTTATGTTTTTAATTAACCCCGTTTATAATTAACCCCGTCTGGCTGCCAAGTCAACCCTGACACGCACCTGCTGTGCCGGAGGCGGGGCGGCAGGGCCTCATTTGCATATGCAAATCAGCACGAACCTACACTACATGCAAATGAGGGGGGCGGGGCTTTAATTTTGCAAATGAGGGGAGCTTTGAAGGGTGGTGCTGGGTAGGTTTTTTGGGCAGCTGGGGGGTTCCCTGACCTGGGAGCCCAAATTCTCTTCATTGAACCCAAATTCCCTTCATTGAACCCAAATTGTCTTCATTGAACCCAAATTCTCTTCATTAAACCCAAATCCCCTTCATTAAACCTATATTCTCTTCACTGAACCTAAATTCCCTCCATTGAGCCCAAATTCCCTCTGCTGATCCCAAATTCCCTTCACTGAACCCCAAATTCCCTTCATTGAACCCCAAATTCTCTCCACTGAGCCCAAATTCCCTTCTCTGAGCCTAAATTCCCTTATTTGAGCCCAAATTCCTTTCTCTCAGCGTAAATTCCCTTATTTGAGCCCAAATTCCCTTCACTGAACCCAAATTCCCTTATATGAGCCTAAATTCCCTTATTTGAGCCCAAATTCCCTTCACTGAACCCAAATTCCCTTCTCTGAGCCTAAATTCCCTTATTTGAGCCCAAATTCCCTTCACTGAACCCAAATTCTCTTCTCTGAGCCTAAATTCCCTTATTTGAGCCCAAATTCACTTCACTGAGCCCAAACTCCCATTATTGAGCCCAAAATCCCTACTCTGAGTGCAAATTCCCTTATTTGAACCCAAATTTCCTTCTCTGAGCCTAAATTCCTTTCTCTGAGCCCAAATTCACTTCACTGAGTCCAAATTTCCTTCATTCAACCAAAATTCCCTTTACTGAGCCCAAATTCCCTTTACTGAGCCCAAATTCCCATTATTGAGCCCAAATTCCCATTATTGACCCCAAAATCCCTACTCCGAGCCCAAATTCCCTTCCCTAATATCCATGACTTTGGGCCCATATCTTGAGTTTTGGGGCAAATATGGAGATATCTTTGCTTTGGACACCTTTTTTGACAAAATACACGCAGATTTTGGCCCTTTACGGTTCTTTCCTGCAGCACCCATCGCAGAATGGGTTGAATCTGCCCAAATTTGGCTACACTGGGCCATTGATTGTGGCGGTGATGGTGGTGATGGTGGTTTTGGTGGTGGTGGTGCTGGTCACATCGCTCATCTTGATCACCCAAATCCCTGGCATTCCACCCCAAAGCATTTGCTGAACCCAACTCATTCCACTGACCCCAAGGTACTAAATTAAGCCCAAATTTCCTGCTCCATGCCCCAAACTTGCACCAGGGGGTCGCTGATCCTGGTCTGCAAGGGCTCCGGCTTCACCTTCAGCAGCTACGAAATGCAGTGGGTGCGACAGGCACCTGGGAAGGGGCTCGAAAACGTCGCGGGTATTTGGAGTGATGGTAAAATTTGGTACTTGCCGGAGGTGGAGGGACGCTTCACCATCTCCAGGAACAACGGGCAGAGCACGGCCACCCTGCAGATGAACAGCCTCAAGGCCGAAGACACCGCCACCTACTACTGCGCGAGAAGTTATGCTCGTACTGGTTGTACTGGTATTGGTTGGATGGATGCTGTTGCTGGTGCTGCTGGTGCTGCTGGTCTCATCCACAGCCCATGGCCAGGTCCCAACACAACTCATCCCAGCTCTGCCTGCGTGTTGGTCTGCTACTACTGCTCGTAACGTGGTCGTGCCACGTGCTACCATCGCTCTGAATACCCGCGACGTACTCAAGTCCCTTCCTGGGTTCCCGTTGCACCCATCCCATGTGGTAGCTGCTGAAGGTGAAGCCGGAGCCCTTGAAGGCCAGGATCAGCGACCCCCTGGTGCAAGTTTGGGGCATGGATTAGGAAATTTGGGCTTTTTTCAGTACCTTGGGGTCAGTGGAATGAGTTGGGTTCAGCAAATGCTTTGGGGTGGAATGCCAGGGATTTGGGTGATCAAGATGAGCGATGTGACCACCACCACCACCACCACCACCACCGCCACAATCAATGCCAAGACCGTCAACATCACCAAGAGCATTTTTAATGTCACCACCAGCATCAATGTAACCAGCACCAGGAGCACCAGCAATGTCACTACCAGCAGCTGTAGTATAACCACTAGCATCTTTCGCGCAGTAGTAGGTGGCGGTGTCTTCGGCCTTGAGGCTGTTCATCTGCAGGGTGGCCGTGCTCTGCCCGTTGTTCCTGGAGATGGTGAAGCGTCCCTTCACCGCCGGCGCGTAGTATGTGCTACTACCACTGCTACTAATAAGTGCGACCCACTCGAGCCCCTTCCCGGGTGCCTGTCGCACCCACTGCATTTGGTAGCTGCTGAAGGTGAAGCCAGAGGCCTTGCAGACCAGGGTCAGGGACCCCCCGGGACTCACGAGGGTCCCTCCGGACTCATCCAAGGTCTCGGCCGCCCGCAGCCCTGGGGAGGAAGGACAGAGAGCGGTGGGCTCAGCCTGGGGGGTCCCTGACCCGGGTCTGCAAGGGCTCCGGCTTCTCCTTCAGCAGCTACGCCATGCATTGGGTGCGACAGGCACCCGGGAAGGGGCTCGAGTTTGTCGCGGGTATTGACAACAGTGGTAGTTACACAGAGTACGTGCCGGCGGTGAAGGGACGCTTCACCATCTCCCGGAACGACGGGCAGAGCACGGCCACCCTGCAGATGAACAGCCTCAAGGCCGAAGACACCGCCACCTACTACTGCGCGAAAGCTGCTGGTAGTGGTGGTTGGAATATTGATAGTGCTGATGGCCTTGATGGGTCAAAATACTAACATCACCATTCCATCCTCATTCCATTGACCCCAAAGTACTAAATTAAGCCCAAATTTACTGCACCAGCAGCACCAGCAGCACCAGCAGCACCATCAATCCAATCAATAGCAGTACAACCACCGCAAGAATAACTTCTCGTGCAGTAGTAGGTGGCGGTGTCTTCGGCCTTGAGGCTGTTCATCTGCAGGGTGGCCGTGCTCTGCCCGTCGTTTCTGGAGATGGTGAAGCGTCCCTCAACCGCTGGTGCGTAGTATGTGCTACTACCACTGTAGCCAATTTGTGCGACGTATTCGAGCCCCTTCCCAGGTGCCTGTCGCACCCAATATATGCGGTATTCACTGTAGGTGTATCTGGAGGCCTTGCAGACCAGGGTCAGGGACCCCCCGGGACTCACGAGGCCCCCTCCGGACTCATCCAAGGTCTCGGCCGCCCGCAGCCCTGGGGAGAAAGGACAGAGAGCGAAGCGCTCCGTTGACTTATTACGAATTAAGTCAATTCAGTGAAATAACCCAAGGAGGGTTAACCCAATTAATGCCCCCTTGGGCGCCTTCAAATACGCAGCGTCCCCACAGCACCCAGCACCCCTTCAATCCCCACCATGAGTCCTCGGCCTCACGCCTTCGCCCTCCTCCTCCTCCTGGCCGCCGTCCCAGGTAGGGCCCGGTCCCGCGGAGGCTGCCGGCGGCCCCGGCTCCCCACGGCCGTGCGGGGGCCCGTGCCGTGCGGCTGAGCCCACCGCTCTCTGTCCTTCCTCCCCAGGGCTGCGGGCGGCCGCCACCTTGGATGAGTCCGGAGGGGGCCTCGTGAGTCCCGGGGGGTCCCTGACCCTGGTCTGCAAGGGCTCCGGATACACCTTCAGTGACTACGGCATGAGATGGGTGCGACAGGCACCCGGGAAGGGGCTCGAAGATATCGCAGCTATTAGTAAGGATGGTAGTTGGACAGGCTACGCGTCGGCGGTGAAGGGACGCTTCACCATCTCCAGGAACGACGGGCAGAGCACGGCCACCCTGCAGATGAACAGCCTCAAGGCCGAAGACACCGCCACCTACTACTGCGCGAAAAGTGCTAGTGGTTATACTACAGCTGCTGGTAGTGACATTGCTGGTGCTCCTGGTGCTGGTTACATTGATGCTGGTGGTGACATTAAAAATGGTCTTGGTGATGTTGACGGTCTTGGCATTGATTGTGGTGGTGATCGTGGTTTTGGTGGTGGTGCTGCTGGTCACATTGGTCATCTTGATCACCCAAATCCCTGGCATTCCACCCCAAATCATTTGCTGAACCCAACTCATTCCACTGACCCCAAGGTACTAAATTAAGCCCAAATTTACTGCTCCATGCCCCAAACTTGCACCAGGGGGTCGCTGATCCTGGCCTTCAAGGGCTCCGGCTTCACCTTCAGCAGCTACCACATGGGATGGGTGCAACGGGAACCCAGGAAGGGACTTGAGTACGTCGCGGGTATTCAGAGCGATGGTAGCACGTGGCACGACCACGTTACGAGCAGTAGTAGCAGACCAACACGCAGGCAGAGCTGGGATGAGTTGTGTTGGGACCTGGCCATGGGCTGTGGATGAGACCAGCAGCACCAGCAGCACCAGCAGCACCAGCAACAGCATCCATCCAACCAATACCAGTACAACCAGTACGAGCATAACTTCTCGCGCAGTAGTAGGTGGCGGTGTCTTCGGCCTTGAGGCTGTTCATCTGCAGGGTGGCCGTGCTCTGCCCGTTGTTCCTGGAGATGGTGAAGCGTCCCTGCACCGCCGGCGCGTACCATGTGTCACCATCACTCTCAATACCTGCGACGTACTCGAGCCCCTTCCCGGGTGCCTGTCGCACCCACTGCATGCTGTAGCTGCTGAAGGTGTATCCGGAGCCCTTGCAGACCAGGGTCAGGGACCCCCCGGGACTCACGAGGCCCCCTCCGGACTCATCCAAGGTGGCGGCCGCCCGCAGCCCTGGGGAGGAAGGACAGAGAGCGGTGGGCTCAGCCTGGGTAGTCCCTGACCCTGGTCTGCAAGGGCTCCGGCTTCACCTTCAGCAGCTACGGCATGAGATGGGTGCGACAGGCACCTGGGAAGGGGCTCGAGTTCGTCGCGGGTATTGAGAACGATGGTAGTGGCACATACTACGCGCCGGCGGTGGAGGGACGCTTCACCATCTCCAGGAACAACGGGCAGAGCACGCTCACCCTGCAGATGAACAGCCTCAAGGCCGAAGACACCGCCACCTACTACTGCGTGAGAAGTGCTAGTGGTTGTTGGAGTGGTGATTGTGCTCGTGTGTTGATGGCTGACAATATTAGCATCACCTGGAGCATTATGATCATCACAAAACCATCACCAACACCATCAGCATGACCAGTACCACAACCAGTGTCACCAGCAGCTCCAGCACCAGCAGCACCAGCAATCCTAGCAGCATAAGCACAACCACTACCAGCACATTTTGCGCAGTAGTAGGTGGCGGTGTCTTCGGCCTTGAGGCTGTTCATCTGCAGGGTGGCCGTGCTCTGCCCGTTGTTCCTGGAGATGGTGAAGCGTCCCTTCACCGCCGGCGCGTAGTTTGTGTAACTACCACTGCTGCTAATATACGCGACGAATTCAAGACCCTTCCGAGGTGCCTGTCGAACCCAATACATGCTGTTGCTGCTGAAGGTGAAGCCGGAGGCCTTGCAGACCAGGGTCAGGGACCCCCCGGGACTCACTCGACCCCCTCCAGACTCATCCAAGGTCTCGGCCGCCCGCAGCCCTGGGGAGGAAGGACAGAGAGCGGTGGGCTCAGCCTCAATAGTCCCTGACCCTGGTCTGCAAGGCCTCCGGCTTCACCTTCAGTGACTTCTACATGTATTGGGTGCGACAGGCACCTGGGAAGGGGCTCGAGTTCGTCGCGAGTATTACCGGTAGTGGTAGTTACACAGGCTACGCGCCGGCGGTGAAGGGACGCTTCACCATCTCCAGGAACAACGGGCAGAGCACGGCCACCCTGCAGATGAACAGCCTCAAGGCTGAAGACACCGCCACCTACTACTGCGCGAAAGAAGCTGGTAGTGGTTGTTGGGGTTATGTTGCTGAGGTTCCTGTTGCTGCTGGTGGTGGTGCTGCTGGTGCTGGTTATGATGCTGGTGATGTTAATATTGTCAGCCATCAACTCCACCAGCACACCAACCACTACCAGCACCACCACCACCTTTCACGGAGTAGTAGGTGGCGGTGTCTTCGGCCTTGAGGCTGTTCATCTGCAGGGTGAGCGTGCTCTGCCCGTTGTTCCTGGAGATGGTGAAGCGTCCCTTCACCGCCGGCAAGTACCATGTGCTACTACCACCGCTGTTAATACTCGCGATGAACTCGAGCGCCTTCCCAGGCGCCTGTCGCACCCACTCCATGGCGTAGCTGCTGAAGGTGAAGCCGGAGCCCTTGCAGACCAGGGTCAGGGACCCCCCGGGACTCACGAGGCCCCCTTCACACTCAGAGAACCCGAGCACTGTGCTTCCTGTCACTCAGCTCCTCCACATCTCCCTTCCCTCCACCAGCCTCTGCTGCCGTGCGGCCATCTGGCACCACATCTCGTCTCTTCAGATCTCACAGCAGTCCTTGGATAGTCCCAAACATCTCCGGCTTCTCCTTCAGCAGCTACGCCATGCATTGGGTGCGACAGGCACCCGGGAAGGGGCTCGAGTTTGTCGCGGGTATTAGCAGTGGTAGTGGCACATACTACGTGCCGGCGATTCAGGGACGCTTCACCATCTCCAGGAACAACGGGCAGAGCACGGCCACCCTGCAGATGAACAGCCTCAAGGCCGAAGACACCGCCACCTACTACTGCGCGAAACGTGCTGGTAGTGGTACTGGTGGTGCTGATGAGATTGCTGGTGCTGCTGCTGCTGGTACTGGTGGTTCTGGTTCTGGTCTTTATGATGGTGCTGGTGATATTTATATTGTCAGCAATCAACATCACTGGCACTACCACCACACCAACCACTACCAGTTTACCTGGCACCATCAACAACGTCATGAAGACCATCACCAACACCATCAGCACGACCAGCACCACAACCACCATAACCAGCAGCATCAGCAATCTCACCAGCACCACTACCAGCACCACTGTAAGCATATTTCGCGCAGTAGTAGGTGGCGGTGTCTTCGGCCTTGAGGCTGTTCATCTGCAGGGTGAGCGTGCTCTGCCCGTTGTCCCTGGAGATGGTGAAGCGTCCCTTCACCGCCGGCGCGTAGCCTGTCCAACTACCATCCTTGCTAATAGCTGCGATATCTTCGAGCCCCTTCCCGGGTGCCTGTCGCACCCATCTCATGCCGTAGTCACTGAAGGTGAAGCCGGAGCCCTTGCAGACCAGGGTCAGGGACCCCCCGGGACTCACGAGGCCCCCTCCGGACTCATCCAAGGTCTCGGCCGCCCGCAGCCCTGGGGAGGAAGGACAGAGAGCGGTGGGCTCAGCCGCACGGCACGGGCCCCCGCACGGCCGTGGGGAGCCGGGGCCGCCGGCAGCCTCCGCGGGACCGGGCCCTACCTGGGACGGCGGCCAGGAGGAGGAGGAGGGCGAAGGCGTGAGGCCGAGGATTCATAGTGGGGATTGAAGGGGTGCTGGGTGCTGTTGGGACGCTGTTGACGGCCGTATTTGAAGGTGCCAAGAGTAAGCGTTCATTGTGTTTCGTCCTTGGGGTATTTCATTGCATTCCATGCCACACAGTCATTAATTGCATGCACTCAATTATTTCATGGTTGATTCTTATCTGGAACTCATTGTGGTTCTTTGGTGAAGAAAAGGAACTCAACAAAGTTGATTTTTTTTGTATCTTCCACCATATTCTAATTGGGCCTCTGTAATTATTTCATTTTGATCTTTGACTAGCATTTGTTTCATTTCTTCATTATTCTGTTTAATTCTTTACTCCGCACTAATTCATGGGGTGCTTTGAGTTATTTCATCGTGATCCCTGATCACTTATGACATGGAAATATTTAATGGGATGGGTTATTTGATATTAACGCTGAGTAATTGAATTGCAATTTCCTCTAAAATGGACTCAGAAAACAGAAAGCAGCCGTGTTTTGGGGCTGCTCCAGCTGCTGAGGTTTCAGGCCGTACCAAAATAACTCGGTTTTCTGCCCAGAAATAGCCCCCGCACAAACATCTGGCTGGCTGCGCTTGGCTGGGCAGCGCTGCAGGTCTCAGCAAAAACTTCTCAAATCGGGGGTTTTTATATAAAAAGTATAAAGACATTCCCACATTTTGGACTCAGCTGGCCCCAAAGTGTTAAAAATATGTTAGTATTCTGGGAAAAAAAGGAAAAGGAGGAAAAAAATCCATGTAATATGTGCGTTAATGAAGAGGATAATAATCAACACCCCAATTTCATTCAAACTGGTGTTAAAAAGTAAGAAATGTGTATTATTTGGGTTGAAAAATATCCATAAATGGCAAAGACCCCCCATTTTGTGGCCACATTGCCCCTGAAAATGGGCCAGGTGCTCATATTTGGGGCAAAGAGGGAATCTAGAGCCAAACACCTCTGTATTTGGGGCAAAAATACCCATGAAAGGGCAAAAGCATGACCATACTGAGGTCAAGAGTAAGCATAAGAGGCAACGCGTTCTTCTATTTGGGAGAAGGGTGGCCAAAAATAGGAATGTAATTTATATTTTGGAACAAAATGTTGTGATACTGGGGGTAACACAGAGCTCGCTGCAGTGCATGGGTAGTCCCAAACATCTCCGGCTTCCCCTTCAGCAGCTACCACATGGCATGGGTGCGACAGGCGCCCGGGAAGGGGCTCGAGTGGGTCGCGAGCATTTACAGTGATGGTAGTAGCCCATGGTACGCGCCGGCGGTGAAGGGACGCTTCACCATCTCCAGGAACAACGGGCAGAGCACGGCCACCCTGCAGATGAACAGCCTCAAGGCCGAAGACACCGCCACCTACTACTGCGCGAAAAGTGCTAGTGGTTATTGGAGTGTTGATTGTGCTCGTGTGTTGATGGCTGACAATATTAGCATCACCTGGAGCATTATGATCATCACAAAGACCATCACCAACACCATCACCATGACCAGTACCACAACCAGTGTCACCAGCAGCACCATCAAACCAACCAGCATAACCACAACCACCACTACCAGCACATTTTGCGCAGTAGTAGGTGGCGGTGTCTTCGGCCTTGAGGCTGTTCATCTGCAGGGTGGCCGTGCTCTGCCCGTTGTTCCTGGAGATGGTGAAGCGTCCCTTCACCGCCGACGCATACTCTGTGTAACCACCATCAGTGCTAATATATGCGAGGTATTCAAGCCCCTTCCCGGGTGCCTGTCGCATCCATCCCATGCCCTTGCTGCTGAAGTCAAAGCCGGAGGCCTTGCAGACCAGGGTCAGGGACCCCCCGGGACTCACGAGGCCCCCTCCGGACTCATCCAAGGTGGCGGCCGCCCGCAGCCCTGGGGAGGAAGGACAGAGAGCGGTGGGCTCAGACTGAGGGGTCCCTGACCCGGGTCTGCAAGGGCTCCGGATACACCTTCAGCAGCTACGAAATGGGATGGATGCGACAGGCACCCGGTAAGGGGCTTGAAAGTATCGCAGCTATTAACAACGATGGTAGTAGCACAGGCTACACACCGGCGGTGAAGGGACGCTTCACCATCTCAAGGAACAACGGGCAGAGCACGCTCACCCTGCAGATGAACAGCCTCAAGGCCGAAGACACCGCCACCTACTACTGCGCGAAAGATGCTGGTAGTCATACTACAGCTGCTGGTAGTGACATTTCTGGTGCTCCTGGTGCTGGTTACATTGATGGTGGGGGTGACATTAAAAAAGGTCTTGGTGATCTTGACGGTCTTGGCATTGATTGTGGTGGTGGTGGTGGTGGTGTTGACAATATTGGTGCCCTTCCTGATGATGACCATGGTGGTGTTGGTGCTGGTGCTGTCCGTATTCATGGTGAGAAGAGCTGCGGGAAGCTGGGACTGGTTGTGTCGGGTGTATTCCCTGGGCCATGAACAATGCCAGCAGCAGCAGCAGCACGACCAATCTCACCAGGATGAGCACAACTACCATAACCACTACCAGCATAACCTCTCGCGCAGTAGTAGGTGGCGGTGTCTTCGGCCTTGAGGCTGTTCATCTGCAGGGTGAGCGTGCTCTGCCCGTTGTTCCTGGAGATGGTGAAGCGTCCCTTCACCGCCGACGCGTAGCCTGTCGAACTACCACCAGTGCTAATAGCTGCGACGTATTCGAGCCCCTTCCCGGGTGCCTGTCGCATCCATCCCATGCCGTAGCTGCTGAAGGTGAAGCCGGAGCCCTTGCAGACCAGGGTCAGGGACCCCCCAGGACTCACAAGCCCACCGCTCTCTGTCCTTCCTCCCCAGGGCTGCGGGCGGCCGAGACCTTGGATGAGTCCGGAGGGGGCCTCGTGAGTCCCGGGGGGTCCCTGACCCTGGTCTGCAAGGCCTCCGGCTTCACCTTCAGCAGCTACTACTTGGACTGGGTGCGACAGGCACCGGGGAAGGAGCTCGAGTGGGTTGCAACTATAAAATACAATGGTAGGACTGGTTGGTACTTGCCGGAGGTGGAGGGACGCTTCACCATCTCCAGGAACGACGGGCAGAGCACGGCCACCCTGCAGATGAACAGCCTCAAGGCCGAAGACACCGCCACCTACTACTGCGCGAAAAGTGCTAGTGGTTATTGGAGTGTTGATTGTGCTCGTGTGTTGATGGCTGACAATATTAGCATCACGCGGGCCATTATGATCATCACAAAACCATCACCAACACCATCACCATGACCAGTACCACAACCAGTGTCACCAGCAGCACCATCAAACCCAGCAGCATAACCACAACCACCACTACCAGCACATTTTGCGCAGTAGTAGGTGGCGGTGTCTTCGGCCTTGAGGCTGTTCATCTGCAGGGTGGCCGTGCTCTGCCCGTTGTTCCTGGAGATGGTGAAGCGTCCCTGCACCGCCGGCGCGTAGTATGTGGTACCACCAGTGTTAATAGCTGCGACGTATTCGAGCCCCTTCCCAGGTGCCTGTCGCACCCATCTCATGCCGTAGTCACTGAAGGTGTATCCAGAGCCCTTGCAGACCAGGGTCAGGGACCCCCCGGGACTCACGAGGCCCCCTCCGGACTCATCCAAGGTGGCGGCCGCCCGCAGCCCTGGGGAGGAAGGACAGAGAGCGGTGGGCTCAGCCGCACGGCACGGGCCCCCGCACGGCCGTGGGGAGCCGGGGCCGCCGGCAGCCTCCGCGGGACCGGGCCCTACCTGGGACGGCGGCCAGGAGGAGGAGGAGGGCGAAGGCGTGAGGCCGAGGACTCATGGTGGGGAAGGGAAGGGGTGCTGAGTGCTGTTGGGACGCTGTTGACGGCTGTATTTGAAGGCGCCAGGAAGGGACTTCATTGTGTTTTCCTCCTTGGGGTATTTCATTGCACTGAGGTATTTTGTAATAAGTCAATGGAGCCCACCGCTCTCTGTCCTTCCTCCCCAGGGCTGCGGGCGGCCGAGACCTTGGATGAGTCCGGAGGGGGCCTCGTGAGTCCCGGGGGGTCCCTGACCCTGGTCTGCAAGGGCTCCGGCTTTGACTTCAGCAGCTACCCCATGTTTTGGGTGCGACAGGCACCCGGGAAGGGGCTCGAGTTCGTCGCTACTATTTGGAGTGATGGGAACACATGGTACTTGCCGGCGGTGAAGGGACGCTTCACCATCTCCAGGGACAACGGGCAGAGCCTGCTCTTCCTAGTGATGAATGACCTCAAGGCCGAAGACACCGCCACCTACTACTGTGTGAGACGTTGTCTTGCTCCAGGTAGTGCTGCTGTTGCTATTGGTGATGGTGACTGCGCTGCTGATAGAGGTGTTAGTGGTGATGATGATGCTAGACATGGTGATGACAGAGAGTATCGCGACAGTGGTTGGAGTGGTGATAGTGCTCGTATTTGTAACTATCACATTCACAAGCACTATTAAGACCCCCGAGACCTTCATCAACATCATCGTCACCATCGCCAACATAATCAACAGCACCAACACCATTAAGATCCATAACACCGTCAACATCCCCAACACCATTAACACCACCAACACCAGTAGCAGCACCAACACTGGCGAACACCACAACCTACATCACCAGCAGCACCATTGCCAGCAGCACGAGCAATCTCATAAGCAGAAGCATAACAACAACCACTAGCAGCAGCATTCGTGCAGTAGTAGGTGGCGGTGTCTTCGGCCTTGAGGCTGTTCATCTGCAGGGTGAGCGTGCTCTGCCCGTCGTTCTTGGAGATGGTGAAGCGTCCCTGCACCGCCGGCGCGTACTCTGTGTAAGCACCACTGTTGTCAATACCCGCGACGTACTCGAGCCCCTTCCCGGGTGCCTGTCGCACCCACATCATGGCGTAGCTGCTGAAGGAGAAGCCGGTGATGTTTGGGACTATCCAAGGACTGCTGTGAGATCTGAAGAGAGGAGATGTGGTGCCAGACGGCCGCACGGCAGCAGAGGCTGTTGAAGGGAAGGGAGATGTGGAGGAGCTGAGTGACAGGAAGCAGAGTGCTCGGGTTCTCTGAGTCCGGAGGGGGCCTCGTGAGTCCCGGGGGGTCCCTGACCCTGGTCTGCAAGGGCTCCGGATACACCTTCAGCAGCTACGGCATAGGATGGATGCGACAGGCACCCGGGAAGGGGTTTGAGTACGTCACACAAATTAACCCTGGTGGTAGTTACACAGGCTACGCATCGGCGGTGAAGGGACGCTTCACCATCTCCAGGAACAACGGGCAGAGCACGGCCACCCTGCAGATGAACAGCCTCAAGGCCGAAGACACCGCCACCTACTACTGCGCAAAAAATGCTTACAGTGGTAGTGGTTGTGGTAGTTGTGCTCATCCTGGTGAGATTGGTCGTGCTGCTGCTGCTGCTCGTAGTCATGCTCAGGCTCTTGACAGTGCTGGTCATGTTGACAGTATTGGTGCTCTTCATAATGATGATCATGGTGGCGTTGGTGCTGGTGCTGTCCGTATTGATGGTGAGAAGAGCTGCGGGAAGCTGGGACTGGTTGTGTCGGGTGTATTCCCTGGGCCATGAACAATGCCCGCAGCAGCACCACGATCAATTCCAGCAGCATAACTCCAACCACCACTACCAGCTTGTTTCGCGCAGTAGTAGGTGGCGGTGTCTTCGGCCTTGAGGTCATTCATCAGTAGGAAGAACAGGCTCTGCCCGTTGTTCCTGGAGATGGTGAAGCGTCCCTTCACCGCCGACGCGTAGCCTGTGTAACTACCACCAGGGTTAATTTGTGCGACGAACTCAAACCCCTTCCCGGGTGCCTGTCGCACCCACCACATGTAGTAGCTGCTGAAGGTGTATCCAGAGCCCTTGCAGACCAGGGTCAGGGACCCCCCGGGACTCACGAGGCCCCCTCCGGACTCATCCAAGGTCTCGGCCGCCCGCAGCCCTGGGGAGGAAGGACAGAGAGCGGTGGGCTCAGCCGCACGGCACGGGCCCCCGCACGGCCGTGGGGAGCCGGGGCCGCCGGCAGCCTCCGCGGGACCGGGCCCTACCTGGGACGGCGGCCAGGAGGAGGAGGAGGGCGAAGGCGTGAGGCCGAGGACTCATGGTGGGGAAGGGAAGGGGTGCTGGGTGCTGTTGCAATGCTGTTGATGGGCATTTTTGATGGTTCCAGGAGTGGGCGTTCATTGCGTTTTCTCCTTGGGGTATTTCATTGCATTCCTTACCACGCACTCATTAATTGCACGCACTCAATTATTTCATGGTTGATTCTTGACTGGAACTCATTGCGGTTCTTTGGTGAAGACAAGGAACTCAACAAACTTGATTTTTGGGGCATTTTCCACCATATTCTAATTAATTGGACCCCGGGAATTATTTCATTTTGATCTTTGACTAGCATTTGTTTCATTTCTTCATAATTCCATTTAATTCTCTACCCGCACTAATTCATGGGGTGCTTTGAGTTATTTCATCGTGATCCCTGATCACTTATGACATGGAAATATTTAATGGGATGGGTTATTTGATATTAATGCTGAGTAATTTAATTGCAATTTCCTCTAAAATGGACTCAGAAAACAGAAAGCAGCCGTGTTTTGGGGCTGCTCCAGCTGCTGAGGTTTCAGGCCGTACCAAAATAACTCGTTTTTCTGCCCAGAAATAGCCCCCGCACAAACATCTGGCTGGCTGCGCTTGGCTGGGCAGCGCTGCAGGTCTCAGCAAAAACTTCTCAAATCGGGTGTTTTTATATAAAAAGTGGAAAGACATTCCCACATTTTGGACTCAGCTGGCCCCAAAGTGTTAAAAATGCTAGTATTCTGGGAAAAAAGGGAAAAGGAGGAAAAAACCCATGTGATAGGTGCATCAATAGCCAGAATAATAATCAACACCCCAATTTCATTCAAAATGGTGTTAAAAAGTAGCAAATGTGTATTATTTGGGTTGAAAAATATCCATAAATGGCAAAGACCCCCCATTGTGTGGCCACATTGCCCCTGATAATGGGCCAGGTGCTCATATTTGGGGCAAAGAGGGCATATAGAGCCAAACAGCTCTGTATTTGGGGCAAAAATACCCATGAAAGGGCAAAAGCGTTGTCCATACTGAGGTCAAGAGTAAGCATAAGAGGCAATTCATCCTTCTATTTGGGGCAAGGGTAGCCACAAATGGGAAAATAATTTTTGGAACAAAATGTTGTGATACTGGGGGTAACACAGAGCTCGCTGCAGTGCATGGGTAGTCCCAAACATCTCCAGCTTCCCCTTCAGCAGCTACCACATGGCATGGGTGCGACAGGCACCCGGGAAGGGGCTCGAGTGGGTCGCGAGCATTTACAGTGATGGTAGTAGCCCATGGTACTTGCCGGCGGTGAAGGGACGCTTCACCATCTCCAGGAACAACGGGCAGAGCACGCTCACCCTGCAGATGAACAGCCTCAAGGCCGAGGACACCGCCACCTACTACTGCGCGAAAAGTGCTAGTGGTTATTGGAGTGGTGATTGTGCTCGTGTGTTGATGGTGACAATATTAGCATCACCTGGAGCATTATGATCATCACAAAACCATCACCAACACCATCAGCATGACCAGTACCACAACCAGTGTCACCAGCAGCTCCAGCACCAGCAGCACCATCAATCCTAGCAGCATAAGCACAACCACTACCAGCACATTTTGCGCAGTAGTAGGTGGCGGTGTCTTCGGCCTTGAGGCTGTTCATCTGCAGGGTGAGCGTGCTCTGCCCGTCGTTCCTGGAGATGGTGAAGCGTCCCTTCACCGCCGGTGCGTAGTATGTGCTACCACCACTGGTAATAAGTGCGACGAACTCGAGCCCCTTCCCGGGTGCCTGTCGCACCCAATACATGGTGTAGCTGCTGAAGGTGAAGCCGGAGCCCTTGCAGACCAGGGTCAGGGACCCCCCGGGACTCACGAGGCCCCCTCTGGACTCATCCAAGGTCTCGGCCGCCCGCAGCCCTGGGGAGGAAGGACAGAGAGCGGTGGGCTCAGCCGCACGGTACAAACCCTCTTGCTGTCTACAGCTGTCCTGTGGCCAAAATCCTTGTCTGGGACCTGTCCAGACCTCTGCGGCCTCCTGCAAGGCCTCCAGCCGCACCTCTGGCAACTACGGCATGCTCTGGGTGCGACAGGCACCTGGGAAGGGGCTCGAAGCAGTCGCGGGTATTAGGAACGATGGTAGTGGCACAAACTACGCGCCGGCGGTGAAGGGACGCTTCACCATCTCCAGGAACAACGGGCAGAGCACGGCCACCCTGCAGATGAACAGCCTCAAGGCCGAAGACACCGCCACCTACTACTGCGCGAGAGGTGATGCTGGTAGTGCTTGGAGTGGTAGTAGTGTTGGTGGTGTTAATGGCTGAAAATATTAGAGTCACCAGTACCATCATAAATATCACAAAGACCAGCACCAACACCATCAGCATGACCAGTACCACAACCAGTGTCACCAGCAGCTCCAGCACCAACAGCACAATCAATCCAACCAGGAGTACCACCACCATAACTACCAGCAGCTTTCGCGCAGTAGTAGGTGGCGGTGTCTTCGGCCTTGAGGCTGTTCATCTGCAGGGTGAGCGTGCTCTGCCCGTTGTTCCTGGAGATGGTGAAGCGTCCCTTCACCGCCGGCGCGTACTCTGTGTAACCACCACTGTTGTCAATACCCGCGACGAACTCGAGCCCCTTCCTGGGTGCCTGTCGCACCCACATCATGGCGTAGCTGCTGAAGGAGAAGCCGGAGATGTTTGGGACTATCCAAGGACTGCTGTGAGATCTGAAGAGAGGAGATGTGGTGCCAGACGGCCGCACGGCAGCAGAGGCTGGAGGAGGGAAGGGAGATGTGGAGGAGCTGAGTGACAGGAAGCACAGTGCTCGGGTTCCCTGAGCGTGAAGGGGGCCTCGTGAGTCCTGGGGGGTCCCTGACCCTGGTCTGCAAGGGCTCCGGCTTTGACTTCAGCAGCAAGGACATGTACTGGGTGCGACAGGAACCTGGGAAGGGGATCGAGTGGGTCGCGGGTATTTACTACGACACCTACTACTACTGCGTGAAAAGTGCTGATGGTTCTGGTGTTGGTGCTGACGATACTGGTGGTGCTGGTGCTCCTGGAGATCTTGGTGCTGGTGTTGGTGCTGCAAATATTGTCAGCCATCAACACCACCAGCACTACCACCACCCCAAGCACTACCAGCATATCTCGCGCAGTAGTAGGTGGCGGTGTCTTCGGCCTTGAGGCTGTTCATCTGCAGGGTGAGCGTGCTCTGCCCGTCGTTCCTGGAGATGGTGAAGCGTCCCTTCACCGCCGGCGCGTAGTCTGTGCCACTACCACTGCTGCCAATACTCGCGACTGCTTCGAGCGCCTTCCCAGGTGCCTGTCGGATCCATGCCATGGCGTTGCTGCTGAAGTCAAAGCCGGAGCCCTTGCAGACCAGGGTCAGGGACCCCCCGGGACTCACGAGGCCCCCTCCGGACTCATCCAAGGTCTCGGCCGCCCGCAGCCCTGGGGAGGAAGGACAGAGAGCGGTGGGCTCCGTTGACTTATTACAAAATAACTCAATTCAATGAAATAACCCAAGGAGGGTTAACCCAATTAATGCCCCCTTGGGCGCCTTCAAATACGCCCGTCCCCAGCATCCCCACAGCACCCAGCACCCCTTCCCTTCCCCACCATGAGTCCTCGGCCTCACGCCTTCGCCCTCCTCCTCCTCCTGGCCGCCGTCCCAGGTAGGGCCCGGTCCCGCGGAGGCTGCCGGCGGCCCCGGCTCCCCACGGCCGTGCGGGGGCCCGTGCCGTGCGGCTGAGCCCACCGCTCTCTGTCCTTCCTCCCCAGGGCTGCGGGCGGCCGAGACCTTGGATGAGTCCGGAGGGGGCCTCGTGAGTCCCGGGGGGTCCCTGACCCTGGTCTGCAAGGGCTCCGGATACACCTTCAGCAGCTACACCATGGAGTGGGTGCGACAGGCGCCAGGGAAGGGGCTCGAATACGTCGCAGCTATTAACAGTGGTGGTAGCACATACTACGCGCCGGCGGTGAAGGGACGCTTCACCATCTCCAGGAACAACGGGCAGAGCACGCTCACCCTGCAGATGAACAGCCTCAAGGCCGAAGACACCGCCACCTACTACTGCGCGAAAGGTTATAGTAGTTATGCTGGTGATGCTTATGGTATTGGTGTTGCACGTGGTGGTGGTGTTGGTACCACGCAGAGCACACGGAAGGGCCTTGGACATGCATTTTGGGGTCTCCTCCACCATCCCCCTTCCATTTGGTGGTGTTTTCATGACCACCCTTCATCCCTTGGCCAACCTCCATCACCCTCTGCCCATGCAGCCCCTCCATCAGGGGGTTCTCCAGCAGGACCCTGGCCATGCGGTGGTCCAGCCCTTGCAGAAACCCAAGGGGGACATCAGTCATCCATCACCCTGAGGATTTCATGGGTGAAAAGGCTCAGAAGTGATGACCCCAGAGCCCAGTGCTGCGTGAGAAGAGCTGCGGGTGGACAACCTGATGGTGGACGGGGTGAGTTGTGTCGGGGCCTTTCCGTGGGCCATGAGCAATGTCAGAAGCACCAGGAGCACGATCAATCTCTCCTAGATAAGCGTAAGTGCCACCACTGTAAGCATTTTTCGCGCAGTAGTAGGTGGCGGTGTCCTCGGCCTTGAGGCTGTTCATCTGCAGGGTGGCCGTGCTCTGCCCATTGTTTTTGGAGATGGTGAAGCGTCCCTTCACCGCCGGCGCGTATCTTGTGGTACTACCATCGCTGCTAATACTCACGACGTACTCAAGCCCCTTCCCGGGTGCCTGTCGCACCCAGCTCATGCCGTAGCTGCTGAAGGTGTATCCGGAGCCCTTGCAGACCAGGGTCAGGGACCCCCCGGGACTCACGCGGCCCCCTCCGGACTCATCCAACGTCATGGCCGCCCGCAGCCCTGGGGAGGAAGGACAGAGAGCGGTGGGCTCAGCCTGGGTAGTCCCTGACCCTGGTCTGCAAGGCCTCCGGCTTCACCTTCAGCAGCTACGGCATGAGATGGGTGCGACAGGCACCCGGGAAGGCGCTCGAGTGGCTCGCGGGTATTGACAGCTATGGTAGCACATACTACGCGTCGGCGGTGAAGGGACGCTTCACCATCTCCAGGAACAACGGGCAGAGCTGGTGGTGCTGATGGAGATGCTTCTGGTGGCCAGGACAATTTGTGCCCAGGCCCTTTCCCTGTGCCAGGCATGAAGGCAGCAGCACCATCAGCCTCATTAACATAATGATCAATATCAGCGTGAGCAGCACCTTCATCGTCATCACCATCATCATCACTTAGTAGTTTAGTGAGTAGTCGTGGTGATAGGAGGATGGTTGGAGTAGGTGACCTTGTAGCTCCTTTCCAAAATTCTAGTTTTTATCAATTCTATGATCATTACTAATGCCGTTGTCATCATCGATATGATAATAATTATCAGTGATATCAACATCACCGACACCACCACCACCACCACCACCAGCATCACCCCCACCAGTGGCACCACCACAACCCCAACCAGTACCGGCAGCATTCAGCAGGCAGGGTGTCCAGTAGAGTCAAATTCATTTTGGGGACTTACAGCAGTGGTAGTGCTATGAAAAGCTTATCAATCCGATAACCCCAATTATAACTACTACCATCAGCTTTCGCGCAGTAGTAGGTGGCGGTGTCCTCGGCCTTGAGGCTGTTCATCTGCAGGGTGACCGTGCTCTGCGCGTTGTCCCTGGAGATGGTGAAGCGTCCCTTCACCGCCGGCGCGTAGACTGTGTAACTACTACTGTAGCTGATACCCGCAACGTACTCCAGCCCCTTCCCAGGCGCCTGTCGCAGCCACTCCATGGTGTAGTCTTTAAAGCTGAAGTCGGAGCCCTTGCAGACCAGGGCCAGGGACCCCCCGGGACTCACCAGGCCCCCTCCGGTCTCGTCCAACCTCGCGGCCGCCCACAGCCCTGCGGAGGAAGGACAGAGAGCGGTGGGCTCAGCCTGGGGGATCCTTGATCCTTACAACCACTACTACCAGCATTTTTCGCGCAGTAGTAGGTGGCGGTGTCTTCGGCCTTGAGGCTGTTCATCTGCAGGGTGGCCGTGCTCTGCCCGTTGTTTTTGGAGATGGTGAAGCGTCCCTCCACCTCCGGCAAGTACCAAATTTTACCATCACTCCAAATACCCGCGACGTTTTCGAGCCCCTTCCCGGGTGCCTGTCGCACCCACTCCATGTTGTAGCTGCTGAAGGTGAAGCCGGAGCCCTTGCAGACCAGGGTCAGGGACGCCCCGGTGTAAATCTGGGACATGGAGCAGGAAATTTGGGCTTAGTTCAGTACCTTGGGGTCAATGGAATGAGTTTGGTTCAGGAAATGATTTGGGGTGGAATGCCAGGGATTTGGGTGATCAAGATGAGCGATGTGACCACCACCACCACCAGCACCACCACCACCACAATCAATGCCAGGACCGTCAACATCACCAAGACCATTTTTAATGTCACCACCACCATCAATGTCACCAGCACCAGTAGCACCAGTAATACCACTACCAGGAGCTGTAGTATAACTACTAGCACTTTTCACGCAGTAGTAGGTGGACACCCGCAGCCCCGGGGTTGACCTGGCAGAGCAGTTTCATCGTCCAACCATCGAAGGGTTAACATAAAAAGGCCCAGGTGTAGCCAAATCTGGGCAGATTCAACCCATTCTGCGATGGGTGCTGCAGGAAATTACCCTAAAATTCCAAAAGATGCATGTATTTTGTCCAAAAAGGTGTTCAAAGCAAAAATATCTCCATATTTGTCCCCAAACTCAACATATGGACCCAAACTCATTGATATTTGGGTGAAAAAGTGGCCATCTAGGCAACGAGGGGAACCTGGCTTTGGGCTTGGTGCAAGATGTTGGGCTCGGAGTTGGGAATTTGGGTTCGTTTAAGGGAATTTGGGCTTGAAGAATGGAATTTGGGCTCAGAGAATGGAATTTGGGCTCAGGGAAGGGAATTTGGGCTTAAAAAATTTGCCAAAAATGGGAATACTTTTGCCCCTTTGTCCATTTTGATCCCAAATACAGATATTTTTCTGCCGGTTTTGAGCATTCAGACTCCAAAAATAAAAGTATTTTCCCATTTCTGACCATCTTTCCTCCAAATACAGGGTCTCATCACCTCTTGACCTCAGTAGGGGCATTTTTTGCCCTTTCCTGGCTATTTTTGCCCCAAATGTGCTCATGTTTGGCTCTATATGCCTTCTTTACCCCAAAACATGAGTATTTGACTCATTCTGGGGGGCATTGTGGCCCCATGATGAGGATTCTTTACCTTTTCTTGATAGTTTGGTGCAAATAATACACAATTCCTGCTTTTTAACACTAAAATTCATCAAAATGGGATGTTGATTATTATTCTTGCCATTTAGACACCTATCAGATGGATTTTTTTCCTCTTTTTCCCATTTTTTCCAAAATACGCATTCATTTTTAACATTTTTGGGCCAGCTGAGTCCAAAATGCGGGAATTCATCCCAATTCTAGGCTGGAAACCCCCAATTTGAGAAGTTTTTGCTGAGCCCTTCAGCCCTGCCTCGGGTGCCCACCCAAGCGCAGCCAGCCAGGTGTCTGCGCGGGGGCTATTTCTGGGCAGAAAACGAGTTATTTTGGTACCGCCTGAAACCTCAGCAGCTGGAGCAGCCCCGAAACGTGGCTGTTTTCTGTTTTCTGGACCCATTTTTTGCCTCCACACCTGGGGCCGGGGGCGGGAAGGCGCCGTGGGCACAAAAGCTCCGTGCCGGGAAGGTTGTAGGGGAGGAGATTGCAATTAATTAATTACACGTCCACGAGTGCTAATTGCATGTGAGAGATTGCAATTAATTAATTACACATCCATAAGTGATAATTGCAATTAAATGCAATTAAATCACTCAGTGCCCATAAGTGATAATTGCACGGGAGGGATTGCAATTAATTCAATGTCCATAAGTGATGATGTCACGGGAGAGAATGCAATTAATTAATTACACATCCACAAATGATAATTGCACGGGAGAGATCGCAATTAAGTAATTCAAGGCCCATAAATGATCATTATATGGGAGAAATCATAATTAAATAATTCGTTCTCAATGAGTGATGATTACGTGGTGAAAACTTCAATTAAATAATTTATTTAAAAAAATAATCAATAAAATAATTAAATAATTAAATAATCGTTCAATTAAATGAATAATTGGATAAATAGATAGGCAGATAAATAGATAAATAGATAAATAAATAAATAAATAAATAAATAAATAAATAGATAGATAGATAGATAAATAGATAAATAGATAAATTAAAAAAACAATAAATAAATAAATAAATAAATAAATAAATAAATAAATAAATAAATAAATAAATAAATAGCGGGACGATTAAATAAATAAATAATTGGGTAATCGAACGGTTGAATTATTAAATAAATAAATAAATAAATGGTTGAATAATTAAGCGATGAGCAGACCCCGGAGACTGCAATTAAATAATTCCAAGTCCTTGAGCAATGATTACATGGAAAAAAAAAAAGGTAATTAAATAATTTGATCCCAATAATTGTTGATTACATAAAAGAGATTAAATTAAATAATTTATTGCCAAAAAGTGATAATTATATAAAAGAGATTGCAATTGAATAATTTATTGCCAATAAGTGTTGTTTATATATAAGAGTCTTCAATTAAATAATTGATTATCCATAAGTGATGAGGGAAATTGTAATTAAATAATTGATTCTCCATAATTGATGAGCAGGCTGCAGAGATTGCAATTAAATAATTAAAGGTCTGTAAGCGATGATTGCATGGAAGAGGTTGCAATTAAATAATTAATTCCACGTAGGTGATGAGCTCGTGATTGCAATTAAAACTCTCCCTGCACACCAGCAATTAGCTCAGACTGCAATTAAAAAACCCAAAATCTGAGACTTTGCAGTTTGACGTGTGCACAGCATGAGGGCGCTGATGAGGCTGCAATTAATTAACTTATCAGGCAGAGGGTGCAACGAAGTAATGCAGGCAAGCGACGAGCATGCGGAAATGATTCCAATTAATTAATTAATCCAGTGCACAAAGGTAATGAGAAGATGGTGGGGATTGGAGTGGGATGACCCCACGCCCAAAAATGATGAATTCACGCCAAAAATAGCAAGGAAATAATTTGATGAGCCCAATTAACGAACACACGGTGAAGATTACAAAGACATAACGAGGAAAGTCATGAGTTTGTGTCAAAGATTGCAATTAAATAATTCTGAGCACTCAATTAGTGATTGTATAGCTGAAATCACAATGAAATTGCTGAAATTACGAGGAAATAAGTCAATGAAGAAACACAAGAGTTCGTCAACGATTACAATGCAATTAGTCAATTATCCCAATTAATGAGTCCATTGTAGTTAATGCAATGAATTAACTCAGGGAGGAAACACAATAAATTCATGTCAAAGATTGCAATTAAAGAATTTAATCAACCAAATTAATTAGGATATGGTAGGGAATGCGATGAAATAACGAGGGAACACGATGAGTTTACGTTGAAGATTGCAATGAAATAATTAAGTGGGCTCAATTAGAGTCATGACGGGGATTAAAATTAAATAAATCAATGAGGAAACGTGATAAATTCATGTCAAAGATTGCAATTAAAGAATTTAATCAACCAAATTAATTAGGATATTGTAGGGAATGTGATGAAATAACGAGGGAACACGATGAGTTTATGTTGAAGATTGCAACGAAATAATTAAGTGGGCTCAATTAGAGTCATGACGGAGATTAAAATTAAATAAATCAATGAGGAAAGGTGATAAATTCATGTCAAAAATTGCAATTAAAGAATTTAATCAACCAAATTAATTAGGATATTGTAGGGAATGTGATGAAATAACGAAGGATGACGATGAGTCCATGACAAGGCCAGCAATTAAACAACTCAGCGCGCCCAATTAACGCATGGCAGAGAGCGCAACGAGACGAATCGCCGCGCTCAACCGTCGGGCGCCAATCAAGGATGGCAATTAACCATCCCGATGCGCGCCGCTAACGAGCGTGGCGCGAAACCCGCTCCAGGCCCCTCCCCATGAAACCGACCCCCCCCCCCGCCTCGAAGCCCGCTCCCCATGCAAATACCCCCCTCCGGGCGCCTTTAAATACGGCCGTCAACAGAGTCCCAACAGCACCCAGCACCCCTTCCCTTCCCCACCATGAGTCCTCGGCCTCACGCCTTCGCCCTCCTCCTCCTCCTGGCCGCCGTCCCAGGTAGGGCCCGGTCCCGCGGAGGCTGCCGGCGGCCCCGGCTCCCCACGGCCGTGCGGGGGCCCGTGCCGTGCGGCTGAGCCCACCGCTCTCTGTCCTTCCTCCCCAGGGCTGCGGGCGGCCGAGACCTTGGATGAGTCCGGAGGGGGCCTCGTGAGTCCCGGGGGGTCCCTGACCCTGGTCTGCAAGGGCTCCGGCTTCACCTTCAGCAGCTACGGCATGGGATGGATGCGACAGGCACCCGGGAAGGGGCTCGAGTACGTCGCGAGTATTAACAGCAGTGGTAGTAGCACTTACTACGCGCCGGCGGTGAAGGGACGCTTCACCATCTCCAGGAACAACGGGCAGAGCACGCTCACCCTGCAGATGAACAGCCTCAAGGCCGAAGACACCGCCACCTACTACTGCGCGAAAAGTGCTAGTGGTTATACTACAGCTGCTGGTAGTGACATTGCTGGTGCTCCTGGTGCTGGTTACATTGATGCTGGTGGTGACATTAAAAATGGTCTTGGTGATGTTGACGGTCTTGGCATTGATTGTGGTGGTGATCGTGGTTTTGGTGGTGGTGCTGCTGGTCACATTGGTCATCTTGATCACCCAAATCCCTGGCATTCCACCCCAAATCATTTGCTGAACCCAACTCATTCCACTGACCCCAAGGTACTAAATTAAGCCCAAATTTACTGCTCCATGCCCCAAACTTGCACCAGGGGGTCGCTGATCCTGGCCTTCAAGGGCTCCGGCTTCACCTTCAGCAGCTACCACATGGGATGGGTGCAACGGGAACCCAGGAAGGGACTTGAGTACGTCGCGGGTATTCAGAGCGATGGTAGCACGTGGCACGACCACGTTACGAGCAGTAGTAGCAGACCAACACGCAGGCAGAGCTGGGATGAGTTGTGTTGGGACCTGGCCATGGGCTGTGGATGAGACCAGCAGCACCAGCAGCACCAGCAGCACCAGCAACAGCATCCATCCAACCAATACCAGTACAACCAGTACGAGCATAACTTCTCGCGCAGTAGTAGGTGGCGGTGTCTTCGGCCTTGAGGCTGTTCATCTGCAGGGTGGCCGTGCTCTGCCCGTTGTTCCTGGAGATGGTGAAGCGTCCCTGCACCGCCGGCGCGTACCATGTGTCACCATCACTCTCAATACCTGCGACGTACTCGAGCCCCTTCCCGGGTGCCTGTCGCACCCACTGCATGCTGTAGCTGCTGAAGGTGTATCCGGAGCCCTTGCAGACCAGGGTCAGGGACCCCCCGGGACTCACGAGGCCCCCTCCGGACTCATCCAAGGTGGCGGCCGCCCGCAGCCCTGGGGAGGAAGGACAGAGAGCGGTGGGCTCAGCCTGGGTAGTCCCTGACCCTGGTCTGCAAGGGCTCCGGCTTCACCTTCAGCAGCTACGGCATGAGATGGGTGCGACAGGCACCTGGGAAGGGGCTCGAGTTCGTCGCGGGTATTGAGAACGATGGTAGTGGCACATACTACGCGCCGGCGGTGGAGGGACGCTTCACCATCTCCAGGAACAACGGGCAGAGCACGCTCACCCTGCAGATGAACAGCCTCAAGGCCGAAGACACCGCCACCTACTACTGCGTGAGAAGTGCTAGTGGTTGTTGGAGTGGTGATTGTGCTCGTGTGTTGATGGCTGACAATATTAGCATCACCTGGAGCATTATGATCATCACAAAACCATCACCAACACCATCAGCATGACCAGTACCACAACCAGTGTCACCAGCAGCTCCAGCACCAGCAGCACCAGCAATCCTAGCAGCATAAGCACAACCACTACCAGCACATTTTGCGCAGTAGTAGGTGGCGGTGTCTTCGGCCTTGAGGCTGTTCATCTGCAGGGTGGCCGTGCTCTGCCCGTTGTTCCTGGAGATGGTGAAGCGTCCCTTCACCGCCGGCGCGTAGTTTGTGTAACTACCACTGCTGCTAATATACGCGACGAATTCAAGACCCTTCCGAGGTGCCTGTCGAACCCAATACATGCTGTTGCTGCTGAAGGTGAAGCCGGAGGCCTTGCAGACCAGGGTCAGGGACCCCCCGGGACTCACTCGACCCCCTCCAGACTCATCCAAGGTCTCGGCCGCCCGCAGCCCTGGGGAGGAAGGACAGAGAGCGGTGGGCTCAGCCTCAATAGTCCCTGACCCTGGTCTGCAAGGCCTCCGGCTTCACCTTCAGTGACTTCTACATGTATTGGGTGCGACAGGCACCTGGGAAGGGGCTCGAGTTCGTCGCGAGTATTACCGGTAGTGGTAGTTACACAGGCTACGCGCCGGCGGTGAAGGGACGCTTCACCATCTCCAGGAACAACGGGCAGAGCACGGCCACCCTGCAGATGAACAGCCTCAAGGCTGAAGACACCGCCACCTACTACTGCGCGAAAGAAGCTGGTAGTGGTTGTTGGGGTTATGTTGCTGAGGTTCCTGTTGCTGCTGGTGGTGGTGCTGCTGGTGCTGGTTATGATGCTGGTGATGTTAATATTGTCAGCCATCAACTCCACCAGCACACCAACCACTACCAGCACCACCACCACCTTTCACGGAGTAGTAGGTGGCGGTGTCTTCGGCCTTGAGGCTGTTCATCTGCAGGGTGAGCGTGCTCTGCCCGTTGTTCCTGGAGATGGTGAAGCGTCCCTTCACCGCCGGCAAGTACCATGTGCTACTACCACCGCTGTTAATACTCGCGATGAACTCGAGCGCCTTCCCAGGCGCCTGTCGCACCCACTCCATGGCGTAGCTGCTGAAGGTGAAGCCGGAGCCCTTGCAGACCAGGGTCAGGGACCCCCCGGGACTCACGAGGCCCCCTTCACACTCAGAGAACCCGAGCACTGTGCTTCCTGTCACTCAGCTCCTCCACATCTCCCTTCCCTCCACCAGCCTCTGCTGCCGTGCGGCCATCTGGCACCACATCTCGTCTCTTCAGATCTCACAGCAGTCCTTGGATAGTCCCAAACATCTCCGGCTTCTCCTTCAGCAGCTACGCCATGCATTGGGTGCGACAGGCACCCGGGAAGGGGCTCGAGTTTGTCGCGGGTATTAGCAGTGGTAGTGGCACATACTACGTGCCGGCGATTCAGGGACGCTTCACCATCTCCAGGAACAACGGGCAGAGCACGGCCACCCTGCAGATGAACAGCCTCAAGGCCGAAGACACCGCCACCTACTACTGCGCGAAACGTGCTGGTAGTGGTACTGGTGGTGCTGATGAGATTGCTGGTGCTGCTGCTGCTGGTACTGGTGGTTCTGGTTCTGGTCTTTATGATGGTGCTGGTGATATTTATATTGTCAGCAATCAACATCACTGGCACTACCACCACACCAACCACTACCAGTTTACCTGGCACCATCAACAACGTCATGAAGACCATCACCAACACCATCAGCACGACCAGCACCACAACCACCATAACCAGCAGCATCAGCAATCTCACCAGCACCACTACCAGCACCACTGTAAGCATATTTCGCGCAGTAGTAGGTGGCGGTGTCTTCGGCCTTGAGGCTGTTCATCTGCAGGGTGAGCGTGCTCTGCCCGTTGTCCCTGGAGATGGTGAAGCGTCCCTTCACCGCCGGCGCGTAGCCTGTCCAACTACCATCCTTGCTAATAGCTGCGATATCTTCGAGCCCCTTCCCGGGTGCCTGTCGCACCCATCTCATGCCGTAGTCACTGAAGGTGAAGCCGGAGCCCTTGCAGACCAGGGTCAGGGACCCCCCGGGACTCACGAGGCCCCCTCCGGACTCATCCAAGGTCTCGGCCGCCCGCAGCCCTGGGGAGGAAGGACAGAGAGCGGTGGGCTCAGCCGCACGGCACGGGCCCCCGCACGGCCGTGGGGAGCCGGGGCCGCCGGCAGCCTCCGCGGGACCGGGCCCTACCTGGGACGGCGGCCAGGAGGAGGAGGAGGGCGAAGGCGTGAGGCCGAGGATTCATAGTGGGGATTGAAGGGGTGCTGGGTGCTGTTGGGACGCTGTTGACGGCCGTATTTGAAGGTGCCAAGAGTAAGCGTTCATTGTGTTTCGTCCTTGGGGTATTTCATTGCATTCCATGCCACACAGTCATTAATTGCATGCACTCAATTATTTCATGGTTGATTCTTATCTGGAACTCATTGTGGTTCTTTGGTGAAGAAAAGGAACTCAACAAAGTTGATTTTTTTTGTATCTTCCACCATATTCTAATTGGGCCTCTGTAATTATTTCATTTTGATCTTTGACTAGCATTTGTTTCATTTCTTCATTATTCTGTTTAATTCTTTACTCCGCACTAATTCATGGGGTGCTTTGAGTTATTTCATCGTGATCCCTGATCACTTATGACATGGAAATATTTAATGGGATGGGTTATTTGATATTAACGCTGAGTAATTGAATTGCAATTTCCTCTAAAATGGACTCAGAAAACAGAAAGCAGCCGTGTTTTGGGGCTGCTCCAGCTGCTGAGGTTTCAGGCCGTACCAAAATAACTCGGTTTTCTGCCCAGAAATAGCCCCCGCACAAACATCTGGCTGGCTGCGCTTGGCTGGGCAGCGCTGCAGGTCTCAGCAAAAACTTCTCAAATCGGGGGTTTTTATATAAAAAGTATAAAGACATTCCCACATTTTGGACTCAGCTGGCCCCAAAGTGTTAAAAATATGTTAGTATTCTGGGAAAAAAAGGAAAAGGAGGAAAAAAATCCATGTAATATGTGCGTTAATGAAGAGGATAATAATCAACACCCCAATTTCATTCAAACTGGTGTTAAAAAGTAAGAAATGTGTATTATTTGGGTTGAAAAATATCCATAAATGGCAAAGACCCCCCATTTTGTGGCCACATTGCCCCTGAAAATGGGCCAGGTGCTCATATTTGGGGCAAAGAGGGAATCTAGAGCCAAACACCTCTGTATTTGGGGCAAAAATACCCATGAAAGGGCAAAAGCATGACCATACTGAGGTCAAGAGTAAGCATAAGAGGCAACGCGTTCTTCTATTTGGGAGAAGGGTGGCCAAAAATAGGAATGTAATTTATATTTTGGAACAAAATGTTGTGATACTGGGGGTAACACAGAGCTCGCTGCAGTGCATGGGTAGTCCCAAACATCTCCGGCTTCCCCTTCAGCAGCTACCACATGGCATGGGTGCGACAGGCGCCCGGGAAGGGGCTCGAGTGGGTCGCGAGCATTTACAGTGATGGTAGTAGCCCATGGTACGCGCCGGCGGTGAAGGGACGCTTCACCATCTCCAGGAACAACGGGCAGAGCACGGCCACCCTGCAGATGAACAGCCTCAAGGCCGAAGACACCGCCACCTACTACTGCGCGAAAGCTGCTGGTAGTTATGGTGGTGGTGCTCCTGCTTGGGTTGATGGTGCTGTTGGTGCTGGAGCTGCTGGAAACACTGGTTGTGGTACTGGTCAGGCTGATGGTGTTGGTGATGCTGTTGGTGATATTTATGATGGTCCTGGTGACTCTAATATTTTCAGCCATTAACACTACCAGCTCTACCACCACTCCAAGCACTACCAGCACCACCTCTCGTGCAGTAGTAGGTGGCGGTGTCTTCGGCCTTGAGGCTGTTCATCTGCAGGGTGGCCGTGCTCTGCCCGTTGTTCCTGGAGATGGTGAAGCGTCCCTTCACCGCCGGCGCGTACTCTGTGTAACTACCATCATCGTCAATACCCGCGACTGCTTCGAGCCCCTTCCCGGCTGCCTGTTGCACCCAGTCCATGCCGTAGCTGCTGAAGGTTCAGCAAATTATTTGGGGTGGAATGCCAGGGATCTGGGTGATCAAGATGAGCGATGTGACCAGCACCACCACCACCACCACCACCACCACCACCACAATCAATGCCAAGACCGTCAACATCACCAAGACCATTTTTAATGTCACCACCAGCATCAATGTAACCAGCACCAGGAGCACCAGCAATGTCACTACCAGCAGCTGTAGTATAACTACTAGCACTTTTCGCGCAGTAGTAGGTGGCGGTGTCTTCGGCCTTGAGGCTGTTCATCTGCAGGGTGAGCGTGCTCTGCCCGTTGTTCCTGGAGATGGTGAAGCGTCCCTTCACCGCCGGCGCGTAGTAAGTGCTACTACCACTGCTGTTAATACTCGCGACGTACTCGAGCCCCTTCCCGGGTGCCTGTCGCACCCAGTTCATGCCGTAGTAGCTGAAGCTGAAGTCCGAGCCCTTGCAGACCCAGGTCAAGGCTCCCCGAGGCTGAGCCCACCGCTCTCTGTCCTTCCTCCCCAGGGCTGCGGGCGGCCGAGACCTTGGATGAGTCCAGAGGGGGCCTCGTGAGTCCCGGGGGGTCCCTGACCCTGGTCTGCAAGGGCTCCGGATACACCTTCAGCAGCTACGGCATGCAGTGGGTGCGACAGGCACCCGGGAAGGCGCTCGAAAGGGTCGCGAGTATTAACAGCGATGGTAGTAGCACATACTACGCGTCGGCGGTGAAGGGACGCTTTACCATCTCCAGGAACAACGGGCAGAGCACGGCCACCCTGCAGATGAACAGCCTCAAGGCCGAAGACACCGCCACGTACTACTGCGCGAGAGGTGATGATAGTGGTGGTTGGAGTATTGATAGTGCTGATGGCGTTGATGGGTCAAAATACTAACATCACCAGTACGATTATCAGGACCAGAACCAGAACAAATATCACCAGCAGCACCAGGAGCAGCATCAATTTCATTAGGATCACAAGAACCACCGTAAGCACATTTCGCGCAGTAGTAGGTGGCGGTGTCTTCGGCCTTGAGGCTGTTCATCTGCAGGGTGGCCGTGCTCTGCCCGTTGTTCCTGGAGATGGTGAAGCGTCCCTTCACCGCCGGCGCGTAGTATGTGCCACTACCACTGCTGTAAATACCCGCGACGAACTCGAGCCCCTTCCCGGGTGCCTGTCGCACCCAATACATTTCGTTGCTGCTGAAGGTGAAGCCGGAGGCCTTGCAGACCAGGGTCAGGGACCCCCCAGGACTCACGAGGCCCCCTCCGGACTCATCCAAGGTCTCGGCCGCCCGCAGCCCTGGGGAGGAAGGACAGAGAGCGGTGGGCTTCTGAGTCCTGGGGGGTCCCTGACCCTGGTCTGCAAGGGCTCCGGATACACCTTCAGCAGCTACTGGATGTATTGGGTGCGACAGGCACCAGGGAAGGCGCTCGAATATGTCGCACAAATTAACCCTGGTGGTAGTAGCACTTACTACGCGCCGGCGGTGAAGGGACGCTTCACCATCTCCAGGAACGACGGGCAGAGCACGCTCACCCTGCAGATGAACAGCCTCAAGGCCGAAGACACCGCCACCTACTACTGCGCGAGAGGTTATGCTGGTAGTGGTTATGGTAGTTGTGCTCATCCTGGTGAGATTGGTGGTGCTGCTGGAGCTGCTGGCATTGTTCATGGCCCAGGGAATACACCCGACACAACCAGTCCCAGCTTCCCGCAGCTCTTCTCACCATGAATACGGACAGCACCAGCACCAACGCCACCATGGTCATCATCAGGAAGGGCACCAATACTGTCAGCACCACCAGCAGCACCATCAAGAGCCTGACCACCACGATAGTCTCTCGCGCAGTAGTAGGTGGCGGTGTCTTCGGCCTTGAGGCTGTTCATCTGCAGGGTGAGCGTGCTCTGCCCATTGTTCCTGGAGATGGTGAAGCGTCCCTTCACTGCCGGCGCGTATCTTGTGGTACTACCATCGCTGCTAATACTCGTGACGAACTCAAGAGCCTTCCCGGGTGCCTGTCGGATCCATCCCATGTTGTAGCTGCTGAAGTCAAAGCCGGAGCCCTTGCAGACCAGGGTCAGGGATTATTGAGGCTGAGCCCACCTCTCTCTGTCCTTCCTCCCCAGGGCTGCGGGCGGCCTTGATGTTGGATGAATCTGGAGGGACCCTCGTGAGTCCCGGCGGGTCCCTGACCCTGGTCTGCAAGGGCTCCGGCTTCACCTTCAGCAACTACAGCATGTATTGGGTGCGACAGGCACCCGGGAAGGGGCTCGAATACGTTGCAGCTATTAACACTGATGGTACCACAGACTACGCGCCGGCAGTGAAGGGACGCTTCACCATCTCCAGGAACAACGGGCAGAGCACGCTCACCCTGCAGATGAACAGCCTCAAGGCCGAAGACACCGCCACCTACTACTGTGCGAAAAGTTATGGTGCTGGTTGGAGTGGTGGTAGTGCTGGTGGTGTTGATGGCTGCCAATATTATCATCACCAAGGCCATCATAAACATCACAAACACCATCACCAACACCATCAGCATGACCAGTACCACAACCAGTGCCACGAGCAGCTCCAGCATCAGCAGCACCAGCAATACCTTCACCATAACCCCAACCACCACCACCAGCTTCTTTCGCGCAGTAGTAGGTGGCGGTGTCTTCGGCCTTGAGGCTGTTCATCTGCAGGGTGAGCGTGCTCTGCCCGTTGTCCCTGGAGATGGTGAAGCGTCCCTCCACCGCCGGCGCGTAGCCTGTCCAACCACCACCAGTGCTAATAGCACCGACGTATTCGAGCCCCTTCCCAGGTGCCTGTCGCACCCACTGCATGCCCCAGCTGCTGAAGGTGAAGCCGGAGCCCTTGCAGACCAGGGTCAGGGACCCCCCGGGACTCACGAGGCCCCCTCCGGACTCATCCAAGGTCTCGGCCGCCCGCAGCCCTGGGGAGGAAGGACAGAGAGCGCTGGACTTCGTTGACTTATTACAAAATACCTCAGTGCATTTAAATAACCCAAGGAGAGTTAACCCAATTAATGCCCCCTTGGGCGCCTTCAAATACGCAGCGTCCCCACAGCACCCAGCACCCCTTCCCTTCCCCACCATGAGTCCTCGGCCTCACGCCTTCGCCCTCCTCCTCCTCCTGGCCGCCGTCCCAGGTAGGGCCCGGTCCCGCGGAGGCTGCCGGCGGCCCCGGCTCCCCACGGCCGTGCGGGGGCCCGTGCCGTGCGGCTGAGCCCACCGCTCTCTGTCCTTCCTCCCCAGGGCTGCGGGCGGCCGAGACCTTGGATGAGTCCGGAGGGGGCCTCGTGAGTCCCGGGGGATCCCTGACCCTGGTCTGCAAGGCCTCCGGCTTCACCTTCAGCAGCTACGACATGGAGTGGGTGCGACAGGCACCCGGGAAGGGGCTCGAGTTCGTCGCGGGTATTAGCAGTGGTAGTTACACAAACTACGCGCCGGCGGTGAAGGGACGCTTCACCATCTCCAGGAACGACGGGCAGAGCACGGCCACCCTGCAGATGAACAGCCTCAAGGCCGAAGACACCGCCACCTACTACTGCGCGAGAAGTTATGCTCGTACTGGTTGTACTGGTATTGGTTGGATGGATGCTGTTGCTGGTGCTGCTTGTGCTGCTGGTGCTGCTGGTCTCATCCACAGCCCATGGCAAGGTCCCAACACAACTCATCCCAGCTCTGCCTGCGTGTTGGTCTGCTACTACTGCTCGTAACAGGGTCGTGCCATGTGCTACCATCGCTCTGAATACCCGCGACGTACTCAAGTCCCTTCCTGGGTTCCCGTTGCACCCATCCCATGTGGTAGCTGCTGAAGGTGAAGCCGAAGCCCTTGAAGGCCAGGATCAGGGACTCCCTGGTGCAAGTTTGGGGCATGGAGCAGTAAATTTGGGCTTAATTTAGTACATTGGGGTCAATGGAATGAGTTGGGTTCAGCAAATGATTTGGGGTGGAATGCCAGGGAATTGGGTGATCAAGATGAGCGATGTGACCACCACCACCACCAGCACCACCACCACCACAATCAATGCCAAGACCGTCAACATCACCAAGAGCATTTTTAATGTCACCCCAACCATCGATGTAACCAGCACCAGGAGCACCAGCAATGTCACTACCAGCAGCTGTAGTATGACTACTAGCACTTTTCGCGCAGTAGTAGGTGGCGGTGTCTTCGGCCTTGAGGCTGTTCATCTGCAGGGTGGCCGTGCTCTGCCCGTCGTTCCTGGAGATGGTGAAGCGTCCCTTCACCGCCGGCGCGTACTCTGTGTAACTACCATCATCGTCAATACCCGCGACCAACTCGAGCCCCTTCCCAGGTGCCTGTCGCACCCACTGCATGCCGTAGTCACTGAAGGTGAAGCCCTGGGGAGGAAGGCAGAGAGTGGAGAGCTCCATTGACTTATTACGAATTAACTCTGCAATGAAATAACCCAAGGAGGGTTAACCCAATTAATGCCCCCTTGGGTGAGTTTTCTACAAAAGACCTAATTATGTGGGGCAAAAGAAGCCATGAAAGGCTAAAACATAAAAATTACAAGGTTTAGAACACATTTAATGCACAAAGCGTGCTCTGCCCATTGTTCCTGGAGATGGTGAAGCGTCCCTTCACCGCCGGCGTGTAGGCTGTGCTACTACCACCAGGGTTAATTTGTGCGACATATTCGAGTGCCTTCCCTGGTGCCTGTCGCACCCAATACATCCAGTAGCTGCTGAAGGTGAAGCCAGAGCCCTTGCAGACCAGGCTCAGGGACCCCCCAGGCTGAGCCCACCGCTCTCTGTCCTTCCTCCCCAGGGCTGCGGGCGGCCGAGACCTTGGATGAGTCCGGAGGGGGCCTCGTGAGTCCCGGGGGGTCCCTGACCCTGGTCTGCAAGGCCTCCGGCTTCACCTTCAGCTACTACGACATGTTTTGGGTGCGACAGGCACCTGGGAAGGCGATCGAGTTCGTCGCGGGTATTACCAGTAGTGGTAGTTACACAGTCTACGCGCCGGCGGTGAAGGGACGCTTCACCATCTCCAAGAACGACGGGCAGAGCACGCTCACCCTGCAGATGAACAGCCTCAAGGCCGAAGACACCGCCACCTACTACTGCGCGAAAGGTTATGGTGCTGGTTGGAGTGGTGGTAGTGCTGGTGGTGTTGATGGCTGACAGTATTAGCATCACCAGCGCCGTCATAAACATCACAAAGCCCATCACCAACACCATCAGCATGACCAGTACCACAACCAGTGCCACGAGCAGCTCCAGCATCAGCAGCACCAGCAATACCTTCACCATAACCCCAACCACCACTACCAGCTTCTTTCGCGCAGTAGTAGGTGGCGGTGTCTTCGGCCTTGAGGCTGTTCATCTGCAGGGTGAGCGTGCTCTGCCCGTTGTTCCTGGAGATGGTGAAGCGTCCCTTCACCGCCGGCGCGTAGCCTGTGGTACTACCAGTGTTGCTAATACGCGCGACCCACTCGAGCCCCTTCCCGGGTGCCTGTCGCACCCACTGCATTTGGTAGCTGCTGAAGGTGAAGCCGGAGCCCTTGCAGACCAGGGTCAGGGACCCCCCGGGACTCACGAGGCCCCCTCCGGACTCATCCAAGGTGGCAGCCGCCCGCAGCCCTGGGGAGGAAGGACAGAGAGCGGTGGGCTCAGCCTGGGGGGTCCCTGACCCTGGTCTGCAAGGGCTCCGGCTTCACCTTCAGCAGCTACGGCATGAACTGGGTGCGACAGGCACCCGGGAAGGCGCTCGAGTGGCTTGCGGGTATTGACAACAGTGGTGGTTACACAGAGTACGCGTCGGCGGTGAAGGGACGCTTCACCATCTCCAGGAACAACGGGCAGAGCTGGTGGTGCTGATGGAGATGCTTCTTGTTGCCAGGACAACTTGTGCCCAGGCCCTTTCCCTGTGCCATGGATGAAGGCAGCAGCACCATCAGCCTCATTAACATAATGATCAATATCAGCGTGAGCAGCACCTTCATCGTCATCACCATCATCATCACTTAGTAGTTTAGTGGGTAGTCGTGGTGGTAGGAGGATGGTTGGAGTAGGTGACCTTGTAGCTCCTTTCCAAAATTTTTTTATGAGTCCGTGGTTCTTTGATCATAATTAACACCGTTGACATCGTCGACAGCATGATAATTATCAGTGCCATCAACATCACCGACACCAACACCACCACCACCACCAGCATCACCCCCACCAGTGGCACCACCACCACCCCAACCAGTACCGGCAGCATTCAGCAGGCCGGGTGTCCAGCAGAGCCAAATTCATTTTGGGGATTTACACCAGTGGTAGCAATACGGGCTGCAGCAGCACCATCAATCCGATAACCCCAATTATAACTACTACCATCAGCTTTCGCGCAGTAGTAGGTGGCGGTGTCCTCGGCCTTGAGGCTGTTCATCTGCAGGGTGACCGTGCTCTGCGCGTTGTCCCTGGAGATGGTGAAGCGTCCTTTCACCGCCGGCGCGTAGACTGTGTAACTACTACTGTAGCTGATACCCGCAACATACTCCAACCCCTTCCCAGGCGCCTGTCGCAGCCACTCCATGGTGTAGTCTTTAAAGCTGAAGTCGGAGCCCTTGCAGACCAGGGCCAGGGACCCCCCGGGACTCACTAGGCCCCCTCCGGTCTCGTCCAACGTCGCGGCCGCCCGCAGCCCTGCGGAGGAAGGACAGAGAGCGGTGGGCTCAGCCTGGGGGATCCTTGATCCTTACAACCAGTACTATCAGCATTTTTCGCGCAGTAGTAGGTGGCGGTGTCCTCGGCCTTGAGGCTGTTCATCTGCAGGGTGGCCGTGCTCTGCCCGTTGTTCCTGGAGATGGTGAAGCGTCCCTCCACCGCCGGCAAGTACCAAATTTTACCATCACTCCAAATACCCGCGACGTTTTCGAGCCCCTTCCCGGGTGCCTGTCGCACCCACTCCATGTTGTAGCTGCTGAAGGTGAAGCCGGAGGCCTTTCAGACCAGGGTCAGGGACCCCCTAGTGCAAGTTTGGGTCATGGATTAGGAAATTTGGGCTTAATTTAGTACCTTGGGGTCAATGGAATGAGTTTGGTTCAGGAAATGATTTGGGGTGGAATGCCAGGGATTTGGGTGATCAAGATGACCAATGTGACCAGCAGCACCACCACCACCACCACAATCAATACCAAGACCGTCAACATCACCAAGACCATTTTTAATGTCACCACCAGCATCGATGTAACCAGCACCAGTAGCACCAGTAATATCACTACCAGGAGCTGTAGTATAACTACTAGCACTTTTCACGCAGTAGTAGGAGGACGCCCGCAGCCCCGGGGTTGACCTGGCGGAGCAGTTACATCGTCCAGCCATCAAAGGGTTAACATAAAAAGGCCCAGGTGTAGCCAAATTTTGGCACATTCAACCCATTCTGCAATGGGTGCTGCAGGAAATTACCCTAAAATTCCAAAAGATGCATGTATTTTGTCAAAAAAGGTGTTCAAAGCAAAGATATCTCCATATTTGCCCCCAAACTCAACACGTGGACCCAAACTCGCTGATATTTGGGTGAAAAAGTGGCCATCTAGGCAACGAGGGGAACCTGGCTTTGGGCTTGGTGCAAGATGTTGGGCTCGGAGTAGGGAATTTGGGTTCGTTTAAGGGAATTTGGGGTCAGAGAAAGGAATTTGGGCTCGGAGAAAGGAATTTGGGCTCGGAGAATGGAATTTGGGCTCAGGGAAGGGAATTTGGTCTTAAAGAATTTGCCAAAAATGGGAATCCTTTTGCCCCTTTGTCCATTTGGACCCCAAATACAGACATTTTTCTGCCTGTTTTGAGCATTCAGACTCCAAAAATAAAAGTATTTTCCCATTTCTGACCATCTTTCCTCCAAATACAGGCTCTCATCACCTCTTGACCTCAGTAGGGGCATTTTTTGCCCTTTCCTGGCTATTTTTGCCCCAAATGTGCTCGCGTTTGGCTCTATATGCCTTCTTTGCCCCAAAACATGAGTATTTGACTCATTCTGGGGGGCATTGTGGCCCCATGATGAGGATTCTTTACCTTTTCTTGATAGTTTGGTGCAAATAATACACAATTCCTGCTTTTTAACACTAAAATTCATCAAAATGGGATGTTGATTATTATTCTTGCCATTTAGACACCTATCAGATGGATTTTTTCCTCTTTTTCCCAATTTTTTCCAAAATACCAATATTTTTTTAAGATTTTTGGGCCAGCTGAGTCCAAAATGCGGGAATTCATCCCAATTCTAGGCTGGAAACCCCCAATTTGAGAAGTTTTTGCTGAGCCCTGCCTCGGGTGCCCACCCAAGCGCAGCCAGCCAGGTGTCTGCGCGGGGGCTATTTCTGGGCAGAAAACGAGTTATTTTGGTACCGCCTGAAACCTCAGCAGCTGGAGCAGCCCCGAAACGTGGCTGTTTTCTGTTTTCTGGACCCATTTTTTGCCTCCACACCTGGGGCCGGGGGCGGGAAGGCGCCGTGGGCACAAAAGCTCCGTGCCGGGAAGGTTGTAGGGGAGGAGATTGCAATTAATTAATTACACGTCCACGAGTGCTAATTGCATGTGAGAGATTGCAATTAATTAATTACACATCCATAAGTGATAATTGCAATTAAATGCAATTAAATCACTCAGTGCCCATAAGTGATAATTACATTGGAGGGATTGCAATTAATTCAATGTCCATAAGTGATAATTGCATGTGAGAGATTGCAATTAATTAATTACACATCCACAAATGATAATTGCACGGGAGAGATCGCAATTAAGTAATTCAAGGCCCATAAATGATCATTATATGGGAGAAATCATAATTAAATAATTCGTTCTCAATAAGTGATGATGACGTGGATTCAATTAAATAATTTATTAAAAAATAATCAATAAAATAATTAAATAATTAAATGATCGTTCAATTAAATAAATAATTGTATAAATAGATAGGCAGATAAATAGATAAATAATTAAATAAATAAATAAATAAATAGATAAATAGATAAATTAAAAAAAAACAATAAATAAATAAATAAATAAATAAATAAATAAATAAATAAATAGCGGGACGATTAAATAAATAAATAATTGGGTAATCGAACGGTTGACTTATTAAATAAATAAATAAATAAATGGTTGAATAATTAAGCGATGAGCAGACCCCGGAGACTGCAATTAAATAATTCCAAGTCCTTGAGCAATGATTACATGGAAAAAAAAAAAGGTAATTAAATAATTTGATCCCAATAATTGTTGATTACATAAAAGAGATTAAATTAAATGATTTATTGCCAATAAGTGTTAATTACATTAAAGAGTTTGCAATTGAATAATTGATTATCCATGAGTGATGAGGGAAATTGTAATTAAATAATTGATTCTCCATAATTTATGAGCAGGCTGCAGAGATTGCAATTAAATAATTAAAGGTCTGTAAGCGATGATTGCATGGAAGAGGTTGCAATTAAATAATTAATTCCACGTAGGTGGTGAGCTCGTGATTGCAATTAAAACTCTCCCTGCACACCAGCAATTAGCTCAGACTGCAATTAAAAAACCCAAAATCTGAGACTTTGCAGTTTGACGTGTGCACAGCATGAGGGCGCTGATGAGGCTGCAATTAATTAACTCATCAGGCAGAGGGTGCAACGAAGTAATGCAGGCAAGCGACGAGCATGCGGAAACGATTCCAATTAATTAATTAATCCAGTGCACAAAGGTAATGAGAAGATGGTGGGGATTGGAGTGAGATGACCCCGCGCACAAAAATGATGAGTTCACATCAAAAATAGCAAGGAAATAATTTGATGAGCCCAATTAACAAACACACGGTGAAAATTACAACGACATAACGAGGAAAGTCATGAGTTCGTGTCAAAGACTGCAATTAAATAATTCTGAGCACTCAATTAGTGATTGTATAGCTGAAATCACAATGAAATTGCTGAAATTACGAGGAAATAAGTCAATGAAGGAACACAAGAGTTCGTCAACGATTACAATGCAATTAGTCAATTATCCCAATTAATGGGTCAATTGTAGTTAATGCAATGAATTAACTCAGGGAGGAAACACGATAAATTCATGTCAAAGATTGCAATTAAGGAATTAAATGCACCAAATTAATTAGGATATAATAGGGAATGCGATGAAATAACGAGGGAACACGATGAGTTTATGTTGAAGATTGCAACGAAATAATTAAGTGGGCTCAATTAGAGTCATGATGGAGATTAAAATTAAATAAATCAATGATGAAATGTGATAAATTCATGTCAAAGATTGCAATTAAAGAATTTAATCAACCAAATTAATTAGGATATTGTAGGGAATGTGATGAAATAATGAAGGATGACGATGAGTCCATGTCAAGGCCGGCAATTAAACAACTCAGCGCGCCCAATTAACGCATGGCAGAGAGCGCAACGAGACGAATCGCCGCGCTCAACCGTCGGGCGCCAATCAAGGATGGCAATTAACCATCCCGATGCGCGCCGCTAACGAGCGTGGCGCGAAACCCGCTCCAGGCCCCTCCCCATGAAACCCACCCCCCCCCCCCGCCTCGAAGCCCGCTCCCCATGCAAATACCCCCCTCCGGGCGCCTTTAAATACGGCCGTCAACAGAGTCCCAACAGCACCCAGCACCCCTTCCCTTCCCCACCATGAGTCCTCGGCCTCACGCCTTCGCCCTCCTCCTCCTCCTGGCCGCCGTCCCAGGTAGGGCCCGGTCCCGCGGAGGCTGCCGGCGGCCCCGGCTCCCCACGGCCGTGCGGGGGCCCGTGCCGTGCGGCTGAGCCCACCGCTCTCTGTCCTTCCTCCCCAGGGCTGCGGGCGGCTGCCACCTTGGATGAGTCCGGAGGGGGCCTCGTGAGTCCCGGGGGGTCCCTGACCCTGGTCTGCAAGGGCTCCGGATACACCTTCAGCAGCTACGGCATGGGATGGGTGCGACAGGCACCCGGGAAGGGGCTCGAGTACGTCGCGAGTATTAACAGCAGTGGTAGTAGCACTTACTACGCGCCGGCGGTGAAGGGACGCTTCACCATCTCCAGGAACAACGGGCAGAGCACGCTCACCCTGCAGATGAACAGCCTCAAGGCCGAAGACACCGCCACCTACTACTGCGCGAAAGCTGCTGGTCACGGTGGCTCAGAGCCCGTGCGCGGCTGTCACAAAACCCAACGCGGTGATAAATCGCCCGAGCGTGCCCAGAACCTTGCACCGTGCCCAAGTCTCTTGAACCGTGCCCAAATTTCCTTCACGGTCTTGGTTTGAGGTCGAATTTTTTGCAGAGTGTTCAGATGTACTGAACCGTGCCCAACTTACCTCAACAGCCCCCAAAATTACTGAACTGTGCCCAAATTTCTTCAACAGCACCCAAAATTACTGAATGGTGCCTGAGTTTCCTCAACAGTCCCTAAAATTTACTGAACCATGGCCAGGTTTCCTCAATATCACCCCAAAATTACTGAACTGTGCCCAAATTTCTTCAACAGCACCCAAAATTACTGAACCGTGCCAGAGTTTCCTCAGCAGAACCCAAAATTACTGAGCCATGCACAGGTTTTCTCAGTATCAACCCAAATGTACTGAAATGTGCCCAAATTTCTTCAACAGCACCCAAAATTACTGAACCATGCCTGAGCTTCCTCAACAGCACCCAAAATTACTGAACCGTGCCCAAATTTCTTCAACAGCCCCCAAAATTTACTGAACCATGGCCAGGTTTCCTCAACAGCCCCCAAAATTTACTGAACTGTGCCCGAATTTCCTCAGCAGAACCCAAAATTACTGAACCATGGTCAGGTTTTCTCAGTATCACCCCAAAATTACTGAACCGTGCCCAAATTTCTTCAACAGCACCCAAAATTACTGAACCATGCCCAAGTTTCCTCAATATCACCCCAATTTTACTGAACTGTGCCCAAATTTCTTCAACAGCACCCAAAATTACTGAACTGTGCCCAAATTTCCTCAGCAGAACCCAAAATTACTGAACCATGGCCAGGTTTCCTCAGTATCACCCCAAAATTACTGAACCGTGCCCAAATTTCTTCAACAGCACCCAAAATTACTGAACCATGCCCAAGTTTCCTCAATATCACCCCAATTTTACTGAACTGTGCCCAAATTTCTTCAACAGCACCCAAAATTACTGAACTGTGCCCAAATTTCCTCAGCAGAACCCAAAATTACTGAACCATGGCCAGGTTTCCTCAGTATCACCCCAAATTTACTAAACCGTGCCCAAATTTCCTCAGCAGTCCCCAGATTTTCTGCTCTGAGCCTGCGGTCTTGGTCTGAGTCCAAATTTCTCACAATTTGCCCACTTTTGACAAACTGAGACCAAATTTCCGGAACTGAACCCACAATCTTGGTCTGGGTTCAAATTTTTTGCAATGCACTCAAATTTACTGAACCGTGCCCAAATTTACTGAACGAAACCCGCAGTCTTAGACTGAGTTTAAATTTCTCTCAATATGCTCAAATTTGCTGAACCAGGCCCAAATTTGCTGAACCGTGCCCAAACTTCCTGAACTGAACCCGTGGTTTTGGTCTGAGTTTAAATTTCTCTCAATATGCTGAAATTTGCTGAAGCAGGCCCAAATTTACTGAACCGTGCCCAAACTTCCTGAACCAAACCCACAGTTTTGGTCTCAGTTTAAATTTCTCTCAATATGCTGAAACTTGCTGAAGCAGGCCCAAATTTACTGAACCGTGCCCAAACTTCCTGAACTGAACCCACAGTTTTGGTCTGAGTTTAAATTTCTCTCAATATGCTCAAATTTGCTGAACCGTGCCCAAAATTCCTGAACCATGACCAGATCTTCTACACCAAATATCCAGTTTTGATATCTACCCAAATATCGACATATTTTGCCTCTTTTGGGTAGTTTTGCCTCAAGGATGGCGATGGTTTGTGGTTTAGAGACTTTTCTGCCCCCAAAATGGGAATGTTTTTGCCCTTTTGGCCATTTAGACCTCAAATACTGGCATTTTTCTGCCTTTTATGGGCATTCAGGTTCCAAAAACTGAAGTATTTTCCCATTTATTGCCATTTTTACCCCAAATATAGTGAGTTTTATCTCTTTATTGCCCTATTCTCAGCAGATAGAAGGATGTTTTTTATGATTTTTATGGAGGATGATTTTTATGATTTTATGGCCATTTTTCCCCAAACGTGGGTATGCATTGCCTCTTTTGGCCAGTTTTGCAGCAAATTTTGGGATGTTTTGTCTCCTATTGCCCATTTTACCCCAATATTGGGATGTTTTGCCACGTAGACTGGGTTTTCTCCCAAATTAGCATGCCATCGCCTTTCATGGCCAGTTTTGCCCATAATCTGGTGATTTTTACCTTTTCTGGCCATTTTAGTCCCAAACACAGGGATGCTTGACCCTTTATGGGGATTCTTTGCCATTTATGACCATCTTCACCCCAAAATGAGGACGTTTTGGAATCTTATTGCGAACTTTTGCCCCAATTTGGAGAACTCTTCGCCTTTTGTTCTCATGCGAGCAACAAATGTCGAGATGACATTTTTAGAGGAAATCTGGTTTTTTTTCCCCATTTGGGGCCCGTTGGGAGGAAGGAAATCAGCTTGAGGCTGCTCAGGCGTGGAGCTTCGTGGCATTTGGGGACGCTTTGGGGGATTTTGGTCCCCTCTGTGTCACCGTGAGTGCTGGTGCTGGTTGGGTTACACGGTGCTACATCCCATGACAAAAATGGTATTTTGCTCTACTTGAGCAAATCCGGGCATTTTTTGACCTCTATGGCCAGTTTTGCCCAAAATATAAGAATTTCCATGTCCTTTATGTCCATGGTGGCTCCAAATCTTGGGACATTTCACCCTTTATGCCCAAAATACAAGAATTTTTGTGTCTTTGATGGCCATGGTGGCTCCAAATCTGGAGATGTTTCACCCTTTATGGTCATTTTTGCCCCAAAGCCAAGAATTTCCATCTTGATGGGCATGGTGGCTCAAAACCTTGGGACATTTCACCTGAAATGGCCAATTTTGCCCCAAAAAAAAGAATTTCCATGTCCTTTATGGCCATGGTGGCTCAAAATCTTGGGACATTTCACCCTTTATGGCCATTTTTGCCCCAAATCCAAGAATTTCTGCGTCCTTGATGGGCATAGTGGCTCCAAACCTGGGGACATTTCACCTGATATGGCCAATTTTGCCCAAAATATAAGAATTTCCATGTCTGTAATGGGCATGCTGATTCCAAATTTGGGGAATTTTCACCCTTTATGGCCAGTTTGGCCCCAACCAGGAGCATTTTTCTGCCATTTATGAGTGTTTTGTACCCAAATAGATTTACCCCAAATAGATGAAAATTTCCCTTCTTCTACCAAATTTCATGCCAAATGTTGTGATATTTTGCCCTACATGGCCGATTTTCCACCAAATATAGTCATTTCTTAGGATTTTTGTGGCTAGATTTGCCCAAAAACTGGGGATAATTTCCTTTTTTTTTTTTTTTCCATCATTGAAACATTTTGTGATTTTTCTTATTTTTGACATGAATTTGTGAATGCTTTTCCTACATTTTTTTCTTGAATATTGCTCAAATCTCAAAATATCCAGGGACTTTTGCCCTCTTTAGCCCTTTTTGCAACAAAATGAGGATTTTTTAAATCAACTTCTGTAGAAAACCCGTGGACGTTTTGCCGTTTGTGGGCATTTTAGCTCTAAATTTGGTATGTTTTTTCCTTTTTGGGGCCGTTTGGGACCATTTCAGAGGAAGGAAATGATCTCGCGGCCCTGTGGTTTTTGGGGTCACACCGGGGGATTTTGATCCTTTTTGTGTCACCGTGGGTACTGGTAGTTGGGGTGCTCCTAATGCACACAGTGCTTCATCCCATAACAAAAATGATTTTTGGTGGCCAACGAGCAAATCTGGGGGCCTTTTGCCCTTTTTTGGCCAGTTTTGCCCCAAATACAATTTCCACACCCTTTATGGGGTAGGTGCCTTGAAATCTGGGGATGTTTCACCCTTTATGCCCAAAATACAAGAATTTTTATGTCTTTGAGGGGCATGGTGGCTCCAAATCTGGGGACATTTTGCCCTTTATGACCAGTTTTGCCCCAAATATTGGTTGCTTTTATACTTTATGGCCTGTTTTCCCCCAAATTTGGGGCTGTGTTGCCTCTTAAGGCCATTTTTACCCCATACACCAGGAACTTTTGGACCTTTATTGCACTTTTTAGCCAAATATGGAATTGTCTTTGTCTTTCATGTTCATATTTGCAAAAAAGAAAAATGGGGATAATTTTGCCTTTTATTGTCAATTTGCCACCAAATATGTAAATATTTGGCCTTCATGGCCATTTTTTTTGCACTGAATGTGGGGATATTTTAGATCTGGGGCAATAATTGGATGTTTTGCCCTTTATGGCCATTTCTGCTTCAAATAAGGACATTTATTTGCCTTTTATGGTGAATTTTACACTCCTTGGGGTCAAATTGTCCTTTTATGGACATTTTGGCACCTCATATAATCATCCCTTGACTTTTTTTTTCTGTTTTGCCCCAAATTCATGAATATTTTACCTTTCATGTATATTTTTTACCTAAATACTGAGATTTTATGTTTTTTTTTTTTTTATCACTATTGCCCCAAAAGTTGCGATATTTTGCCCTTTCTGGCCACACTTTCCCCAAATCAGGGCTGGTTTTTCTCCTTTTTTGGGGCCATTTGGGAGGAAATAACTCAGCCTGCGACCGCTCGGGCGTGGAGCTTCGTGGTTTTGGGGACGTTTTTAGGGATTTTGATGCTCTTTGTGTCACCGTGAGTACTGGTGCTTGTTGTGGTGGTTACACGGTGTTACATCCCATGACAAAAATGGTATTTTGCTCTACTTGAGCAAATCTGGGCATTTTTTGACCCTTATGGCCAATTTTGTACCAAATACAAGGATTTCCATGCTCTTCATGGCCATGATAGCTCAAAATCTTGGGATTTTTCCCATTTATGGCCAATTTTGTCCCAAATACAAGGGTTTCCATGCTCTTTATGGCCATGGTGGCTCAAAATCTTGGGATTTTTCCCATTTATGGCCAATTTTGTCCCAAATACAAGGGTTTCCATGCTCTTCATGGCCATGATAGGTCAAAATCTTGGGATTTTTCCCATTTATGGCCAATTTTGTCCCAAATACAAAGATTTCCATGCTCTTTATAGCCATGGTGGCTCAAAATCTTGGGATTTTTCCCATTTATGGCCAATTTTGTCCCAAATACAAGGATTTCCGTGCTCTTTATGGTCATGGTGGCTCAAAATCTTGGGATTTTTCCCATTTATGGCCAATTTTGTCCCAAATACAAGGGTTTCCATGCTCTTCATGGCCATGATAGGTCAAAATCTTGGGATTTTTCCCATTTATGGCCAATTTTGTCCCAAATACAAGGATTTCCATGTCCTCGATGGCCATGGTGGCTCCAAATCTGGGAACATTTCACCCTTTATGACCAGTTTGGCCCCAAACACGAGCATTTTGGGTTATTTTGGCCCAAAATACAGGAAAATGTTGCCCTTGATGGTCATTTAGTCAACACGTCTGGTGAGATTTCACGTTTTATGACTATTTTTACCCAAATACAGGTAAATTTGCCTCTTCCAGCCACTTCTTTGTCAAGAGTTGAAATATTTGAAATATTATGGGGATATTTTTCCTCCTTATCACCAGTTTTAGCAAAATTTGGGGCTGCTATCCCCTTTTAGGACCACATTTTTCCCAAATACGGGAAAAATTTTGCACTTTTTGGCTTTACTTTTTCCAATATGTGGGGCTGTCGTTTTTGCCGCAAAAATGGGATATTTTGGGGCACGGGGGATTTTGGTCCCTGCTGTGTCACCGTGGGTGCTGGTGGTGGTTACGGTGCTTATTACACGGTGCTACATCCCATGACAAAAACAGCAATTTTCGCTACTTGAGCAAATCTGGGGCTTTTTTGCCCATTATGCCCATTTTTACCCCAAATATGAAGACTCCCATATCCTTTATGGTCATTTTTTCTCTACATTCTCTATATTTTTCCCTTTAAGTCCATTTTTTGGGATCACTTTCACTTTTTTTGGTAAGTTTTCCAGCAAATCGTCTGAAGTTCTTCCTCTTCCAGCCCATTTTCCCCCAAATATAGTGAAATTTTACATTTTCTGGCCAATTTGGCCCTAATTATGGGGACACTTTTGCCTTTTATGGCTACTTTTGCAACACCGTTAGGGAAACTTTTGCCTTTTCCACCTTCTTTACCCCAAATATGCCCATGCCTTTTTATAGACAATTTAGCCCTAAATATGGGGGCATTTCGCTCTTTATAGCCATTTTTACCCCAAATATTGACATTTCTTCACATTTTGGGCAAGCTTTCCTCCAGATATGGACTTTTCTTTCCCCGTCGTGGTCGTTTCTCCAGCGAAAATGGGGCTGTTTTGCCTCTTTTTGCTTTTTTTTTTGCCTCAAATATTTTCCTTTTTTTGGACATATTTCCTCTACATATTTTGATCGTTTTGCCCTTTATGGCCAGTTTTGCACCAAAAATGGGGATGTTTTTCCTTTTAAGGTCATTTCCCCCCTATTATGGGAACATTTTTGCACTTTAGAGCCATTTTTGCCCATTTCTGCCTCTAACACCCTTGAACATTGGAGGCTTTTATGAGCCGTTTTACCCATTTTTGCCCATTTCAGCTCCCCATGAGAGGAAATTTGGGCCAAAAACCATCAATTTTGGCTCTTTTTGGGGGGGGATTTTGTTCCACCCTGTGTCACTGTGGGTTATACTGGTTGTGGTGGTTATGCTTGTACTTATCACCGTGCTACATCCCATGACAAAAAACCATCCTCAACATTTTGGGGACATTTCACCCTTTATGGCCATTTTTCTCCCAATACTCCCATTTCTCTACTTTTTATGCCTCCAAATACCGTTTTTTTAACCCCATATGGCACGTTTTCAACCAAAACACGACAATTCTTACCCCAAATATAACAAAGTTTGCCCCTTTATGGACATTTTCCCCCAAAACATGGAGATATTTCCCATTTGTCCCCAATTTTTGCCCCAAATATGGACATTTCTGTGCCACCGTGACTCAAATATGGGGGCGTTTAATCTTTTAATCCCATTTTTGCCCCAAATATTGCCATTCCTCAACATTTCGTGGCCAGCCATTCCCGAAATACGTTGATGTCATACCCTCAAAGTCCATTTTTGCCCCCAATTTGGTGTCGGCTTGCCTTTTCTCACAGTTTCTTCCCCAAATATGGGCTTTTTTTTTGCTCTTTATGTCCATTTTTACCCCAAATATGTTGATTATTTTGCTTTTTGTTCCCATTTTACGTTTTTCAACCATTTCTACTTCATAAGTCAACACTCAAGAAGGAAAACCCAAACTTTATAATTATAGAAAACACGCAAGAAGACAAAAAAAAAACACATTTTTACCCTCTAGGATGCCTCCAGGAGCCCAAATTGGGGTGAAAACGCCCGGAATTGGTGAAAATATATATTTTTGGCTGCAGAAAAAAGGTGGGAGGGGTTTTTGAGTGGCGGGTCGATGACTTTGCCCCGCCGTGGTACTGCTGGTAGCATTGATCTGTGGGGCCACGGGACCGAGGTCACCGTCTCCTCCGGTAAGTCCTCCGGCCAAAAATCTCGCCACGGCGATTTTGGGCCAATTTTCTTCAATTTTGGGCCGGGTGGGGGGTCCGTGGGGCGGCCGGCCCCCATTTTGGGGGCCGAAAAGGGGGCAAAACGGCCGTCGATGGGTGGAAATGTCCGATTTGGGGTCGATTTTGGGGGGGAATTTTCGTCTGGAGGGGGTTTTTGGGGCAGAATTGGGTGAAAATGTCGATTTTTGGGGTTGATTTTGATGGGGGGAAATTTGGTCATAGGGAGTTTGGTGTCAGGACTGGGTGAAAATGTCGATTTTCAGGTCTTTTCGGGGGGAAAAATTATTATGGCGGTGATTTGATGGCAGGGTCATGTCAAAAATATGATTTTAGGGTGTTTTTAGGGGAAAAATGTTAACTGAAGGCAGTTTGATGTCAGGATTGGGTCAAAAACTCAATTTGGGGGTCTTTTAGAAAAAAAAATCACGCGGAGGTGATTTGCCGGCAGGATTAGGTCAAAAACTCTTTGTCAGCCCTAAAATGTCTATTTTTAGATATTTTTTTTTTTTGGGGGGGGAGGGGAAAATAGGACGTGTGAGGGCAAAAGGGACCCGAGGGAAGGTTTTGGGGCTTAATTTGGCATTTTTGTTGAGTTGAGTTTAGTAGAGGGTTTGTGTAGAGTGGAAATGTCGATTTTTTTCTCTCCCCAGTTTATATATTTTATATATTTTATATATTTTATATATTTTTAATATATATAATATATTTAATAGATATTTCTATATGTTTATATATAATATATAATATATATATAAAATATATAATATATAGATTTTTAGATTTATAAATATATATTTTTTTTTCTGGGGGAGAAATTGCTTTGTTTGGGCAAAATATGGAGAAAAAAAGGACTTTTCAGGCAAAATTATGTCAGAAAATATATTTGGCAGATAAGGCTGAACAGGGGAAGACAGAAGACTTTGAATTTTGCAGTTTTTCAGGTTTTTTTTAGGTTTCGCAGTTGGGGCGTCTCTAGGGAGTTCGTTTTCTTGGTGACTTAGTCCCAAAGTTTGAGTTTCTAAGAAAAAAAAATAGAGATTTCTATTTAATAGGACAGTTTGATTATTGAGTCTTCGGGTCGAGCCCTAATTGAGGCTTTTTGAGAGCTTTTTGGGCAAAAGGACAGAAAAGTCCCTGTTTTTAACAAAAATGGCCAGGGAGGTTAGTTAATTGAAAAAATCATTGTGAATTGACCCAAAATAGTGGGTGAAGATTGAGGCTGAAGGATGAAATTTCAGGTAATGTCTTCCTTTTAATTTGGGCTGGTTTTGGGGTGGTTTGAGTTAAATTTGCCAGGCTGATGTCCCTAAGTCTAGGTCCCCGCAAATCTCCTGGAATTTGGCTTTTTTCATGGATTTTCTCTGAAATGAGGCATTTTGGGGGCTCTTGGGTGAATTTCAGGGGGTCTTGGTGGCTAAAAATATCTTAATTTTATCGATAATCGCTTTTGAGGCGGTTTTAGGAGTTTTTAGAGTTGTTAAAATTTCACCAAAGTCGAAATCTAATCCCTTTTTTACCCAGAAAAGGTTTAATAGGACATTTTTGGGGCAGTTTTAGAGGAGTTTGACTTACTTAGGGCAAAGACCCACCCAAAAAATATTGCATTATAATCCTTATTTTTAATTAATTAATTAGTAGGGACTTCATTAATTGAGACAAAAAGCAGGAGTGGCTTGAGACTGTTAGTTATTTTTTTCTTCCCTTCCAAATTTGGCTATTTAATGATAAATTTTGATACCATTAAATTTTAAATGAGGCTTAAGCATTGATTTTTGACCCATTATTGTCAATTTTTGGCATATTTTTGCTTTTATTCACCCATAACTCCTCAAAACCTCCCCACAAGTCTCATTTTTAATTTAATATCCAAAAATTAGGGTTTTTGGCATGACGATTTCTAATGCTTTTACGCAGTAGGCAGGCTTGGAATGAGGCATTTTGTGCTCAAATAGTGATTTTTATGGTATTTATGGCAAAATAGTGATTTTTAGGCAATTTCTCATTATAGTCTTAGTCGTTCTTTATGAGGGAGGAAAAATTGGTTGAAAAGAGCCAGGAATTGGGTTTTTTAAGAGCAGAGATGAACATTTTTAGAGGGGGAACCCATTTTATTGCATTTCTTAATTAAGCCATAAAAAGATAATTAGACATTTTACCTCTCCGGCTGCAGATACAACAATTTTAGCTAAATTCACGCAATAATCTGCTTTCCCCCCAAAAAAGCAAACACCCAATTATAGCAGAAAAAAAAAAAAAGGGGGGCAATAATTTGTGATGTTTAAGGTTTTTAGGTCAAAAAAGGGGGGAATTTGAGGTTCCAGGTTCAGTTTATTGCTTAAAATTATTTTAAATTGGTAATTATAATAATATTAACAATATATATAATAATATAATATGTTATAAAATAATATAACAAAATATATAACATATATAACACATATATAATATATATAATATAATATAATATATATAATATATAGTATTTATTATATATGTGTTATATATAGTGTATAATAATTATATATAATGATATTATTATAATTATTATCATTTAAAATCATTTTAATTTATTTTAGCCTAAAATCGACTCCAAGAGTTTAATTATTTGCCTGGAGTTGGTGATAAAAAATATTATTAAAAAGTTGTTTTTTTTTTCACCACAAACTTCCAACAATATGGCCCAAAGCTTTAAAAATATAAAGAAATTAAATTAAAAGTCACTTTTTTTTTCCTCTTTTCCACCTAAAATGGCTGATTTCAGCCCAGTTTGGTGGCCGGAAGTTGCAGCTGTGCTTGTTTTTCAGCTGGCTTTATTTTGAGGTTAGAATTGCCTGAAATAGCTCAGTTCTGGTTTCGAAAACAGCAAAAAAAGGGGAAGCGGGGGTTTTTCACCATTTTTGCATGTTAAATACGCGAAAAAAAAAAAGAAAAACAAAGAGGAGGCAAATCCTGTCTGAAAAACAGCACCTGGTTTTTGGGGAAAAATAACCCGCTTTGCAGGTGGTAAACAGCAGCTTTGGGCTAAAACCAGAGGGTTTCAGGCAAATTCAGTTGGGTCTGGCCGGGTTTCATTTCCCTGAAAATTGAGGAATTTGGCTCAAAAGATGTTGATAATTTCTAAGCCTCGCTACGTGCTTTAATGCATTTATACACCACTCCACCTCGTTTAACGTATATTCTATGTATAATATAGCATGTAATATATTAAATATAGGGAGATAATGGGTAGAATTATTAGATTTAATTATTAGATGAAATATATAGGTAGAATTATTAGATTTTATATAAATATTTAGTGTAGCAGGCGTATAATAGAAATTATATCCGATATATATAATATATCCGATATATATAATATATCCAATATATATAATATATCCAATATATACGCCAGGCTTCTAATATATATATCTATTAGCTATATCTGTAATATTTCATATATATTATATAAATATATATATTATAAATATAAATTAGATAAATCTGCTATGTCTAATATCTAATAAACGAATATTTATATTTATTATATATATTATATCTAATACCTATCGTATATGTTAGATATATAGGTGTCTCTATATATGTTATATCTAATATATATCATATATATTAGATATATTTTTGTATATTTAAGAAATATACATTTTTTGCACAGAAATATAACATAAAATACACGTTTTATGTATATTTTTTGTATATCTAACATATAAGATGGATATTAGATATATATAACATATATATAATATATAATAGCTATAGATAATATATAATTGATATTAGATATATGTAACGGATATATCGAATATATAATAACTATAAAATATATAATACATATTTAACGGATATATCTAAAATATTATATATTATATATATTATATATTATGTTTATATTATATATATTATATAGATGTGTGTAATATAATATATATATAATATATATAGATATATTATATTTATAGATATATATTTTATATATATATATATGATGTATATATTATATATATTATATATATGTGTGTGTAATATAATATATATAATATATATATATTATACATATATATAACGGATATATCTAATATATAATATAAATATATAATACATAATCGATATATATAATGGATATATCTAATATATAATAGCTAGAGATAATATATATTGGATATAATCAATAGATATATCTACTGCGTGTAATATATCTAATATCTAATATGTATAGCATGTGTTATAACGAATATATTTATTTAATATTTAATTAATTAATATTTAATGAATGTGTTATACATAGAAGATATTGGATATATAACAGATATATCAAATATATATATATATAATATAATATAATATATATATAATATATACTATATAATATATAGTATATATATCATATATATCGTATATTATATATCGAATATATCGAATATATATTATATTTTATAGACCTACTATAGGCTATTTAATGATATATATCACGATACATAAATTAATTAAATTAAATTAATTAATTAAATTAATCAATTAAATTAATTAGCTGAAGGCAAACCCATAAATTTTTATAGAGATATTTAAAAATCTAAGCATTAATTAATCGGCGGTAATTATTTCTATCGTAACGGGTTTAAATCCCTAGAATATTAATTATGCCCCTTAGATTTACAGAAAATTAATTAATTAGCTCTATATTAATCGATAATTAAGACAGAACTTAGACTTTCTCGATCGATAATCTAGACGCCCAAATTTAACCAAATTCACCCGCTTTTAGCTAAAATCGAAAGCCGTTCAAGTTGTTTTTTTTTTAATTTCAACCTTCCGGAGGGATTAATTAGCACTAATTATCTTCATTAATTCTCCGATTTTGACTTTTAGCCACTGATTCCCCCCCCAGCCCTCAAACCAGATTAATTTGGTTTTTGCCTGAATTCGGGCTTTTTTAAAGAAATTAGTGCTTGGCACTTAACGAGGATGGTGAGGGGACTTAATGAGCCGGGTTAATTAGCGGTAGCTGGGGACTAATTGCACTAATTGATGGTTGTAATTAGATGAGTTTAATTGCACTGGTTGATGGGACTGGCCCAGTATGGACCAGTATCAGGGCTCTGGGTACTGGTGGTACTGAACTGGATGCACTGGGGCTATAGGGTGCTGGTACTGGACCAGTACAGGTGGTACTGGGACCAGTACGGGTGCCCTGGCACCAGTACTGCCCATACTGGGACCAGTACGGGGGTTGCGGGACCAGTACTGCCCCTACTGAGACCAGTACATGGGCCCCGGCACTGGTACTGGTGGTACTGGCACCAGTACGGGTGCCCTGGCACCAGTACTGCCCCTACTGAGACCAGTACAGGTGGTACTGGGACCAGTACGGGGCCCCCGGCACCAGTACAGACCGTACTGGGACCAGTACGGGGGCTGTGGCACCAGTACCGCCCTTACTGGGACCAGTACAGGGCACCCGGCACCTGTACTGGCCCTACTGGGACCAGTACGGGCGCTCCGGCACCAGTACTAGCAGTACTGGGACCAGTACGGGTGCCCTGGCACCAGTACTGCCCGTACTGGGACCAGTACGGGGGTTGCGGCACCAGTACTGCCCGTACTGGGACCAGTACAGGGGTTGCGGCACCAGTACTGCCCGTACTGGGACCAGTACGGGGGTTGCGGCACCAGTACTGCCCGTACTGGGACCAGTACGGGGCCCCCGGCACCAGTACTGGCCCTACTGGGACCAGTACAGGGCCCCCGGCACCAGTACTGGCCCTACTGGGACCAGTACGGGGGCTCCGGCACCAGTACTGGCCATACTGGGACCAGTATGGGGGCTGTGGCACCAGTACTAGCAGTACTGGGACCAGTACGGGGCCCCCGGCACCAGTACTGGCCATACTGGGACCAGTACGGGCGCTCCGGCACCAGTACTAGCAGTACTGGGACCAGTACGGGCGCTCCGGCACCAGTACTAGCAGTACTGGGACCAGTACGGGCGCTCCGGCACCAGTACTAGCAGTACTGGGACCAGTACGGGCGCCCCGGCACCAGTACTAGCAGTACTGGGACCAGTACGGGTGCCCCGGCACCAGTACTAGCAGTACTGGGACCAGTACGGGCGCTCCGGCACCAGTACTAGCAGTACTGGGACCAGTACGGGTGCCCCGGCACCCGTACTGCCCGTACTGGGACCAGTACGGCGCCCCCGGCACCCGTACTGCCCGTACTGGGACCAGTACGGCGCCCCCGGCACCCGTTCTGCCCGTACTGGGACCAGTACGGGGGCTCTGGCTCCCGTACTGGGACCAGTACGGGGGCTCCGGCACCCGTACTGGCGGTACTGGGACCAGTACAGGGGCCCCGGCACCAGTACTGGCAGCACTGGGACCAGTTTGGGGGTCCCAGCACCAGTACTGCCCATACTGGGACCAGTACGGGGGCTCCGGCACCAGTACTGCCCATACTGGGACCAGTACAGGTGGTATTGGGACCAGTATGGGAGCTCCAGCACCCGTACAGGTGGTACTGGGACCAGTTCAGGGGCTCTGGCACCAGTACTGGCCATACTGAGACCAGTACAGGGACTCCGGCACCAGTACTGGCAGTACTGGGACCAGTACGGGGGCTCCGGCACCACTGCTGCCCGTACTGGGACCAGTACGGGGTCCCTGGCACCAGTACAGCCTGTACTGGGACCAGTAAAGGGGCTCCGGCAGCTGTACTGGTGGTACTGGGACCAGCAGGAGGCTCCAGCACCAGTACAGTCTTTACTGGGACCAGTATGGGGGCTCTGGCACCAGTGCTCACCCTACTGGGACCAGTTCGGGTGCTCCGGCACCAGTACTGGCCCTACTGGGACCAGTACAGGGGCTCCGGCACCAGTACAGCCAGTACTGGGACCAGTAAAGGGGCTCCAGCAGCTGTACTGGTGGTACTGGGACCAGCAGGAGGCTCCAGCACCAGTACAGTCTTTACTGGGACCAGTATGGGGGCTCTGGCACCAGTGCTCCCCCTACTGGGACCAGTTCGGGTGCCCCGGCACCAGTACTGGCCCTACTGGGACCAGTACAGGGGCTCCGGCACCAGTACTGGTGGTACTGGGACCAGTATGGGAAGTGAGACACCTGTACTGCCTGTACTGGGACCAGTACAGGTGGTACTGGGACCAGTTCGGGGGTTGCAGCACCAGTACTGCCCATACGGGGACCAGTACGGGGGCTCCGGGACCAGTACGGGGGCTCCGGCACCAGTACTGCCCATACTGGGACCAGTACAGGGGCTCCGGCACCCCTACTGGTGGTACTGGGATTAGTACGGGAGCTCCCACACTGGTACTGGTGCTACTGGGACCAGTACAGGAGCTCCAGCACCAGTACTGGCCATACTGGGACCAATACAGGGGCTCTGGCACCAGTACAGCCCGTACTGGGACCAGTAAAGGGGCTCCGGCAGTTGTACTGGTGGTACTGGGACCAGCAGGGGGCTCCAGCACCAGTACAGGCTGTACTGGGACCAGTAGGGGAGTTCAGGCACCTGTACTGGTGGTACTGGGACCAGTACAGGAGCTCCGGCACCAATATTGGCCATACTGGCACCAGTACAGGAGCTCCGGCACCTGTACTGGTTGTACTGGGACCAGTATGGTCTTTCTGGCACCAGTACTGCCCATACTGATAGCCACTAATACCAGTAAGGACCAGTACGGGGCGCTCTGGTACTGGTGGAGCTGAACCGGGTCTACTGGGGCTATTGGGTGCTGGTACTGGACCAGTAGGACCAGTATGGACCAGTATGGAACAATAAGGGCCAGTAAGGACCAGTATGAACCAGTAAGGACCAGTATGAACCAGTAAGGACCAGTATGGGGTTCTCTGGTACTGGCGATGCTGAACTGGGTGTACTGGGGCTATGGTGTGCTAGTACTTGACCAGTATGAACCAGTAAGGGCCAATAGGAACCAATATGGACCAGTATGAACCAGTAAGGGCCAATAGGGACCAGTAGAAACCAGTAAGGACCAGTATGCGGGCTGTGGTGCCAAACTGGGTCTACTGAGGCTATGGGGTGCTCATACTGAACCAGTAAGGGCCAGTAAAGGCCAGTAGGGACCAGTATGAACCAGTAAGGGGATTTCTGAAACTGGTGGTACTGGACTGGGTCTACTGAGGCTATGGGGTGCTCATACTGAACCAGTAAGGCCCAATACCTCCCAGTATGGCCCAATACCTCCCAGTACGGCCCAATACCACCCAGTATGACCTCCCAGTATAACCCAATACCCCCCAGTCTGACCCAATACCTCCCAGTATGACCTCCCAGTACAACCCAATACCTCCCAGTCTGACCCAATACCTCCTTATATGACCCAATACCACGCAGTATGACCTCCCAGTCTGACCCAATACCTCCCAGTACAACCCAATACCTCCTTATATGACCCAATACCTCCCAGTCTGACCTCCCAGTATGACCCAATACCTCCCAGTATGACCTCCCAGTACGGCCCAATACCACCCAGTATGACCTCCCAGTATGACCCAATACCACCCAGTATGACCAATACCTCCCAGTACCTCCCAGTACAGCCCAACACCTCCCAGTACTCCCCAACACCTCCCAGTACACCCCAATACCTCCCAGTATGACCCAATACCTCCCAGTATGACCTCCCAGTCTTCCCCAATACCTCCCAGTATGACCCAATACCTCCCAGTATGACCTCCCAGTACGACCCAATACCTCCCAGTACGCCCCAATACCCCCCAGTACACCCCAATACCCCCCAGTCTGACCCAATACCACCCAGTACAACCTCCCAGTACAACCCAACACCTCCCAGTACCACCCAGTCCACCCCAATACCTCCTTATACACCCCAATACCCCCCAGTACGGCCCAATACCACCCAGTACAACCTCCCAGTCCACCCCAACACCCCCCAATCCACCCCAATACCCCCCAATACCACCCAGTACGGCCCAATACCACCCAGTATGACCTCCCAGTATGACCCAATACCACCCATTATGCTCCAATACCTCCCAGTCCACCCCAATACCCCCCAGTACGGCCCAATACCTCCCAGTATGACCTCCCAGTCCACCCCAACACCCCCCAATCCACCCCAATACCCCCCAGTCCCCCCCAGTACCCCCCACTCTAACCCCCCACCCTCTTCCTCTCCCCTTTCCAGCCACCCCCCGCGGCCCCACCCTCTTCCCGCTGCTCTCCTGCTCTTCCTCCTCCTCCTCCTCCTCGCTCTACGCCGTGGGCTGCGTGGCCGTCGGCCACGTCCCCGCCGGGGTCACCTTCTCCTGGACCGATGTCACCAACGCCACCGTGGCCACCACCATTGTCAACTTCCCGGAAGCCCGCGGCCCCGGGGGCAACTGGGCCGCCAGCCGCTTGGAGTTGCCCCTGCAGGAGGGGAAGGGGCGCCAGCCCTTCTACTGCCGCGCCGCCCACCCGCGGGGCAACCCCGTGGTGCTGGCTGTGAGTAACCCCGGTGAGTAGGTGGTGGTGGCAGCGTGGGGGGTGGGGGGGGTGGGGTGTGGGGCGGTGGGGGGGTGTTGCTCGGGGTTTACTACTCGTTGGGGTTCTCCTTGGGGTGTCCTGCTGGGGGTGGCCTACTTGTTGTGTGCTACTTGTTGGGTTCTCCTTGTTGTATCCGATTTGTTGGGTTCTCCTTGTTGTATCCTACTTGTTGGGTCCTCCTCTTTGGGGACTTCTTGTTGTATCTTACTCATTGGGTTCTCCTTGTTGTATCCTACTCGTTGGTGTCTTCCTCATTGGGTCTTCCTTGTAGTGTCCTCCTCGTAGTATCCTCCTTGTTGTATCCTACTCATTGGGTCCTTCTGGTTGGGTCCTCCTTGTTGTGTCCTACTTGTTGGGTTCTCCTTGTTGTATCCTACTCGTTGGTGTCTTCCTCATTGGGTCTTCCTTGTAGTGTCCTCCTCGTAGTATCCTCCTTGTTGTATCCTACTCATTGGGTCCTCCTCATTGGGTCCTTCTCATTGTATCTTCCTCGTGGGTCTCCTCGTTGGGTCCTCCTTGTTGTGTTCTCCTCATAGTATCCTTCTCGTAGTGTCCTCCTCATGGTGTCTTCCTTGTGGGTCTTCTTGTTGGCTGCCTCCTCATTGTATCTCAGTTGTAGTGCCCTCCTCATAGTGTCCTCCTCGTTGTATCTTCCTTGCGGATCTCCTTGTTGTGTCCTCCTTGTTGTGTTCTCCTCATAGTATCCTCCTTGTTGGGTCCTCCTTGTTGGTGGCCTCCTTGTTGTATCTTCCTCGTTGTATCTTCCTCGTTGTATCCTCCTCATTGTATCCTCCTTGTTGTGTCCTCCTCCACCTCCTGAGCCTCCTCTTGGTCCTTTTTGGTCCTTTTTTTGTCCCTTTTTGTCCTTTTTTAGTCCTTTTTGGACCTTCTTGGTCCTTCTCCTCCTCTTGGTCCTCCATCTTCTCCTGAGCCTCCTCTTGGTCCTTTTTTGTCCTTTTTTGTCCTTTTTTGTCCTTTTTTGTCCTTTTTTGTCCTTCTTGCTCCTATTTGGCCCTTTTTTTTGTCCTTTTTTGTCCTTTTTTGGTCCTTTTTGGTCCATTTTGGTCCTTTTTGGTCCTTTTTGGTCCTTTTTGGTCCTTCTTGCTCCTATTTGGCCCTTTTTTTTGTCCTTTTTTGTCCTTCTTGGTCCTTTTTGGTCCTTTTTGGTCCTTTTTGGTCCTTCTTGCTCCTATTTGGCCCTTTTTTTGTCCTTTTTTGTCCTTTTTTGTCCTTCTTGGTCCTTCTTTGTCCTTTTTGGTCCTATTTGGTCCTATTTGGCCTTTTTTTTGTCCTTTTTTGTCTTTTTTTGTCCTTCTTGGTCCTTCTTGGTTCTTTTTGGTCCTATTTGGTCCTTTTTTGTCCTTTTTCTGTCCTTTTTTTTTTCTTTTTTTTTGTCCTTTTTTGTCTTTTTTTGTCCCTTTTTGTCCTTTTTTCTCCTTCTTTCTCCTCCTCACCCCCCCACCCCACCACCACCCCCTAACCCTCTCCCCACCCCCCCCACCCCACAGGCTCGTCCCAACCCACCGCCCCGGTCCTCTCCATCCACCCCCCGTCCCGCGAGGACTTCGAGGGCCCCTACAGGAACTCCAGCCTCCTCTGCCGCGTCCGCGGCCCCCGCGGCCTCACCCCCGTCACCTGGCTGAAGAACGGGGCCCCCGTCACCGCCGGCGCCGTCACCGCCGGCTCAAGGACCGACGGCACCGGCGCCTACGTCACCGACAGCTGGTTGAGCGTCACCGAGGCCGAGTGGGACGCCGGCACCGTCTACACCTGCCAGGCCGACGGCGAGATGAGGAACAGCAGCAAGTCGCTGGAGTGCGGGCGTAAGTGGTGGCCTCGTCTTTATTTTTGGGGGAAAAAGTGACATAAATTCAAATTTTGGGGGCACCAAAGCCAGCCCTGAATGTTAGATAAGACAGAAGTTATACCCTCGCCTTTATTTTTGGGGAGGAACCAGCCAAAATCCAAATTTTGGTTCCACCAAACCCATCCCTGAACCTTAGATAAGTCAGAAGTGAGGCCTTCATCTTTATTTTGGGGGAGGAACTGGCCAAAATCCAAATTTTGGTTCCACCAAACCCAGCTCTGAATCTTAGATAAGTCAGAAGTTGTACCCTCACCTTTATTTTTGGGGAGGAACCAGCCAAAATCCAAATTTTGGTTCCACCAAACCCATCCCTGAACCTTAGATAAGTCAGAAGTGAGGCCTTCATCTTTATTTTGGGGGAGGAACCGGGAAAAATCCAAATTTTTGTTCCACCAAACCCAGCTCTGAATCTTAGATAAGGCAGAAGTGATGCCCTCACCCTTATTTTTGGGGAAAAAACAGGCAAAATCCAGATTTTGGTGCCACCAAACCCAGCTCTGAATCTTAGATAAGTCAGAAGTGGTGACCTTACCTTTAATTTTGGGGAAGAACCAGCCAAAATCCAAATTTTGGTTCCACCAAACCCATCCTTGAACCTTAGATCAGGTCAAAGCTGTAGCTTTACCCTTAGTTTTTGGGAAAAAACAGCCAGAATCCCAACTTTGGTGCCACCAAACCCATCCTTGAACCTTAAATAAGGTAAAAGCGATATCTTCACCCTTATTTTTGGGGAAAAAATGGGCAAAATCCCAACTTTGGTGCCACCAAACCCATCCCTGAACCCTAGATAAGGTAGTAATGGTGCCCTCACCCTTATTTTTTGGGGAAAAAACAGCCAAAATCCCAACTTTAGTTCCTCCAACCCATTTTCCTTGTCCTTTGGGCCCACCTGCTTATTTTTTGGGGGGAAAAACACAACTAAATCCCAACTTCCCCCCCTCGCCCGCCTCTTCCAGTGGACAAACCCGACAGCAGCGACATCGCGGTGCGCGTCCTGCCCCCGTCCTTCGTGGACATCTTCAACGAGAAGGTGGCCAAGCTGACCTGCAAGGTGAGCAACCTGCCCACGGTGGAGGGCTTGGTCATCTCCTGGCTCAAGGAGGACGGGCAAAAATTGGAGACCAAGACCATGCCCCGAGTCCTCCAAGCCAACAGCCTCTACGGGGTGGAAGGGGTGGCCAGCGTCTGCGCCGACGAGTGGAACAAGGAGGAGGTCTACACCTGCAAGGTCAGCCACCCCGAGCTGCTCTTCCCCGTCGAGGAGAAGCTGCAGAAGGCCACCGGTGAGTCCTCTCGACGAATCGGGGGGGGGGTTAAAAATTAAGTTAAAAAAAGAAAAAAAAAGTTAAAAAGTTAAAAAAAAAATAAAAGTTAAAAAGTTAAAAAAAAAAAAGTTAAAAAGTTAAAAAAAGAAAAAGTTTAAAAGTTAATTAAGTTAAAAAAAAAGGTAAAAAGTTAAGTTAAAAAAAAAAGGTAAAAAGTTAATTAAGTTAAAAAAAAATAAAAAGTTAATTAAGTTAAAAAAAAAAGGTAAAAAGTGAATTAAGTTAAAAAAAAAAAGTTAAAAAGTTAAGTTTAAAAAAAAAAGTTAAAAAGTTAATTAAGTTTAAAAAAAAAAGTTAAAAAGTTAATTAAGTTAAAAAAAAAGTTAGTTAATTAAGTTAAAAAAAAAGAAGTTAAAAAGTTAAGTTAAAAAAAAAGGTAAAAAGATAATTAAGTAAAAAAAAAGTTAAAAAGATAATTAAGTAAAAAAAAAAGTTGAAAAGTTAATTAAGTTTAAAAAAAAAAAGTTAAAAAGTTAATTAAGTTAAAAAAAAAGTTAAAAAGTTAATTAAGTTAAAAAAAAAAGTTAAAAAGTTAAATAAGTTAAAAAAAAAGGTAAAAAGTTAATTAAGTTAAAAAAAAGTTAAAAAGTTAATTGTTAAAAAAAAAAGTTTAAAAGTTAATTAAGTTAAAAAAAAAAGTTTAAAAGTTAAGTTAAAAAAAAAAAGGTAAAAAGTTAATTAAGTTAAAAAAAAAAGTTAAAAAGTTAATTAAGTTAAAAAAAAAGGTAAAAAGTGAATTAAGTTAAAAAAAAAGTTAAAAAGTTAAGTTAAAAAAAAAAAGGTAAAAAGTTAATTAAGTAAAAAGCGAAGAAAAATCAATGTAATTACATCACAAATTTGGAAAAATGAGGAAAAGGTGTTGCAATTCCATCACAAAATAGTAAAAAGCAAAGGAAAATCAATGTAATTACATCGCAAATTTGCAAAAATTAAGAAAAGGTGTTGCAATTCCATCACAAATTAGTAAAAAACAGAGAAAAAGCATTGAAATTGCATCGCAAATTTGGAAAAATGAGGAAAAGGCGTTGCAATCGCATCTCAAATTTGGAAAAAGAACTAAAAGGTGTTGCAATTCCATCACAAATTAGTAAAAAAGAAAGAAAAATTAATGTAATCACATCACAAATTTGGAAAAATGAGGAAAAGGTGTTGCAATTCCATCAAAAAGTAGTAAAAAGCAAAGGAAAATCAATGTAATCACATCACAAATTTGGAAAAATGAGGAAAAGGTGTTGCAATTCCATCGCAAATTAGTAAAAATAAAAGAAAAATCAATGTAATTACATCACAAATTCGGAAAAATGAGGACAAGGCGTTGCAATCGCATCTCAAATTTGGAAAAAGAACTAAAAGGTGTTGCAATTCCATCACAAATTAGTAAAAAGCAAAGAAAATCACAAATTAGTAAAAATAAAAGAAAAATCGATGTAATTACATCACAAATTTGGAAAAATGAGGAAAAGGCATTGCAATCACATCTCAAATTTGGAAAAAGAACTAAAAGGTGTTGCAATTCCATCACAAATTAGTAAAAAACAAAGGAAAAGCATTGAAATTGCATCGCAAATTTGCAAAAATGAGGAAAAGGCGTTGCAATTCCATCACAAATTAGTAAAAAACAAAGGAAAAGCATTGAAATTACATCACAAATTTGGAAAAAAGAAATAAAAGGCGTTGCAATCGCATCTCCAATTTGCAAAAACGAAGAAAAGGGCATAGAAATTGTACCAAAAATTTAGAAAAACGAGGAAAAGGCTTTGCGATCCCATCTCAGATTGGGAAAAATAAGTAAAAAATGGAATAAAAAGCGCTTTGACCTCAACCTACCGCCCTCTCCCTTGCAGAGCGCGACGCCAAGCCCCCCGCCCTCTACGTCTTCCCCCCTCCTCCGGAGCAGCTCAACGCCCACGAGACCGCCACCGTCACCTGCTTGGCCAAGGGTTTCAACCCCCCGGACCTCTTCATCCGTTGGCTCCGCAACGGCGAGCCCTTGCCGGCCTCCAGCTACGTCACCATGCCCCCCGTGGCCGAATCGCAACTGGCGCGCTCTTACTTCACCTACAGCGCCTTGAGCGTGGCCACCGAGGACTGGGGGGCCGGCAACGTCTTCACCTGCTTGGTGGGCCACGAGAGGTTGCCCTTGCAAGTGGCCCAAAAATCGGTGGACAAGTCCTCGGGTAAACCCACCTCGGTCAACGTCTCCCTGGTGCTCTCCGACACCGCCAGCTCCTGCTATTAAAAAAAAAAATCATTTTTCCCCCCCCCATCCTCCTCCTCCTTCCGTCGGTTTTATCTCAACGTGTTCAAAAACCCCCCAAAAAATAGCTGTTTTGGTGAAAAATGTGTTCAACTCCTCCTCTCCCCCCCCAAAAATAATATTTTTGCAATGCAGAACGTCTCCCTATAATCCATTAATTATAATCCTGCCCCCTATAATCCATTTTTTTATTTTTTCAACGTGGATTGTTATAATCCCCCCCAAAAAAATTCATTTTTCAGTGTGGATCTCCTCAAAACCTCCATTAAAATTGGTTTTTTCAACACCATTTTTTTTTTTCGATACGTATTGCTATGCGAAACGTATCAAAACATCCATCAAAACTCCTTTCCGCAATGCAAAACGCCTTCAACCACCCCCAAAATTTTTTTCAACATTGGGATGTGTTGAGATCCTCCCCAGATTTCATTCTGCGGTGTGAAATGCGTTAAATTTTCCAAAACTTTGCTTTTACAACACAAAATATGTTAAAACACCCATTAAATGTATTTTTTTGCAATCAGGAACACGTTCAAGTCTCCCCAAAATTTCATTTTGTGGTGCCAAATGCGTTAAAACATCCCCGAAAACGTGTTTCTGCAATGCAAAATGTGTTAAATTCCCCCCAAAAGCTGTTTTTTGCCATGCAAAATTTCATAAAGCCCCCTAAAAATGTGCTTTTGTGATGGGAAAAGTGGTAAAATATCCACCAAAACGTCTTTTTGTGATGTTAAACATTTTTAAATCCCCTCCAAGTTGGTTTTTGCAGTGGGAAAAGTGTCCAAATTCCACCCAAATGTGATTCTGCAGGGCAAAATGTGCCAAAAATCCCCTCAAAAAAAAAAATTTTTTTTGCAATGTCAAAAAAAACCTGTTTCTGCAATGCAAAATGTATAAAAGTCACCCAAAAAATGTTTCTGCAGTGCAAAAAAAATATATGAATTGTTTCTTCGATGCAAAATGTACCCCAAATCCCCCCCAAAAAAACTCTGTTTCTGCATCCCAAAACTTGTCAACCTCCCCCCTTCGGGATTTGTATCCGCGGTGCAAAACCTGTGACCCCCCCTCCCCTCTCCCCGAGGGAGAACCGACGGAAATAAAGCAAAACGATGGATTTTTGTTGGAAAACTGACCAAAAGCTCATTTTTTGTCCGGGCTGGGCGGGGTGGGGGGCGCGCGGCGGTGCAGGCGGCGGCTGTGTGCATCTTGGTCTTTGTAAATCCTTCGTTTCGTCCTTTTTGGATCATGTTTTTTGTAAATCTTTGCATTTTGGTCATTTCAAATCCTTGACTCTTGGTCTTTGCATCTTGGTCTTTGCAAATCCTTCATTTTATCCTCTTTGGATCATGTTTTTTGGAAATCTTTGTGTCGTGGTTTTTGCATCTTGGTCTTTGCAAATTTTTCCTTCATCCTCTTTGTATCTTGGTCTTTGTGTCTTGGTCTTTGTAAATCCTTCGCTTCATCCTCTTTGGATCATGTTTTTTGGAAATCTTTGTGTCGTGGTCTTTGCAAATTTTTCCTTCGTCCTCTTTGTATCTTGGTCTTTGCATCTTGGTTTTTGTAAATCCTTTGCTTCGTCCTCTTTGGATCATGTTTTTTTGTAAATCTTTGCATTTTGGTCATTTCAAATCCTTGACTCTTGGTCTTTGCTTCTTGGTTTTTGTAAATCCTTCGTTTCGTCCTCTTTGGATCATGTTTTTTGTAAATTTTTGTGTCGTGGTCTTTGCAAATTTTTCCTTCATCCTTTTTGTATCTTGGTCTTTGTGTCTTGGTCTTTGCAAATCCTTCGTTTCATCCTCTTTGGATCATGTTTTTTGGAAATCTTTGTGTCGTGGTTTTTGCATCTTGGTCTTTGCAAATTTTTCCTTTGTCCTCTTGGCGTCTTGGTCTTTGCATCTTGGTCTTTGTAAATCCTTCGTTTCGTCCTTTTTGGATCATGGTTTTTGTAAATCTTTGCATTTTGGTCATTTCAAATCCTTGACTCTTGGTCTTTGTGTCTTGGTTTTTGTAAATCCTTCGTTTCATCCTCTTTGGATCATGTTTTTTGGAAATCTTTGTGTCTTGGTCTTTGCAAATTTTTCCTTCATCCTCTTTGCTTCTTGGTCTTTGTGTCTTGGTCTTTGTAAATCCTTCGTTTTGTCCTCTTTGGATCATGTTTTTTTGGAAATCTTTGCATTTTAGTCATTTCAAATCCTTGACTCTTGGTCTTTGCATCTTGATATTTGTAAATCCTTCGTTTCATCCTCTTTGGATCATGGTTTTTGGAAATCTTTGTGTCATGGTCTCTGCAAATTTTTCCTTCATTCTTTTTGCTTCTTGGTCTTTGTGTCTTGGTCTTTGTAAATCCTTTGCTTTGTCCTCTTTGGATCATATTTTTTGTAAATCTTTGCATTTTGGTCATTTCAAATCCTTGACTCTTGGTCTTTGCATCTTGGTCTTTGTAAATCCTTCGTTTCATCCTCTTGGGATCATGTTTTTTGGTAAATTTTTGTGTCTTGGTCTTTGTAAATTTTTCCTTCATCCTCTTTGTATCTTGGTCTTTGCATCTTGGTCTTGGCATTGTTCTCGTTCCAAATTCTTCGCATTTCTTGCACATTTCTTTGCAAACCCTTTGCTTTTTGCTCTTTGCAAATCCCTTTTTTTTTTTTTATTTTTCATGCTCTTTTTGCATCGTGCTCTTTGCAGACCCTTTGCTTCTCTTGCCTCGTGCTCCTCGTCCCTTTGTGTCCTCCTCATCCTCGTGTCCTCCTCATCTTCCTCATCCTCACGTCCTCACCTTGCACCACCCTCAGCCTCGCTTCCCCTTCTGCAACTTGCCCAAGATTTCGGCCCATTTTTCCCCCTAAAATCCCACAAAATCAGTTAATCGACCTCCCCCAGCAGACCTTTCGTTTATTTTGGGGGAGAAAAACGTGAAATTGGCTTTTTTTATGGAGGTCAGACACATGCTGCAGCAACTGACTGCAAAAAAAAAGGGGGGTGGCCTGCGTAAGGGAAACAAATTCAGTGGGGGGGGGGTTCCCAAAACCCAGCATTTTGGGTCTAAAAAACCCAATTTAGGTAAAAACCATAAATAACCAGCAAGGAACAGGGCCACCCTGTGACGCACAACCCGGAAAAATCGGGGTGCGCAAGGGATTGGCGTGGCCCCGCCCACTTTGGGGTGAAATCATCCATTTTTGGGGCCCCCGCGTCTCGTTATTTTGAGCCCAAATTCCCATTTTGGAGGATTTTGGGGGGGTTATTTTCGGCCAGGCTTGCTCAGCACCCCGCGTTCCCCAGCCCGCGGATGCCGCGCCGCCGCGTTCACCGCTCGCAGCCCCCCAAAACCCCGGGGATTTTCCATCCCTGCTGACAGCCGGACCTAAAATCCCGCAAAATTGACCCAAAACCATCCCCATTTTATATTTTTTTTAATATTTTTCTGCCCCGTGGCGACGGCGCTAACTCGCTCTCGCCTCTTCTCCCAAGCCTTCCTGGACTCCTACACGGAGGTGGAGGAGGACGACGACCTCGACAACCTGTGGACCACGGCCTCGACCTTCATCGTCCTCTTCATCCTCAGCCTCTTCTACAGCGCCACCGTCACCTTGATCAAGGTACGGATTTTGGGGGGAAAACGCCCCAAAACGGGGCTGGTTGGGTGGCCACTGGGAGACGTGGGGATGGGATCCACCATGTCCAAGAGCCGTTGAGTTGCAATAGAGCAAAGCCAACACCTCTCACACTCTTATATTCATTTTCCCCCCAAATTTTACTAAAATCTCAATGTTTTACCCCATTTCAAGACTTTTTAACATCAATCCCATCTCCTAATGACTTTTATTTAAGCAGAATTGGGTTAAAAGATGAGGAATTGGATCCACCACATGCAAGAAGACATTGAGTTTCCAAGGTGCAACCTCCTACCACCTCTCACACTCATAATTTCTCTTTTTTCCCCAAAAACTTTGCAAAAATCTCAATTTTTTACCCCATTTCAAGACTTTTTAGCATCAATCCTATCTCCTAATGACTATTATTTAAGCAGAATTGGGTTAAAAGATGAAGAATTGCATCCAGCACATGCAAAAAAACACATTAAATTGCAGCAACCTCCTGTCTCTTCCTCGCACTCATAAATTCAGATTTTCCCCCAAATTTTGCAAAAATCTGAAATTTTAATTAACCAAAACCCTCATTTTCCCCATCACCAGGTGAAATAACCCGGCTCCTGTCGGATTTTGCTGCCCACCGTCACCGGACGCCTTTTCCACATGGTGCAACCCCCTCCCTTTTCCCTTTTCCTTGTAAATAGTCATCGTGAAAATAAACATTTTTTTTTCTCCGGATTCTGCGTGGTTTTGTGCGTGTGTCGTGCATCGTGCCAGGATTTGGGTTTGATTTTTTTTTTTTTTTTTGGAAAAAAAATGGATTTGCATGATCTTGCAATTTTATTTTATTTTATTTTATTTTATTTTATTTTATTTTATTTTATTTTATTTTATTTTATTTTATTTTATTTATTTTATTTTATTATTTTATTTTATTTTATTTTATTTTATTTTATTTTATTTTATTTTATTTTATTTTATTTTATTTTTTGCAGTGGATTACATACTCTTGCAATTTATTTGTGTTTTTTGTTGTTGTTGTTATTTTGTTGTTTATTTTATTATTTTTATTTTTTTTTGCAATAGATTGCATGCTTTTGCAATTCTTTTAATTATTATTATTATTATTTGCAATGCATTGCATGTTCTTGTAATTTTTTTATTTTTTTTTGCAGTGGATTGCATGTTTTTGTAATAATATTATTATTATTATTGTTATTATTATTATTATTGTTATTATTATTATTATTATTATTATTATTATTATCATTATTATCATTATTATCATTATTATCATTATTATTATTATTTTGCATGGATTACTCGGTCTTGCCCTTTATTTGGAGTTTTTTAGTGGATTGCATGCTTTTGCGATTTATTTTATTTTATTTTATTTTAATTTTATTTTATTTTATTTTATTTTATTTTATTTTATTTTAATTTTATTTTATTTTATTTTTTATTTTATTTTCCAATAGATCGCATGCTTTTGCAACTTATTGAATGTTGATTTTTTTCTTTTTTTGCTATAAACTGCATTTTCTTGCAATCTATTTTGGGGCTTTTGCGATGGATTGAGTGTCCTTATAATATTTTATTTTATATTTTATTTTGTTTTGGTTTATTTTATTTTATTTTAAGATAAGATCGTGTTGGGTCTTCCAAGACCACGTTGGGTCTTCCAAGACTTTTTTGGGTCTTCCAAGACCAACTTGGGTCTTCCAAGACCGATTTGGGTCTTTCAAGACTTTTTTGGGTCTTCCAAGACAGATTTGGGTCTTCCAAGACCAACTTGGGTCTTCCAAGACCGATTTGGGTCTTCCAAGACTGAATTGGGTCTTCCAAGACCGATTTGGGTATTCCAAGACCGATTTGGGTCTTCCAACACCAAATTGGGTCTTCCAAGACAACGTTTGGTCTTCCAAGACTTTTTTGGGTCTTCCGAGACTTTTTTGGGTCTTCCAAGACTTTTTTGGGTCTTCCAAGCCCCTTTTGGGTCTTCCAAGTCCACAACCAGGCAGCCAATTAGCATCGCGGAAGGGTCGTTAGGGGTTAATTAGCTGGGTTAATGACGGCGTCCCCTGCCCCACGGATCTCTGGGATGGCGGTGGGCCGAGCGTCGCGAAATGGGGCGGAGGAGGAGCCTTCATCACCCTCTTCCTCCTCATCCTCTACGTCAGACCCCAGACCCTGCCCACTCCGTCCCCTCCTTCCCATTGGCCAACGGCCTCGGAGGGAGGACAAGCCAAAAAACGGGGTGAAAAACACCAGAAAATGCCCAAAAAACGTTAAAATCCCACTTTATTAACAAATTTCCACTATTTGTTTCTCCATTTCCATATTTTCAGCAAAAAATCCGCCTTTCTCCTCGCTCCCGCCATGTTTTTCCCATCATGCACCGCGCCCGTCCGTGGGAAAGGCGCCGGGGGTGGTTTTGGGGCAGGAAATGGCTATTTTGGGTGCGGTGACTCAGACGGAGAGGCGCGGTTTGGGTAAACAGGACACATCTGGCCGGGGTGACGCCGAAATCCAGATGTTTGGCGCTGCTTTTTTTGGGGGGAAAACAACCAGTTTCGGCTCCCCGAATGACTCAGGCGGCAGCCCAAGAAACCACGGCGGGGAGGAAAGAGGAGAAATGAAAATGGCTTTTGTCGTAAACAGGATTTTGGGGTTTTTGGTCAAAAAAATGAAATTTTGGCTCCCCGGCACGCAATCGAGCCACGGAGGGGTGTAGGGCTGGGGAGGAAAATGGGGGGAAAAAGGTGGAAAATGGGGAAAAAAAAAAAGGGAAAAAATGTTTTTTTTGAAGCTTTGTGATTAGGATAAGATCAACACAAAGTGGCTTCACTTTTTGGGGGGAAAAATGGGTTTTTGGCAACGTGATGGACATTGGGATGCGATAACACAACAGTGCTTTTTTTGGGGGAAAAAATGGATTTCTTGAGGCTCGATGAAGATTAGGCTGAGATGAAGCAACACGATGAGGCTTCATTTGGGGGGAAAAATAGTCTTTTTTGTTAACCCGATGGAAACTGAATAGGAAGCACCAACACAACAGGGCTGTTTTTTGGGGGAAAAGGGGTTTTTGGAGATTTATGGAAGTTAGGGTGTGACGCACCAACACAACATGGCTTCATTTTGGGGGAAAAAAAGAGTCTCTCGAAGCCTCCTGGAGATCACTGAGGCAACGCGGCTCCATTTTGGGGTGGAAAAAGGGGTTCTTGAAGCCCGTGGAAACAGTCTGAAAATCGTTTTATTCTGTGCATTTTCGGGAAAAGCACAAAAAATTTTGGTCCAACCCCTGGGACAACGGAGGGGTGAAGACCTCCAGCGATCAGAGGACCTGTGGAGACACCAAAATTAAAATTTTTAGCTTTAATTAACGTTAATTATCAGCGTTTTGGGGTGTGGGGGGGTACCTTGAAGAGGGTGACGCCGGTGCTGTAGCAGAGGCTGAGGAGGAAGAGGATGACGAAGGCCACGGCGGTCCAGAGGTCGGAGACGTCTTCGTCCGCCTCCAGCTCCGTCTCCTCGCCCAGGGCCACCATGATGCATTCTGGGGAAACTGACCAAAAAAAGGGGACGGGGGTCAGCACCAAAAAGACGTGTTTTTACCCATTTTCCACCCAATTCATCCACAAAACCCTACAACGAGCAATGGGATCGTGGGGATTTTTGGTACATGCATCAAAACCCCATGTTTTCACCTATTTTCCACCCAATCCTTGACCAAAACCCTTCAACAATCATCATGATCATGAGGATTTGGGGTACATGCACCAAAAAGCCACATTTTCACCCATTTTCCACCCAATTCCTCCCAAAATTTGATGCATTTTTGATACATGCATCAAAAATCCACATTTTCACCCATTTTCCACCCAATCCTTGACCAAAACCCTTCAACAAGCACCATGGTCATGAGGATTTTGGGTACATGTACCAAAAAGCCACATTTTCACCTGATTTCCACCCAATTCCTCCACAAAACCCTTCTGCAAGCAACAGGATCACAAGGATTTTTGGTGCATGTACCAAAAATCCACATTTTCACCCATTTTTCCACCCAGTTCCTCCACAAAACCCTACAACGAGCAATGGGATCATGAGGATTTTTGGTACATGCATCAAAACCCCATGTTTTCACCTATTTTCCACCCAATCCTTGACCAAAACCCTTCAACAATCATCATGATCATGAGGATTTGGGGTACATGCACCAAAAAGCCACATTTTCACTCATTTTCCACCCAATTCCTCCCAAAACCTCTTCTGTAATCAACAGGACCATGACAATTTTTGATACATGCATCAAAAATCCACATTTTCACCCATTTTCCACCCAATCCTTGACCAAAACCCTCTAACAAGCACCATGGTCATGAGGATTTTGGGTACATGCACCAAAAAGCCACATTTTCACCCATTTTCCACCCAATTCCTCCACAAAACCCTACAACGAGCAATGGGATCATGAGGATTTTTGGTACATGCATCAAAACCCCATGTTTTCACCTATTTTCCACCCAATCCTTGACCAAAACCCTTCAACAATCATCATGATCATGAGGATTTGGGGTACATGCACCAAAAAGCCACATTTTCACTCATTTTCCACCCAATTCCTCCCAAAACCTCTTCTGTAATCAACAGGACCATGACAATTTTTGATACATGCATCAAAAATCCACATTTTCACCCATTTTCCACCCAATCCTTGACCAAAACCCTCTAACAAGCACCATGGTCATGAGGATTTTGGGTACATGCACCAAAAAGCCACATTTTCACCCATTTTCCACCCAATTCCTCCACAAAACCCTTCTGCAAGCAACGGGATCACAAGGATCTTTGGTGCATGTACCAAAAAGCCACTTTTTCACCCATTTTTCCACCCAGTTCCTCTCCAGAACCCTTCAACAATCATCATGATCATGAGGATTTGGGGTACATGTACCAAAAAGCCACATTTTCACCCATTTTCCACCCAATTCCTCTCCAAAACTCTTCCATAAGCAACGGGGCCATGAGGGTTTTTGGTGTATGTATCAAAAAGCCACTTTTTCACCCATTTTTCCACCCAATCCCTCTCCAAAACTCCTCAACAAGCAACGGGGCCACGAAGATTTTGGCGCATGCACCAAAAAAAGCCATATTTTCACCCAAATTCCACCTAGTTATTGGGCAAAACCCTGCTGCGAGCAAAAGAGCAGTGGGTTGATTTTTGGTGCATGAAAAATAATAATTATAATTTTTGCCCATTTTCTACCCAATTCACGTCCAAAACCCTGCCGCAAACAAAGTGGAAGTAGGATATTTTTTTTAGCTAAATGTCACATTTTCACCTATTTTCTACCCAAATCCCTCTCCAGAACGCTCCCAGCAAGGAGGGATTTTTGGTGCGTGCAGCAAAAACCCCATTTCCGCCTGTTTTCTCCTCAATTCGTGTCTAAAACCCTGCCGCGAGAAAAGGGGAAGTGAGATTTTATTATTATTTTTTTGGGTAAGTGCAGCAAAACACCGCATTTCCACCCATTTTTTCTCTCGTTTCTCTCTAAAACCTTGCTGCAAAAAAAGAGGATTTTTTTTAAATTTTGGTGCGTGCAGCAAAAACCCAATTTTCCCTGTTTTCTACCCAATTCTTGGCCAAAACCCTGCTGCGAGCAAAGTGGGAATCCCTAATTTCTGTAAATCCTGCTCTTTTTCACCTCTCTTGATTAAAAAAAATAGGCAAAAAAGAGGGGAAAATGGAAAATTGATTAGCCCCTTCCTAATTGATTAGCCCTCTCCCTAATTGATTAGCCCAATTCCTAATTAATTTGCTATGTCCTTAATTAATTAGCCCAATTTCTAATTGATTAGCCCAATTCCTAATTGATTTGCCCAATTCCTAATTAATTAGCCCCATTCCTAATTAATTTGCTCTGTCCTTAATTAATTAGCCCCATCCCTCATTGATTAGCCCCGTCTCTCTTTAATTAGCCCCGTTGCTAATTGGGAGGGTTTGGGAGGAGGTGGATGTGCTGGATGAAGGTACATTTCTGGGTGATTTCTCTGTTTTTTTAATATTATCTTTTTTTTTTTTTTTCATTTTTATTCTGATTTTCAAATTTATCATCATTAATTATTATTTTTTTAATTATTATCATTAATTTCCTTTTGGGAGGGGATTGGAAGGAGGTGGATGTGTTGGATGAAGACACCAGTGCTGGCACATTTCTGTGTGATTTCTCTGTTTTTTTGGTTTTTAACTATTTATCCTTATTTTTTTCTTATTTTCATCATTATTATCATTTTTTTTGAATTATTATCTTTTTTTATCCTTTTTTTGGAAGGGGATTGGGAGGAGGTGGACACACTGGATGAAGACACCGGCACCCTCATATCTCTGTATGATTTCTGTGTTTTTTTTTTTTGTTTGTTTGTTTGTTTTTAATTATTATCCTTTTTTTTTTTTTTCCATTATTTTTTTTCATCATTATTATTATCTTTTTTTTTTTTTTTGAAAAATTCTTTTGATTTTTTTTTTTAATTTTTTTTGGAAGGGGACTGGGAGGAGGTGGACATGCCAGATGAAGACACCAGCACATTTCTGTGTGATTTCCTTGTTTCTTCTTATTATTATTTTTAATAATATTTTTTTTTATCTCTTCTTTTTATTATTTTTTCATCATCATCATTATTGTCATTTTTTATTTTTATTTTTTAATTAATATCAATATTTTTTCGGAAGGGGACTGGGAGGAGGTGGACATGCTGGATGAAGACACCAGTGCCAGCACATTTCTGTGTGATTTCCATGTTTCTTCTTATTATTTTTTTAATAATAATATTTTTATCCCTTATTATTTTTTCATCATCATTATTATCTTTTTTGGGGATTTTTTTGTTTTTTTGTATTATCATCTTTTTTTTTTGGAAGGGGATTGGGAGGAGGTGGACGCACCGGATGAAGACACCAGTGCTGGAACTTTTGTGTGTGATTTCCATGTTTCTTCTTATTAATTATAATTTTTAATAATAATATTTTTATCTCTTATTATTTTTCATCATCATGTTTTTTTTTTTAATTTTTTTTGATTTTTTATCCTTTTTTTTCGGAAGGGGACTGGGAGGAGGTGGACGCACCGGACGAAGACACCAGTGCTGGAACTTTTGTGCGTGATTTCCATGTTTCTTCTTATTATTTTTAATAATATTTTTATCTCTTATTTTTCATCATTATTATCATTTTTTTTAATTTTTTTGATTTTTTTATATTTTTTTGATTTTCTGTTTTGTTTTTTTGTTTTTTTGTTTTTTTTATTTTTTTCTTTTTTATTTTTGATTTTTTGATTTTTTGATTTTTTTGATTTTTTTGATTTTTTTATTTTTTATTTTTTTGATTTTTTTTGATTTTTTTATATTTTTTGATTTTTTTTGAATTTTTTTGATTTTTTTTTTATTTTATTTTATTTTTATTTTTTATCCTATTTTTCGGAAGGGGACTGGGAGGAGGTGGACACACCGGACGAAGACACCAGTGCTGGACCTTTTGTGTGTGATTTCCATGTTTCTTCTTATTATTTTTAATAATAATATTTTTATCTCTTATTTTTCATCATTATTATCATTTTTTTGATTTTTTTTATTTTTTTGGTTTTTTTGTTGTTTTTTTATTTTTTTATTTTTTTTATTTTTTTTGATTTTTTGATTTTTTGATTTTTTGATTTTTTGATTTTTTGATTTTTGATTTTTTGATTTTTTGATTTTTTGATTTTTTGATTTTTTGATTTTTTGATTTTTTGATTTTTTGATTTTTTGATTTTTTGATTTTTTGATTTTTTTGATTTTTATTTTTTTGATTTTTTGATTTTATTTATTTATTTATTTATTTACTTCGATTTTTTTTGATTTTTTTTGATTTTTTATCCTTTTTTTCGGAAGGGGACTGCGAGGAGGTGGACGCACCGGACGAAGACACCAGTGCTGGACCTTTTGTGTGTGATTTCCATGTTTCTTCTTCTTATTTTTAATAATAATATTTTTATCTCTTATTTTTCATCATTATTATCATTTTTTTAATTTTTTTGATTTTTTTGTTTTTTTTTGTTGTTTTTTTATTTTTTATTTTTTTTATTTTTTTAAATTTTTTTTGATTTTTTGATTTTTTTTGATTTTTTGATTTTTTGATTTTTTTGATTTTTTTATTTTTTTTATTTTTTTTATTTTTTTTTAATTTTTTTAATTTTTAATTTTTTCTTATTATTTTTAATTTTTTTAATTTTTTTTGATTTTTTATCCTTTTTTTCGGAAGGGGACTGGGAGGAGGTGGACGCACCGGACGAAGACACCAGCGCTGGAACTTTTTGTGCGTGATTTCCATCTTTTTTATTCCCACACTTCAAATTTCCCCCCCCCACCACACTTAAATTTTTCCCGCCGAACTCATATTTTTTCTATTTTTTCCATCCTTATTAACAATTTTTGGGTTTTTTTGGACGGATTTACAAGGACGGATTTTGGACGGCCCCGCGCTCAGTAGCAGGTGCTGTCGGCGTCGCTCAGGACCACCGAGACGTTGACTTGGGTGGGTTTACCCGTGCTCTTATCCAGGCTTTTTTGGACAAAATTCAGCGGGATCCCGTCGTGCCCCACCACGCAGGCGAAAACGTCCCCGCGCTGCCACTCGGCCGCCGCCACGCTCAACTTGCTGTAGACGCTGAAGAGCCCGGCCTCCCCTTCTTGGGGTCCGAAGGTAGAGAAGCTTCCGGAAGCCACCGGTCGGTCCTGCTGGGTCCAAGTCACCAAAATGTCGCGGGGACGGAAGCCCGAGGCCAAGCAGGTCAAGGTGGCGGTCTCTTGGCGGGCCAGTTCCTCCGCCGGCGGGGGGAAGACGTAGACGGAGGGCGCCTGCACCGAGACGGCTGCGGGGTGGGCGCAAGAGAAGGTCAGCGGGGGGGCTCCCAGTAAGAGCCTTCCCGTTGGCTGGGGCCTCCCAGTAAGACCTTTCCAGTTGGTTGGGGCCTTCCAGCTTGATAGACCTTCCCAGTAGGCTAGATCTTCCCAGTAAGGTAGACCCTTCCAGTTGGCTAGGTCCTCCCAGTAAGACCTTCCCAGTTGGCTATGTCCTCCCAGTAGGACCCTTCCTGTTGGCTGGGGCCTCCCAGTAAGACCTTTCCAGTTGACTAGATCCTTCCAGCTTGATAGACCTTCCCAGTAGGCTAGATCTTCCCAGTAAGGTAGACCCTTCCAGTTGGCTAGGTCCTCCCAGTAAGACCCTTCCAGTTGGCTAGGTCCTTCCAGTAGGCTAGATCCTTCCCAGTTGGCTAGGTCCTCCCAGTAAGACCTTCCCAGTTGGATAGACCCTTCCAGTAGACAAGACCCTTCCAGTTGGCTAGGTCCTCCCAGTAAGACCCTTCCCAGTTGGCTAGGTCCTCCCAGTAAGACCTTCCCAGTAGGCTAGATCCTTCCAGTTGGCTAGACCCTAGTTGGCTAGGTCCTTCCAGTTGGATAGACCTTTCCAGTAGACAAGACCTTTCCAGTAGGCTAGGTCCTCCCAGTAAGACCTTCCCAGTTGGATAGACCTTTCCAGTAGACAAGACCCTTCCCAGTAGGCTAGGTCCTTCCAGTTGGATAGACCTTCCCAGTTGGCTAGGTCCTCCCAGTAAGACCTTTCCAGTTGGTTGGGGCCTTCCAGCTTGATAGACCTTCCCAGTAGGCTAGATCTTCCCAGTAAGGTAGACCCTTCCAGTTGGATACACCCTTCCAGTTGGCTAGGTCATCCCAGTAAGACCCTTCCAGTTGACTACATCCTTCCAGTAGGCTAGGTCCTCCCAGTAAGACCTTCCCAGTTGGATAGACCCTTCCAGTAGACAAGACCCTTCCAGTACGCTAGGTCCTCCCAGTAAGACCCTTCCAGTTGGCTAGGTCCTCCCAGTAAGACCTTTCCAGTAGGCTAGGTCCTTCCAGTTGGATAGACCCTTCCAGTTGGCTAGGTCCTCCCAGTAAGACCTTCCCAGTTGGCTAGGTCCTCCCAGTAAGACCCTTCCAGTAGACCTCTTCCAGTTGGCCAACCCAATCCACTCAACTCCTCCAGCCAACTGGTTCCACCTGGCCCCAAACTCCTCCACTCTTTCCCCAAAAACGTCTCCACTCATTCCCCAAAATTCTCCGCTCTTTCCTTCCCCAAAAACGCCTCCGCTCTTTTTTTCCCCAAACTTTTTTCTGCTCGTTCCCCAAAATTCTCCGCTCTTTCCCCAAAAAGTCTCCACTCTTTCCTTCCCCAAAAACGCCTCCGCTCTTTCTTTCCCCCAAATTTTCCGCTCGTCCCCCAAAAACGTCTCTGCTTGTCCCCCAAAAATGTCTCCACTCTTTCTTTCCCCAAATTTTCTCCGCTCTTCCCCAAAATTGTCTCCGCTCTTTCCCCAAAATTCTCTGCTCTTTCTTTCCCCAAACAACTTCTCCTCTCTTTCTCTCCCCAAAAACTTCTCCGCTCGTTCCCCAAAATTCTCCGCTCGTTCCCCAAAATTCTCCGCTCTTTCTTTCCCCCAAAAACACCTCCGTTCATTCCCCAAAAACGTCTCCGCTCTTTCTTTCCCCAAATTTTCTCCGCTCGTTCCCCAAACTCCTCCGCTCTTCCCCCAAAAACGTCTCCGCTCGTTTCCCAAATTTTCTCCGCTTGTTCCCCAAACTTTTCTCCGCTCTTTCCCCAAAAACTTCTCCGCTCGTTCCCCAAAATTCTCCGTTCTTTCCCCAAATTTTTCTCCGCTCGTCCCCCAAAAACTTTTCTCCGCTCTTTCTTCCCCAAAAAACGCCTCCGCTCTTTTTTTCCCCAAACTTTTTTCTGCTCGTTCCCCAAAATTCTCCGCTCTTTCCCCAAAAAGTCTCCACTCTTTCCTTCCCCAAAAATGCCTCCGCTCTTTCTTTCCCCAAATTTTCCGCTCGTTCCCCAAAAACGTCTCCGCTCTTTCTTTCCCCCAAATTTTCCGCTCGTCCCCCAAAAACGTCTCCGCTCTTTCTTTCCCCAAATTTTCTCCGCTCTTTCCCCAAAATTCTCTGCTCTTTCTTTCCCCAAACAACTTCTCCTCTCTTTCTCTCCCCAAAAACTTCTCCGCTCGTTCCCCAAAATTCTCCACTCGTTCCCCAAAATTCTCCGCTCTTTCTTTCCCCCAAAAACGCCTCCGTTCATTCCCCAAAAACGTCTCCGCTCTTTCTTTCCCCAAATTTTCTCCGCTCATTCCCCAAATTTTCTCCGCTCGTTCCCCAAATTTTCTCCACTCGTTCCCCAAAATTCTCCGCTCTTCCCCCAAAAAAACTTCTCCTCCCCCATCTTCGGGCGGGGTTTCCTACCTAGGTCTTTCTGCACCGATTTGGTGACGGATCCTTGGATTTCGGGGCCGGCCACGCCGCAGGTGAAGCTCTCGCCGCTGTTCCACTCCTCGGCGCAGATTTTAAGGACGCTGGTGAGGCGGTAGAGGCCGTTCTCCTGTTTTTGGGGTTCCCCGGTGACCACGTCCAAGGCGGTCCCCTCGCTGCGGGACCACGAGAACTTCAAGTCCTGGGGGGCGTTGGTGGCCACGCAGGTGACGCTGGCGTTTTGGCTGATGTAGAGGTCCTCCAAGGATGGGGGGAGGAGGGTGACCTCCAGTTTGGGTCCGGCACCTGGGTGGGGTGGGGTGGGGTGGGGAGCGGCGTTGAGCGGGGTACGGAGGGTGGGGACGCCAAAATCCGCAGCCAAACGCTCGCCCCGTCTTCTCGATCCCACCAAAAATGGAGATTTTGGGGGCGTTTTGCAGCCAAACGCTCGCCCCGTCTTCTTGATCCCACCAAAAATGGAGATTTTGGGGGCGTTTTGCAGCCAAACACTCGCCCCATATTCTCGAGCCCACCAAAAATGGAGATTTTGGGGGCGTTTTGCAGCCAAACGCTCACCCCGTGTTCTCGATCCCACCAAAAATGGAGGTTTTGGGGGCGTTTTGCAGCCAAACGCTCGCCCCGTGTTCTTGATCCCACCAAAAATGGAGATTTTGGGGGTGTTTTGCAGCCAAACACTCGCCCCGTGTTCTTGATCCCACCAAAAATGGAGATTTTGGGGGCGTTTTGCAGCCAAACACTCACCCCATATTCTTGATCCCACCAAAAATTGAGATTTTGGGGGTGTTTTCCCCAAATTGAGCATTTCGGGGCAAGTTTTGGGACCTCGCTCCTACCAAAAGTAGAGCTTTGGGGCGTGGCCCCCCCTCGGGAGCTCTTGGCCGAGCACCAGACCCTAAAAACCTCCCCCAGAAGACAGGAATCGGGGCGTTTTCCAAGAAAATCGCAAAAAAAAAACATTTTTTCATTTTTTTTCCTAATTTTTTGGGGTCTTCATCCACCAATTTCCTTAATTCCTGCCTTTTAGCTCCGAAAGCCGCCGTCGCCGCGTTTTTGGGTGCCGCGACGTCACTCACCTGGCCGAGTGTCACCTCCTGGGTGCCCCCCCACCCCCAAGACCTCCACCCAACCGTCCTTCTTGACCTCCCACCCACCCCCCCACCCCAAGACCTCCACCCACCCCAAGACCTCCACCCACCCCAAGACCTCCACCCACCCCAAGACCTCCACCCACCCACCCCAAACCCCCCCGCCCCCAAAACCGCCCCCGAAACCGCCCCTCACTTGTGCAGTAGGTGCTGATGGACTCGACGATGGGTTCCTTGAGCGAGGTGTGGGACACCCGGCAGGAGAACTCGGCCCCCTGGTCCCAGCTCTGCCGGCTGACGTTGACCTGGCTCCACTGGGTGGCCTTCTTGTTGGAGCACTCGCTGCAGCTGTAGTTGTCCTCCTCCAGCTCCTGGACCTGCTGGTTGATCAGCCACTCCACCTGGGCGTTGCTGCCCTGCAGCCCCTCGATGAGGCACACCAGCAGGACGCGGTTCTCGGGGTCTTCTTGGGTTGGGTAGCTGAGGAGCTTCACCGTCGGGGGGATGTCCTCACAACAGTGGCCTACAGAAGAAAAGGATCAGAACCCATCTAGGAGTTGACCAAGATGTCTTGGAAGACCAAGATCAAGGTCAAAACCACCCAAAACCCATCTAGGAGTTGACCAAGTCATCTTGGAAGACCAAGATCAAGGCCAACCCAACTAGGAGTTGACCAAAAACCATCCAAAACCCATCTAGGAGTTGACCAAGTCATCTTGGAAGACCAAGACCAACGCCAACCCATCTAGGAGTTGACCAGGTCATCATGGAAGACCAAAATCAAGGCCAAACCCACCCAAAACCCATCTAGGAGTTGACCAAGCCATCATGGAAGACCAAGATCAAGGCCAACCCAAATAGGAGTTGACCAAAACCACCCAAAACCCATCTAGGAGTTGACCAAGTCATTGTGGAAGACCAAAATCAAGGCCAAAACCACCCAAAACCCATCTAGGAGTTGACCAAGTCAACATGGAAGACCAAGATCAAGGCCAAAACCATCCAAAACCTGTCTAGGAGTTGACCAAGTCATCATGGAAGACCAAAATCAAAGCCAAAACCACCCAAAACCCATCTAGGAGTTGACCAAATCATCATGGAAGACCAAAATCAAGGCCAAAACCATCCAAAACCCGTCTAGGAGTTGACCAAGTCATCTTGGAAGACCAAGACCAACGCCAACCCAATTAAGAGTTGACCAAGTCATCATGGAAGACCAAAATCAAGGCCGAAACTACCCAAAACCCATCTAGGACTTGACCAAGTCATCATGGAAGACCAAAATCAAGGCCAAAACCACCCAAAACCCAACTAGGACTTGACCAAGTCATAATTGAAGACCAAAACCACCCAAAACCCAACTAGGACTTGACCAAATCATCATGGAAGACCAAAATCAAGTCCAAAACCACCCAAAACCCAACTAGGCCTTGACCAAGTCATAATTGAAGACCAAAACCACCCAAAACCCATCTAGGACCCCACCAAACCCCCCCATGACACCAGGCCCGGCCTTTTTTTGGTCTCACCGGTGATGTCCTCGCTGAGGGAGGTGGAGGTGGGCGCGTGGGTGACCTTGCACTGGAAATTTTGGCCGTCGTAGCTGCTGGCCGGCACGGTGAGCTGGCTGCTGACGGTGTAGAAGCTGGCGCTATTTTGGACAGCCGGGAAGGTCAACTGGTCACCAGTGACACCAGAGACCCAAGTGACGGTGACGGGCTCGGGGAAGAAGTCGGTGACGAGGCAGCCGATGGTGACGTTGCTCCCGTCCTTGCAGTCGGTGGCGGGGACCAAGGGGTAGGCGGTGGGACGGGTGGCGGAGACTGGAGGAGGAGGAGAAGACCCCCAAATTGGTGGTCACCCAAATTCTGGTCACCCCGAAGTTTGGAGGAGATCCCCCCCCAAAAAAAAGTGATGTGAAAGCGCCCTCGAGACGCCGGGCGCCCCCGGGGGACCTCGTGGCCAGACAGGGGGGAAGTTCACGAATTTCCTCCCGACGCCGTTTCTCACCCCGAAAATAATTAAAAAAACCTCAACGCGGCGTTTCTCGCCCCAAAAAACCCACCCCCACGTCACGGCGTCGCACCGAGGTCTCCCACCCGCCCGCCCCGACCCCGAAATATTTCGGTGCGCGGCGTCGGCTGCGCCGCTCCGGCTGTCCCCCTCTAATTTGGGGGCTTTTCTGCGCTTTTTGGGACATTCTGATGGTAAGGAGAGGGGGGGGGGTTGGAGGGGACACGGGGCTGCTTTTGCTGAGCGGGGCTGGAGGAAAAAAGGGGCTGGATTGGCTAAAAAGTGAGGTTTTCTACCCAAAATTGAGGCTGAGCGCGACAAAAATGGCAAAAATTTGGGGTTTCCTAGAGGAGGTCGAGCACAACCGAAATGGCTCAAAACTGCGATTTTTTTAAATAATTTTGCAGCTGAGCATCGGTCAAAGACCTCAAAATTGGCTTTTCTAGGGAAAATCGAGGGTGAATATTTTTGGCAGGGCTCAAAATCGGTTTTTCCTCGAAAAAACTGGGGTCGAACAGGGCAAGCGCAGCCCAAAATCGGAGTTTCCTAGAGAAGATCGAGGTCGAGCATCACTGCACAGCTGAAAAAGTGAGATTTCCTCTAAAAATATCAGAGCTGAGCGTCACCGCGCAGCTCAAAATTGAGATTTCCTCTAAAAATATCAAATCGGAGCGTCACTGCGCAGCTCAAAATTGAGATTTCCTCTAAAAATACCCATCTGGGCATCTCTGCGCAACCCAAAAATGAGATTTTTCTCTAAAAATATCAATTCTGAGCATCTCTGGGCAACCCAAAAATGAGATTTCTTCTAAAAATATCAATTCTGAGCATCTCTGGGCAACCCAAAAATGAGATTTCTTCTAAAAATATCAATTCTGAGCGTCACTGAGCAGCTCAAAATTGAGATTTCCTCTAAAAATACCAATCTGGGCATCTCTGCGCAACCCAAAAATGAGATTTTTCTCTAAAAATATCAAATCTGAGTGTCACGGAACAGCTCAAAGATGAGATTTTCTCTAAAAATATCAATTCTGAGCATCTCTGGGCAACCCAAAAATGAGATTTCTTCTAAAAATATCAAATCTCAGCATCACTGCGCAGCTCAAAGATGGGATTTTCTCCAAAAATATCAATTCTGAGCATCACTGAACGGCTCAAAAATGAGATTTTCTCCAAAAATATCAAATCTGCGCACCACTGAACAGCCTAAAAATGGGATTTTCTCCAAAAATATCAAATCTGAGCATCTCTGCGCAGCTCAAAAATGGGATTTCCTCCAAAATTATCTAATCTGAGATAATTTTGAGATAATATCGAGGCGGTGCACGGCTCAAACTCGCCTTTTCCTTGGAACACCAAACCTGAGCATCCCACAAAAACCTCAAAAATTGATTTTTTGGGAAGAAAATCGAGGTTGAGGACCTCCGGCACAGCTCCAGGCTGGATTTTTTCTAGAAAAATCTCCAGGTTGAGCACTGCTGGTGGGATGGAACCTCATCGGGGTGGGTTTTTGGGGGGGTTCTTGGGTGGGCTTTGCTGGGACATCTAGGTGGGCTTCCCTAGCAGATCTAGGTGGGCTTCCATAGCACGTCTAGGGGAATATGGCTAGAAAAGCTAGGTGGGCATGGCCAGAACATCTAGGTGGGCTTCCGTAGCACGTCTAGGTCAGCATGGCCAGAAAATTTGGGGGGGCTTCCCTAGCAGATCTAGGTGGGCTTCTGTAGCACGTCTAGGGGAGTATGGCTAGAAAAGCTGGGTGGGCATGGCCAGCATGTCTGGGTGGGCTTCCCTAGCACATCTAGGTGGGCTTCCATAGCACGTCTGGGTGAGCATGGCTGGAAAATCCGGGTGGGCTTCCCTAGCATGTCTAGGTGGGCTTCCATAGCACATCTAGGAGAGTATGGCCAGAAAAGCTAGGTGGGCATGGCCAGCACACCTAGGTGAGCTTCCCAAGCTTATCTAGGTGGGCTTCCATAGCTCATCTAGGAGAGCTCGGCCAGAAAAGCGAGGTGGGCTTCCCTAGCAGATCTAGGTGGGCTTCCATAGCACGTCTAGGTGGGCTTCCCTAGCATGTGTAGGTGGGCTTCCATAGCACGTCTAGGGGACTATGGCTAGAAAAGCTAGGTGGGCTTCCATAGCACATCTCGGTGGGCTTCCGTAGCACGTCTAGGGGAGTATGGCTGGAAAATCTGGGTGGGCTTCCCTAGCATGTCTAGGTGGGCTTCCCTAGAAGCTCATCTAGATGGGCATGGCCAGAAAAGCTAGGTGGGCTTCCATAGCACGTCTAGGTGGGCTTCCCTAGAAGCTCATCTAGGTGGGCATGGCCAGAAAAGCTAGGTGGGCTTCCATAGCACGTCTAGGGAAGCATGGCCAAAAAAGCTGGGTGGGCTTTGCTAGAACAGCTAGGTGGGCTTCCGTAGCACGTCTAGGTGGGCTTCCCTAGCAGATCTAGGTGGGCTTCCATAGCACACCTAGGGGAGTTTTCCTAGCTCATCTAGGGGAGCATGGATAGAAAAGCTAGGTGGGCTTCCATAGCACGTCTAGGTGGGCTTCCATAGCACGTCTAGGTGGGCTTCCATAGCTTATCTGGGTGGGCTTTGCTAGCACAGCTAGGTGGGCTTCCATAGCACATCTAGGGGAGCATGGCCAGAAAATTTGGGTGGGCTTCCCTAGCACATCTAGGTGGGCTTCCATAGCACGTCTAGGGGAATATGGCTAGAAAAGCTAGGTGGGCTTCCATAGCAGATCTAGGTGAGCATGGCCAGAAAATCCGGGTGGGCTTCTCTAGCACATCTAGGTGGGCTTCCCTAGCACATCTAGGGGAGTATGGCTAGAAAAGCTAGGTGGGCACGGCCAGAACATCTAGGTGGGCTTCCATGGCACGTCTAGGGGGGCTTCCCTAGCTCATCAAGGTGAGCATGGATAGAAAAGCTAGGGGAGCTTCCCTAGCATGTCTGGGTGGGCTTCTGTAGCTCATCTAGGTGGGCATGGCCAAAAAACCTAGGTGGGCTTCCATACCGTGTCTAGGTGACCATGGCCTGAAAAGCTGGGTGATATTTGCTAGCACATCTAGGTGGGCTTCCATAGCACGTCTGGGTGAGCATGGCTGGAAAATCTGGGTGGGCTTCCCTAGCATGTCTAGGTGGGCTTCCATAGCACATCTAGGAGAGTATGGCCAGAAAAGCTAGGTGGGCATGGCCAGCACACCTAGGTGAGCTTCCCAAGCTTATCTAGGTGGGCTTCCATAGCTCATCTAGGAGAGCTCGGCCAGAAAAGCGAGGTGGGCTTCCCTAGCACATCTAGGTGGGCTTCCATAGCACGTCTAGGGAAGCATGGCCAAAAAAGCTGGGTGGGCTTTGCTAGAACAGCTAGGTGGGCTTCCGTAGCATGTCTAGGTGGGCTTGCCTAGCAGATCTAGGTGAGGATGGCCAGAAAATTCGGGTGGGCATTGCTAGCACATCTAGGTGGGCTTCCCTAGCAGATCTAGGTGGGCTTCCATAGCACGTCTAGGTGGGCTTCCATAGCACGTCTAGGGGACTATGGCTAGAAAAGCTAGGTGGGCTTCCATAGCACATCTCGGTGGGCTTCCCTAGCACATCTAGGTGGGCTTCCGTAGCACGTCTAGGGGAGTATGGCTGGAAAATCTGGGTGAGCTTCCCTAGCATGTCTAGGTGGGCTTCCCTAGAAGCTCATCTAGATGGGCATGGCCAGAAAAGCTAGGTGGGCTTCCATAGCACGTCTAGGGCAGTATGGCCAGAAAATCTGGGTGGGCATTGCTAGCACTGCTTGGTGGGCTTCCATAACATGTCTAGGTGGGCTTCCCTAGCAGGTCTAGATGAGCATGGCCAGAAAATTTGGGTGGGCATTGCTAGCACATCTAGGTGGGCTTCCCTAGCACATCTAGGTGGGCTTCCATAGCACGTCTAGGGGACTATGGCTAGAAAAGCTAGGTGGGCTTCCATAGCACATCTCGGTGGGCTTCCCTAGCACATCTAGGTGGGCTTCCGTAGCACGTCTAGGGGAGTATGGCTGGAAAATCTGGGTGGGCTTCCCTAGCATGTCTAGGTGGGCTTCCCTAGAAGCTCATCTAGATGGGCATGGCCAGAAAAGCTAGGTGGGCTTCCATAGCACGTCTAGGGCAGTATGGCCAGAAAATCTGGGTGGGCATTGCTAGCACTGCTTGGTGGGCTTCCATAACATGTCTAGGTGGACTTCCCTAGCAGGTCTAGATGAGCATGGCCAGAAAATTTGGGTGGGCATTGCTAGCACATCTAGGTGGGCTTCCCTAGCACATCTAGGTGGGCTTCCATAGCTCATCTAGGTGAGCATGGCCAAAAAATCTGGGTTGGGTTCCCTAGCACATCTAGGTGGGCTTCCATAACACGTCTAGGTGAGTATGGCCAGAAAATTTGGGTGGGCTTCCCTAGCACATCTAGGTGGGCTTCCATAGCTCATCTAGGGGAGCTTTCCTTGCTTATCTAGGTGAGCATGGCCATCAGAGCTTGGTGGGCTTCCCTAGCACGTCTAGGTCAGCATGGCCAGAAAATTTGGGTGGGCATTGCTAGCACTGCTTGGTGGGCTTCCATGGCACGTCTAGGTGGGCTTCTGTAGCTCATCTGGGTGAGCATGGCCAGAAAACCTGGGTGGGCTTTGCTAGCACTGCTTGGTGGGCTTCCCTAGCATATCTAGGTGGGCTTCCATAGCACGTCTAGGGGAGTATGGCTAGAAAAGCTAGGTGGGAACGGCCAGCATGTCTGGGTGGGCTTCCGTAGCACGTCTAGGTGGGCTTCTGTAGCTCATCCAGGGGAGCATGGCCAAAAAATCTGGGTTGGGTTCCCTAGCACATCCTGGTGGGCTTCCGTGGCACGTCTAGGGGAGCTTCCCTGGTAGATCTAGGTGATCATGGCCAGCAGAGCTTGGTGGGCTTCCCTAGCTCATCTGGGTGGGCTCTGCTAGGACATCTAGGTGGGCTTCCATAGCACGTCTAGGTGAGCATGGCCAGAAAACCGAGGTGGGCTTCTCCAGAACATCTAGGTGGGTTTCCGTAGCTCATCTAGTGGAGCATGGCCAAAAAATCTGGGTGGGCATTGCTAGAATATCTAGGTGGGCTTCCATAACACGTCTAGGGGGGCTTCCCAAGCTCATTTGGGTGAGCATGGCCAGAAAACCTAGGTGGGCTTCCATAGCACATCTCGGTGGGCTTCCATAATGCATCTAGGTGGGCTTCCATAGCACGTCTAGGGGAGCATGGCCAGAAAATCTGGGTGGGCTTCCCTAGGAGATCTGGGTGGGCTTCCCTAGCCCGTCTGGGTGGGCTTCCCTTGCTCCTTCAGGTGAGTATGGCCAAAAAATCTGGGTGGGCATGGCCAAAAAACCCAGGTGGGCTTCCATAGCACGTCTAGGTGACCACCATCCCCTTGGTGGCCACCATGACCTCCTGGTGACCTCCACCATGACCCCTTGGTGGCCACCATGACCTCTTGGTGGCCACCACCATCACCTTCTAATGGCCACCATGAGCTCTTCTTGATGGCCACCATGACCCCTTGGTGACCTCCACCATGACCCCTTGGTGACCACCATCATGACCCCTTGGTGGCCACCATGACCTCCTGGTGACCTCCACCATGACCTCTTGGTGGCCACCATGAGCTCTTCTTGGTGGCTACCATGACCTCTTGGTGGCCACCATGACCTCTTGGTGGCCACCACCGTCACCTCCTAGTGGCCACCATGATCTCCTGGTGACCTCCACCATGACCCCTTGGTGGCCACCGTGACCTCCTGGTGACCTCCAACATGACCCCTTGGTGGCCACCATGACCTTTTGGTGGCCACCATGACCCCTTGGTGGCCACCATGACCTCCTTTTAGTGGCCACCACCATGACCTCCTGGTGGCCACCACCATGACCCCTTGGTGACCTCCACCATGACCCCTTGGTGGCCACCATGACCTCCTTTTAGTGGCCACCACCATGACCCCTTGGTGGCCACCATGACCTCCTGGTGACCTCCACCATGACCTCCTGGTGGCCACCACCTTGACCCCTTGGTGGCCACCATGACCTTTTGGTGGCCACCATGACCCCTTGGTAGCCACCACGAGCCCTTGGTGACCTCCACCATGACCCCTTGGTGGCCACCATGACCTCCTTTTAGTGGCCACCACCATGACCCCTTGGTGGCCACTATGACCTCCTGGTGACCTCCATCGTGACCCCTTGGTGGCCACCACCATGACCTCTTGGTAGCCACAATGACCCCTTGGTGGCCACCACCATGACCTCTTGGTGACCTCCACCATGACCTCCTGGTGGCCACCACCATGACCTTTTGGTAGCCACAATGACCTTCTGGTGACCTCCACCATGACCTCCTGGTGGCCACCACCATGACCCCTTGGTGGCCACCATCATGACCTCTTGGTAGCCACCATGACCCCTTGATGGCCACCACCATGACCCCTTGGTAGCCACCGTGACCCCTTGGTGGCCACCATGACCTCCTGGTGACCTCCACCATGACCCCTTGGTGGCCACCACCATGACCTCCTGGTGACCTCCACCATGACCTCTCGGTGGCCACCATGACCTCCTCGTGGCCTCCACCATGACCCCTTGGTGGCCACCGTGACCTCCTGGTGACCTCCACCATGACCCCTTGGTGACCTCCACCATGACCTCCAGGTGGCCACCATGACCTCCTTTTAGTGGCCACCACCATGACCTCTTGGTGACCGCCACCATGACCCCTTGGTGACCTCCACCGTGACCCCTTGGTGGCCACCATGACCTCCTTTTAGTGGCCACCACCATCACCTCCTGGTGGCCACCACCATGACCCCTTGGTGGCCACTATGACCTCCTGGTGACCTCCACTTTGACCCCTTGGTGGCCACCACCATGACCCCTTGGTGGCCACCACCGTCACCTCCTAGTGGCCACCATGATCTCCTGGTGACCTCCACCATGACCCCTTGGTGGCCACCATGACCTCCTGGTGACCTCCACCGTGACCCCTTGGTGGCCACCATGACCTCCTGGTGACCTCCACCATGACCTCTCGGTGGCCACCCTGACCTCCTCGTGGCCTCCACCATGACCCCTTGGTGGCCACCGTGACCTTCTGGTGACCTCCACCATGACCCCTTGGTGGCCACTATGACCTCCTGGTGACCTCCACTTTGACCCCTTGGTGGCCACCCCCATGACCCCTTGGTGGCCACCACCATGACCCCTTGGTGGCCACCACCATGACCTCCTGGTGACCTCCACCATGACCCCTTGGTGGCCACCATGACCTCCTGATGACCTCCACCATGACCCCTTGGTGGCCACCGTGACCTCCTGGTGACCTCCACCATGACCTCTTGGTAGCCACTTTGACCTCTTGGTGGCCACCATGACCTCCTGGTGGCCACCACCGTGACCTCTTGGTGACCTCCACAATGACCCCTTGGTGGCCACCATCGTGACCTCCTGGTGACCTCCACTTTGACCCCTTGGTGGCCACCACCATGACCCTTTAGTGGCCACCACCATGACCTCCTGGTGGCCACCACCATGACCCCTTGGTGGTCACCATGGCCTCCTGGTGACCTCCACCATGACCCCTTGGTGGCCACCACCATGACCTCCTGGTGACCTCCACCATGACCTCTTGGTAGCCACCATGACCTCTCGGTGGCCACCCTGACCTCCTCGTGGCCTCCACCATGACCCCTTGGTGGCCACCGTGACCTTCTGGTGACCTCCACCATGACCTCCTGGTGGCCACCACCATGACCCCTTGATGGCCACCACCATGACCCCTTGGTAGCCACCGTGACCCCTTGGTGGCCACCATGACCCCTTGGTGGCCACCACCATGACCTCCTGGTGACCTCCACCATGACCTCTTGGTAGCCACAATGACCCCTTGGTGGCCACCACCATGACCTCTTGGTGACCTCCACCATGACCCCTTGGTGGCCACCGTGACCTTCTGGTGACCTCCACCATGACCTCTTGGTGACCTCCACCATGACCCCTTGGTGGCCGCCACCATGAGCTCTTCTTGGTGGCTACCATGACCTCTTGGTGGCCACCATGACCCCTTGGTGGCCACCACCGTCACCTCCTAGTGGCCACCATGATCTCCTGGTGACCTCCACCATGACCCCTTGGTGGCCACCGTGACCTCCTGATGACCTCCACCATGACCTCTTGGTAGCCACCGTGACCCCTTGGTGACCTCCACCATGACCCCTTGGTGGCCACCATGACCTCCTGGTGACCTCCACTTTGACCCCTTGGTGGCCACCACCATGACCCCTTGGTGGCTACCACCATGACCTCTAGGTGGCCACCATGACCTCCTGGTGACCTCCATCGTGACCCCTTGGTGGCCACCACCGTGACCCCTTGGTGGCCACTTTGACCTCTTGGTGGCCACTGTGACCTCCTGGTGGCCCTCCCGCGCCCACCTCTCCCCACGCGTCGTCTCCTTCGCCAGCACCAACCTGGAGGGAAAGAGGAGAAAAATTGGGGTGAAAAACCTCGATTTTGGGTAAAGTACCCGGATTTGGGGTAAAATACACAGATTTGGGGTAAATTTCCTGGATTTGGGGTTAATTACCTCGATTTTGGGGTGAAGAATGCGGATTTTGGGGTGATGTGTTCTTGGGGGTGAATAAACTGGATTTTGGGGTGAATTACCTGAATTTGGGGTAAATTACATTGATTTTGTTCTGATTTGGGGTGAATTACCTGAATTTGGGGTAAGTTACATGGATTTTGTTCTGATTTGGGGTGAATTTCCTGGATTTGGGGTTAATTACATTGATTTTGGGGTGAATAATGCAGATTTGGGGGTGAATAAACTGGATTTTGGGGTGAATTACCTGAATTTGGGGTATGTTACATGGATTTTGTTCTGATTTGGGGTGAATTACACAAATTTGGGGTAAAATACACGGATTTTGTTCTGATTTGGGGTGAATGACATGGATTTGGGGTGAATTACCTCGATTTTGGGGTGAATAATGCAGATTTGGGGGTGAATAAACTGGATTTTGGGGTGAATTACCTGAATTTGGGGTAAGTTACATGGATTTTGTTCTGATTTGGGGTGAATTACATGGATTTGGGGTAAATTTCCTGGATTTGGGGTTAATTACCTCGATTTTGGGGTGAATAACGCGGATTTGGGGGTGACATGGGTTTGGGGGTGAATAAACTGAATTTTGGGGTGAATTACACGGATTTGGGGTAAATTACATGGATTTTGTTCTGATTTGGGGTAAATTTCCTGGATTTGGGGTTAATTACATCGATTTTGGGGTGAGTAACATGAATTTGGGGGTGACGTGGGTTTGGGGATGAATAAACTGGATTTTGGGGTGAATTACCCGAATTTTGGGTAAGTTACATGGATTTTGATCTGATTTGGGGTGAATTACACAAATTTGGGGTAAAATACACGGATTTTGTTCTGATTTGGGGTGAATGACATGGATTTGGGGTTAATTACCTCAATTTTGGGGTGAATAACATGGATTTGGGGGTGACGTGGGTTTGGGGGTGAATAAACTGGATTTTGGGGTGAATTACCCGAATTTTGGGTAAGTTACATGGATTTTGATCTGATTTGGGGTGAATTACATGGATTTGGGGTTAATTACCTCAATTTTGGGGTGAATAATGCGGATTTTGGGGCTGAAATGGGTTTGGGGGTGAATAAAGTGGATTTGGGGGTGAATTACCTGAATTTGGGGTAAGTTACATGGGTTTTGTTCTGATTTGGGGTGAATTACACAAATTTGGGGTAAAATACATGGATTTTGTTCTGATTTGGGGTGAATTACATGGATTTGGTGTTAATTACATCGATTTTGGGGTGAATAACGCGGATTTGGGGGTGACGTTCTTGGGGGTGAATAAACTGGATTTTGGGGTGAATTACCTGAATTTGTGGTAAATTACATGAATTTTGATCTGATTTGGGGTGAATTACACAAATTTGGGGTAAAATACACGGATTTTGTTCTGATTTGGGGTGAATGACATGGATTTGGGGTGAATTACCTCGATTTTGGGGTGAATAATGCAGATTTGGGGGTGAATAAACTGGATTTTGGGGTGAATTACCTGAATTTGGGGTAAGTTACATGGATTTTGTTCTGATTTGGGGTGAATTACATGGATTTGGGGTAAATTTCCTGGATTTGGGGTTAATTACCTCGATTTTGGGGTGAATAACGCAGATTTGGGGGTGACATGGGTTTGGGGGTGAATAAACTGGATTTTGGGGTGAATTACCTGAATTTGGGGTAAGTTACATGGATTTTGTTCTGATTTGGGGTGAATTACCTCGATTTTGGGGTGAAATTCCTGATTTGGGGGTCAATTACCTGAATTTCAGGGCGAATTGCCCCAATTTGGGGTGAATTACCCGAATTTTGGGGTGAATACCCCGTATTTTGGGGTAAAATACCTTGATTACGGGGTGAATGGCATGGATTTGGGGCTAAATTGCCTGGATTTGGGGGTGACTTGGATTTTGGGGTGAATTATCTGGATTTAGGGATTAATTAGCTAATTTTACGGGCCCTTTCAGTGCTTGATCCGATCGGTTATTGATCCTATTGATTATTGATCCTATCGATTATTGATCCGATTGGTTATTGATCCTATTGGTTACTGACCCTATTATTTATTGACCCCATTGATTATTGGTCCTATGGGCCATATAGGTTATTGATCATATTGGTTATTGATCCTATCAATTATTGATCCTATTGGTCATCGATCTGATGGGTTATTGACCCTATTGGTCATCAATCCTATCGGTTATTAACCCTATTGGTTATTGATCCTACCCATTATTGACCCTATGGGTTATTGACCCTATTGGTTATTGATCCTACCCATTATTGGCCCTATCAGTTATTGACCCTATTGGTTATCAATCCTATGGGTTATTGACCCTATTATTGACCCTATTGGTTATCGATGCGAGGGGTTATCAATAACCCGATTGATTATCGATTGATTATTAATCGCTCCCATTGACTATCGATCCTACAGGTTACCGCCCCTCCCCATAATCGATCCCATTGGTTATTGATCGCCCCACAGCGATCCCACAGCGACCCCCGGCGGCCGCCGCGCCAAAACACCCCAAACGGCACCAAAACGGGGCCAGAAACGGCAATTTTGGGCCTCTCCTGCCCCCCTGCTGCCACGGTGGCCGATTTCTGCAGAAATTCACCCAAATGCGTGGGAGTGGTGATGACGTCATCAGCCCGGATAGGATTTTTTTTTTTTCCACCCCGGGGGAAGCAGCCAATGGGGTTGTTTTGGGTAATTTTGGGTTATTTCTGTTATTGCAGGTTTTTTGCAGCTCTCGGCTCCGGGCAGAGCTCGGTGCCCAAAATCGCCAACGGGGACCCAAAATCGCCTCTCTTGACCCCAAAATCTCAGCGCGGGTCGAGGGGGATTTGAGGAGGACCCAAAAATCCCGCGCGGACCCCAAAATCTCCATTATGGACCTCAAAATTTGCATCCGGGCTCAAAAACCTCAATTATGGGCTCCAAAACTCTGCCACGGACCCCAAAACTTCAATATTCACCCCAAAATTCCAGCAGGGCTCAAGATCATCAGCATGGACCCAAAATCTCCGTTTTTGACTCAAAAACCTCCGTCACGGACCCAAAATCTCTGCTTTTGACCGCAAAACCTCCACCATGGACCCAAAATCTACATTTTTGACCGCAAAGCCTCCATCGCAGACCCAAAAATCTCCATTATGGACCCAAAATCTCCAGCACGGACCCCAAAATATCCCCGGAAGACACAAAAAAATCCAGGATGGACCAAAAATCTCCATTATGGACCCAAAAACTCCAATATAGACCCCAAAACTCCACCAAGTGTCAAGAAGCTTCAGCATGGACCCAAAAATCTCTGTTATGGACCCAAAAACTTCATCATGGACTCTTGATCTTCATCATGGACCCAAAATCTCCATTTTGGACCCCAAAATCTCCCATCTGATCCCAGAATCTCAAGAAAAGATCAAAGGGCTCCAAAAATCTCCGTTATGGACCCAAAATCTCCATTATGGACCCAAAAATCTCCATTATGGACCCAAAATCTTATCACGGTCCCAAAATGTCCAGGATGGACCCCAAAATGCCAGCAGGATTGAAAGGACTCTGAGACGGACCCAAAAATCTCCTTTTTGGACCCAAAAACTCCTGAGCGATCCCAGGGGATCCTCCCCGGACCCAAAATCTCCAGAACTGAGCCCAAAGCTCCAGCACGGACCAAGAAATGGGGGAGCCTGGGTATGGGGCAGGGGGGATCTGTGGGGCAGAGAGAGCTATGGGGCAGGAGCCAGCTGTGGGGTAGGGGAGAGCTATGGGGCAGGGGTAGCTATGGGGCAGGAGAGAGCTGTGGGGCTAAGCTAGTTGTGGGGCAGGGAGAGCTATGGGTCAGGGAAAGCTGTGGGTCAGAACTAGCTATGGGGCAGAGCTAGCTATGGGGCAGAGCCAGCTGTGGGGCAGGGGTAGCTGTTTGCTATGGGGAGCTGTGGGTCAGGGAAGAGCTATGGGGCAGGAGAGAGCTGTGGGGCAGAGCTAGCTATAGGGCAGGGGAGAGCTATGGGGCAGGGGGAAGCTGTGGGGCAGAGCTAGTTGTGGGGCAGGGGTAGCTGCTTGCTAGGGAGAGCTGTGGGGCAGGGAAAGCTATGGGGCAGAGCCAGCTGTGGGGCAGAGCTAGCTATGGGGCAGGGGAGCTGTGGGGCAGAGCTAGCTATGGGTCAAGGAGAGCTATGGGGCAGGGGAGCTGTGGGGCAGAGCTAGCTATGGGTCAGGGAGAGCTATGGGTTAGGGAGAGCAATGGGGCAGAGCTAGCTGTGGGGCAGGGGAGAGCTATGGGTCAGGGAGAGCTGTGGGGTGCAGCTAGCTGTGGGTCAGAACTAGCTATGGGGCAGGGGGAAGCTGTGGGGCTGAGCCAGCTATGGGGCAGGGGTAGCTATGGAAAGCTATGGGGCAGAGCCAGCTGTGGGTCAGGGGAGCTGTGGGGCAGGGGTAGCTGTTTGCTATGGGGAGCTATGGGGCAGGAGAGAGCTGTGGGGCAGAACTAGCTATAGGGCAGGGGAGAGCTGTGGGTCAGGGAGAGCTATGGGGCAGGGGGAAGCTGTGGGGCAGAGCTAGCTGTGGGGCAGAGCTAGCTATGGGTCAGGGAGAGCTGTGGGGCTGAGCTAGTTGTGGGGCAGGGGTAGCTGCTTGCTAGGGAGAGCTGTGGGGCAGGGAAAGCTATGGGGCAGGAGGCTAGCTGTGGGGCAGAGCCAGCTGTAGGGCAGGAGAGAGCTATGGGGCAGAGCTAGCTATGGGTCAAGGAGAGCTATGGGTTAGGGAGAGCTGTGGGGTACAGCTAGCTGTGGGTCAGAACTAGCTATGGGGCAGGGGGAAGCTGTGGGGCTGAGCTAGCTATGGGGCAGGGGTAGCTATGGAGAGCTATGGGGCAGAGCCAGCTGTGGGTCAGGGGAGCTGTGGGGCAGGGGTAGCTGTTTGCTATGGGGAGCTATGGGGCAGGAGAGAGCTGTGGGGCAGAGCTAGCTATAGGGCAGGGGAGAGCTGTGGGTCAGGGAGAGCTATGGGGCAGGGGCAAGCTGTGGGGCAGGGGTAGCTGTTTGCTAGGGAGAGCTATGGGGCAGGGAGAGCTATGGGGCAGGGAAAGCTATGGGGCAGGGAGAGCTGGGGGTCTGAGCTAGCTGTGGGTCAGAGCTAGCTATGGGTCAGGGAGAGCTGTGGGGTAAAGCTAGTTGTGGGTCAGGGGAGCTGTGGGGCAGGGAGAGCTGTGGGGCTGAGCTAGTTGTGGGGCAGGGATAGCTGTTTGCTAGGGAGAGCTGTGGGTCTGAGCTAGCTATGGGGCAGGGAGAGCTGTGGGTCAGGAGAGAGCTATGGGGCAGAGCTACTTGTGGGGCAGGGGTAGCTGTCTGCTAGGGAGAGCTGTGGGGCTGAGCCAGCTGTGGGTCAGAGCTAGCTATGGGTCAGGGAGATCTATGGGGCAGGGGAAAGCTGTGGGGCTAAGCTAGTTGTGGGTCAGGGGAGAGCTGTGGGGCTGGAGATCTCTCCGTGTCCTTAGAACCACTTGTGGGGCAGATCGCTATGGGGCAGGGGGGATAGATGTGGGGCAGGGAGATCTGGGGGGCTGGAGACAGTTGTGGGGCTGGAGATAGATGTGGGGCAGAGACAGATGTGGGGCTGGAGGTAGATGTGGGATAGAGGCAGTTGTGGGGCTGAAGATCTGTGGGTCTGGAGGTAGGTGTGGGGCAGAGATCTGTGGGGCTGGAGGTAAGTGTGGGGCAAGAATACTTGTGGGGCTGGAGATATGTGGGACAGATGTGGGTCTGGAGATACATGTGGGGCAGAGACAGGTGTGGGGCAGACATATCTGTGGGTCTGGAGGTAGATGTAGGGCAGGAATACTTGTGGGGCCGGATATATGTGGGGCAGAGACAGTTGTGGGGCTGGAACACTTGTGGGGCTGGAGATGAATGTGGAGAAGGGAGATCTGTGGGGCAGAGACATCTGTGGGTCTGGAGGTAGATGTGGGGCTGGAGATAGATGTGGGGCAGGGAGATCTGTGGGGCTGGAGATATGTGGGGCAGAGACAGTTGTGGGTCTGGAGATAGATGTGGGGCAGAGACATCTGTGGGTCTGGAGGTAGTTGTGGGGCAGAGACAGTTATGGGTCAGGAGACACATGTGGGGCAGGAATACTTGTGAGGCTGGAGATATGTGGGGCTGGAGATATGTGGGGCAGGAATACTTGTGGGGCAGGGAGATCTGTGGGTCTGGAGATATGTGGGGCAGAGACAGTTGTGGGGCTGGAGATAGATGTGGGGCAGAGACACATGTGGGGCTGGAGATATGTGGGGCAGAGACACATGTGGGGCTGGAGATATGTGGGGCAGGAATACTTGTGGGGCAGGGAGATCTGTGGGTCTGGAGGTAGTTGTGGGGCAGAGATATCTGCGGGTCTGGAGGTAGTTGTGGGGCAGAGACAGTTATGGGTCAGGAAACACATGTGGGGCTGGAGGTAGCTGTGGGGCAGAGACAGTTATGGGGCTGGAGATATGTGGGGCAGAGACATCTGTGGGTCTGGAGGTACTTGTGGGGCAGAGACAGTTATGGGTCAGGAAACACATGTGGGGCAGGAATACTTGTGAGGCTGGAGATATGTGGGGCAGGAATACTTGTGGGGCAGGGAGATCTGTGGGTCTGGAGATAGTTGTGGGGCAGAGACAGTTATGGGGCTGGAGACAGATGTGGGGCAGGGAGATCTGTGGGTCTGGAGATATGTGGGGCAGAGACAGTTGTGGGGCTGGAGATAGATGTGGGGCAGAGACACATGTGGGGCTGGAGATATGTGGGGCAGAGACACATGTGGGGCTGGAGATATGTGGGGCAGGAATACTTGTGGGGCAGGGAGATCTGTGGGTCTGGAGGTAGTTGTGGGGCAGAGACAGTTGTGGGGCAGGCAGATCTGTGGGGCAGGAGCTCTCTACATCCCCACCTCCTCACCCCACATCACCCCACACCCTCCCTGCCCCACACCTCACCCCACAACCCCACCCCACACCCTGCCCCACATCACCCCACCTCACCCCACCCCACCCCACAACCTCCTCACCCCACAACCCCACCCCACATCACCCCACACCCCTCCTGCCCCACCTCACCCCACATCACCCCACACCCTCTCTGCCCCACACCTCACCCCACACCCTCTCCCTGCCCCACAGGCAGCCCCACGGCGCCCGCCGTCTTCCCCATCTCCTCCTGCTGCGGCTCCACCCAGCAGCAGCCGGTGGTGGGCTGCTTGGCCACCGGTTACATCCCCGGTCCCGTCACCTTCTCCTGGTCCGGGGCCAGCGGGGCCACCTCGGTCACCGTCCCCGAGACCCACGGCGTCGGGCCCCACAAGCGCGCCAGCTTCCTCCGCCCGCCCCACGCGGGCGCCGGGGACTTCTTCACCTGCAGCGTCAACCACCAGGCCACCAGGACCAGCCTGACCCAGAATGTGGAAGGTAGGGGAGGTGATGGACCAAAATTGGGGGTTTTTGGGTTTTTTTGGGGGGTATTAAGGGGGTTGGGGGGCGGATATGGGGTTATGTGGGGCGGGAGGTCCTAGAGAACCCATAACTACCTTTAGTTTCTCACCAGACCCCATAAGTCGTGTAATAGGGTAAAAGGTTCTTGAGAACATCTGGAGGTTCCACCAAGCCCCATAACCACCTTCAGGTCCCACCAGGCCCCATAAGTGGTTATATGGGGTGGGAGGACACCAAGACCCCATAACTGCCTTCAGGTTCCCACCAGACCCCATAATTTGTCTAATGGGGTAGGAGGTCTTCAAGATCTGTTGGGTATCTGGAGGTTCCACCAGGCCCCATAACTACCTTCAGGTCCCACCAGCCCCATAAATGGTTATATGGGGTGGGAGGTCCCCAAGACCCCATAACTACCTCCAGGTCCCCACCAGACCCCATAAGTCGTCTAATAGGGTAAAAGGTTCTTGAGAACATCTGGAGGTCCACCAGCCCCATAACTACCTTCAGGTCCCACCAGGCCTCATAAGTGGTTATATGGGGTGGGAGGTCCCCGAGACCCCATAACTACCTTCACGTTCCCACCCGACCCCATAAGTCGTCCAATGGGGTGGGAGGTCCCTGAAACTCCTCCCCTCACCCCATAGCTTGTGGGGTGGGACGGGACCTTCCCCCTGCCCCCATTGGACCACGCGGGGACCTCCCGTCGCCCCACGATTGGGGTGGGAGGGCCCGTTTGGGGACTGCCCCCTCCCCTACCATTGGCCGAGGTGTCACCGGGTCCCCACCTCACCCCATAAGTCACCCCATGGGGCGGGACCTCCAGAAGACCCCAAAAACCCCCTCCAAACCCCATAAAACCTCCAAGTTTTGGGGTGTTCCCAAGGTTCCTTGAGCCATATTACGTCCCCACCACACCCTATAACCCACCCCATGGGGCAGGACCTCCAGAAGACCCCCAAAACCCCCTCTAGACCCCATAAAACCTCCAAGATTTGGGGTTCCTTGACCCATATTTCGTCCCCACCACACCCCACAAGACCCTCAGTTGGACGGGACCTCCAGAAGACCCCCAAAACCCCTCAGGACCCCCCCAGACCCCATAAAACCTCCAAGATTTAAGGTTCCTTGGCCCATATTATGTCCCCACCTCACCCTACAACCCACCCCATGGGACGGGACCTCCAGAAGCCCCCCAGACCTTCAGAAGACCACCTCGAGACCCCATAAAACCTCCAAAATTTGAGGTTTTACACCCTACAACCCACCCCATGGGGCAGGACCTCCAGAAGACCCCCAAAACCCCCTCAAGACCCCATAAAACCTCCAAGATTTGAGGTTCCTTGGCCCACAGAAGGTCCCCACTCCACCCCACAAGACCCTCAGTTGGACGGGACCTCCAGAAGACCCCCAAAACCCCCTCCAGACCTCATAAACCCCCTCCAAGATTTAAGGTTCCTTGGCCCATTTTACGTCCCCACCACACCCTACAACCCACCCCATGGGGCGGGACCTCCAGAAGACCCCCAGAATCCCTCAGGACCCCCCCCAGACCCCATAACACCTCCAAGATTTGAGGTGTCCCCAAGGTTCCTTGGCCCACAGAAGGTCCCACCTCACCCTACAACCCACCCCATGGGACGGGACCTCCAGAAGCCCCCCAGATCTTCAGAAGACCCCCTCGAGACCCCATAAAACCTCCAAAATTTGAGGTTCCTTGGCCCATATTACGTCCCCACCTCACCCTACAACCCACCCCATGGGGCAGGACCCCTAGAAGACCACCAAACCCCCCCAAAATCCCCTCGAGACCCCATAAAACCTCCAAAATTTGAGGTTCCTCGGCCCATATTTCGTCCCCACCACACCCCACAAGCCCCTCAGTTGGTCGGGACCTCCAGAAGCCCCCCAGACCTTCAGAAGACCCCCTCGAGACCCCATAACACCTCCAAGATTTGAGGTGTCCCCAAGGTTCCTTGGCCCACAGAAGGTCCCACCTCACCCTACAACCCACCCCATGGGGCAGGACCTCCAGAAGCCCCCCAGACCTTCAGAAGACCCCCTCGAGACCCCATAACACCTCCCATCTCCCCCTCCCCGCCCCCCAGGTTGCGTCGCCACAGATGGCCAAAGCCCCCCCGAGGTCCAGGTCCTCCACAGCTCCGTCTGCTCCACCTTGGGCGACGACTCGGTGGAGCTCCTCTGCGTCATCACCGGCTTCTCGCCGCCCCCCGTGGAGGTGGAGTGGCTGGTGGACGGTGCCCCGGGCCACCTGGTGGCCACCATGACCCGCCCGCAGCGCGAGGCCGGCTCCAAAACCTACATGGCCACCAGCCAGACCAACGTGTCGCGAGAAGACTGGAAGGCGGGCAAGGCCTTCACCTGCCAGGTCAAGCACCCGGCCACCGGCGTCACGGCCCAGGGCCACGCCCGCTTCTGCCCAGGTGAGGAGGAGGAGGGTGGGAGAGGTGGTGGGATCTCGGGGGGGTTCCACTTGGTAGAAGGTGCCAGGTTCTGGTTGGGTTCCACCAGGCCTAGAAGGTTCCGTGACCATGATGGGTTCTACCAGGAGTAGGAGAAGGTTGGATGACCATGTAGGGTTCTACCAGGTGTAGAAGGTTCCAGAACCTGGTTGGGTTCTACCAGGGGTAGAAGGTTCCAGATCCTGGTAGGGTTCCACCAGCCTAGAAGGTTCCGTGACCATGATGGGTTCTACCAGGAGTAGAAGGTTCCAGAACCTGGTTGAATTCCACCAGGTGTAGAAGGTTCCAGGTCCTGGTTGGGTTCCATGAAGGTAGAAGGTTGGATGACCATGATGGGTTCTACCAGGTGTAGAAGGTTCCAGAACCTGGTAGGGTTCCACCAACCTAGAAGGTTCCAGGTCCTGGTTGGGTTCTACCAAGGTAGAAGGTTGGATGACCATGATGGGTCCTACCAGTCTAGAAGGTTCCATGACCATGACAGGTCCTACCGGCCTAGAAGGTTGGACCACCAGGATGGGTTCCTCCAGGGGTAGAAGGTTCCAGAACCTGGTTGGGTCCTACCAGGGGTAGAAGGTTCCAGAACCTGGTTGGGTTCCATGAAGGTAGAAGGTTGGATGACCATGATGGGTTCTACCAGGAGTAGAAGGTTCCAGATCCTGGTTGAATTCCACCAGGTGTAGAAGGTTCCAGGTCCTGGTTGGGTTCCACCAGTCTAGAAGGTTCCATGACCATGACGGGTCCTACCAGCCTAGAAGGTTGGACCCCCAGGATGGGTTCCTCCAGCCCAGGAACCGGAGAACATCTCCACCTCTTCCCCCCCCCCAGAGTTCTGACCACCTTTGTTGTCCTCCTGACCCCCCTGCTGGCCATGACCACCGACCTGGAGACCCCCCCCCTCCAAAAATTTTTGGGGAGGGGGTGTGGACAACCCAGCAGGTCCTCCTCCCCCCCCTCCACCTCTTCCTTGGACCTCAGGACAACGTCGGCCACCCGCCCGTCGCCCTGGGACCTCTCCGGAACCCCGAGGAGCGGTGGGAAAAGAAAAAAATGGAAAAAATGGAGATTTTGGTGAAAAGCAACAAAAATAAAAAAGAATCAGAATCACGTGGCTGCGGTGTGTGGCACCGGCGCAGAAGGTTGGATGACCATGATGGGTCCTACCAGGTCTAGAAGGTTCCGTGGCCGTGACGGGTCCTACCAGGTCTAGAAGGTTCCGTGACCATGATGGGTTCCACCAGGTCTAGAAGGTTCCGTGACCATGATGGGTCCTACCAGGTCTAGAAGGTTCCGTGACCGTGATGGGTTCCACCAGGTCTAGAAGGTTCCGTGACCGTGATGGGTTCCACCAGGTCTAGAAGGTTCCGTGACCATGATGGGTCCTATGAGGTCTAGAAGGTTCCGTGACCGTGATGGGTCCTACCAGGTCTAGAAGGTTCCGTGACCATGATGGGTCCTACCAGGTCTAGAAGGTTCCATGACCGTGATGGGTCCTACAAGGTCTAGAAGGTTCCGTGACCGTGATGGGTCCTACCAGGTCTAGAAGGTTCCGTGACCATGATGGGTTCCACCAGGTCTAGAAGGTTCCGTGACCGTGATGGGTTCCACCAGGTCTAGAAGGTTCTGTGACCATGATGGGTCCTACCAGGTCTAGAAGGTTCCATGACCGTGATGGGTCCTACCAGGTCTAGAAGGTTCCGTGACCGTGATGGGTCCTACCAGGTCTAGAAGGTTCCACGACCATGATGGGTTCCACCAGGTCTAGAAGGTTCTGTGACCGTGATGGGTCCTACCAGGTCTAAAAGGTTCCGTGACCGTGATGGGTCCTACCAGGTCTAGAAGGTTCCGTGACCATGATGGGTCCTACCAGGTCTAGAAGGTTCCGTGACTGTGATGGGTTCCACCAGGTCTAGAAGGTTCCGTGGCCGTGACGGGTCCTACCAGGTCTAGAAGGTTCCGTGACTGTGATGGGTTCCACCAGGTCTAGAAGGTTCCGTGTGACCATGATGGGTTCCACCAGGTCTAGAAGGTTCCGTGACTGTGATGGGTCCTACCAGGTCTAGAAGGTTCCGTGACCACGATGGGTCCTACCAGCCTAGAAGGTTGTAGGACCATGGTGTGTTGGACCATTCTAGAAGGTCCCAAGACCATGGAGGGCTAGAATGTTCTAGAAGGTTGTAGGACCGTGGTGTGATGGAGCATCTAGAAGGCTGTAGGACCTTCTAGAAGATCTAGAGGGCTGTAGAACCTTCTAGAACATCCAGAAGCTTGTAGGACCGTGGTGTGATGGAGCATCTAGAAGGCTGTAGGACCTTCTAGAAGATCTAGAAGCTTGTAGGACCTTCTAGAACATCTATGAGGCCGTAGAACCTTCTAGAACACCCAGAAGCTTGTAGGACTGTGCTGCGTTGGCCCATTCTAGAAGGTCCCAAGCCCCACCGCGCTTCTCCTCGCCGCCTTCCCACCCCACCCCAACCCCCCACCGTGGCCACCAGCCCCCAGGGGGTTTTGGTGGCCACCTCCAACGCCCTCCTCCCACCCCGCAGGCTCCGGCCCCCAGAGCTGCAGCCCCATCCAGATCTTCGTGGTCCCACCAAGCCCCGGTAGCCTCTACATCCGCCAGGACGCCAAGGTCCACTGCTTGGTGGTCAACCTGCCCAGCGACGCCAGCTTGAGCATCTCCTGGACCCGCGAGAAGAGCGGCGCCCTCCGGCCCGACCCCATGGTCCTCACCGAGCACTTCAACGGCACCTTCACGGCCAGCAGCTCCTTGGCCATCTCCACCCAGGACTGGTTGGCCGGCGAGCGCTTCACCTGCACCGTGCAGCACGAGGACCTCCCCGAGCCCCTCGGCAAGAGCATCGCCAAGCACGCAGGTTGGTGGCCCACCACGTGGGGTTGGGGTCCCACCACGTAATTTGGTGTCCCAACATGTCAGTTGGTGTCCCACCACCATGTAATTTGGGGTCCCACCACGTAATTAGGAGTTCCTCCATGTGATTTGGGGTCCCACCACCTAGTTTGGGGTCCCACCACCTAGTTTGGGGTCCCACCACGTGGAGTTGGAGTCCTACCATGTGGAATGGAGTCCCACCAAAACCTAGTTTGGGGTCCCACCACCTAGTTTGGGGTCCCACCACGCGGGGTTGGAGTCCTACCATGTGGAATGGAGTCCCACCACCACGTAATTTTGGGTCCCACCACGTAATTTTGGGTCCCACCACATAATTTGGGGTCCCACCACGTGGGGTTGGAGTCCTACCATGTGGAATGGAGTCCCACCACCACGTAGGTTGGAGTTCCTCCACGTAATTTGGGGTTCCACCACGTAATTTTGGGTCCCTCCACGTAATTTGGAGTTCCTCCACATAATTTAGGGTCCCACCACCTAGTTTGGGGTCCCACCACGTGGGGTTGGAGTCCTATCATGTGGAATGGAGTCCCACCACCACGTAGGCTGGTGTCCCACCACGTAATTTGGGGTCCTACCACTCAATTTGGGGTCCCACCACATAATTTGGGGTCCCACCACGTAATTTGGGGTCCCACCACATAATTTGGGGGCCCACCACCTAGTTTGGGGTCCCACCACGTGGGGTTGGAGTCCTACCATGTGGAATGGAGTCCCACCACCACGTAATTTGGGGTCCCACCATGTAATTTGGCATTTCTCCACGTAATTTGGTGTCCCACCATGTGGGGTTGGAGTCCTACCATGTGGAATGGAGTCCCACCACCACGTAGGTTGGCGTCCCACCACGTAATTTGGAGTTCCTCCACTCAATTTGGGGTCCCACCACCTAGTTTGGGGTCCCACCACCTAGTTTGGGGTCCCACCACGTGGGGTTGGAGTCCTACCATGTGGAATGGAGTCCCACCACCACGTAATTTGGGGTCCCACCACGTAATTTGGGGTCCCACCACGTAATTTGGTGTCCCACCACCACGTAATTTGGGGTCCCACCACGTAATTTGGCGTTTCTCCACATAATTTGGGGTCCCACCACGTAATTTGGCGTTCCTCCACTCAATTTGGTGTCCCAACATGTCAGTTGGTGTCCCACCACCACGTAATTTGGGGTCCCACCACGAGGGGTTGGAGTCCTACCATGTGGAATGGAGTCCCACCACCACGTAGGTTGGTGTCCCACCACGTAGTTTGGGGTCCCACCACATAATTTGTTGTCCCATCATGTATTTTGGTGTCCCACCACATAATTTGGGGTCCCACCACGTGGGGTTGGAGTCCTACCATGTGGAATGGAGTCCCACCACCACGTAGGTTGGCGTCCCACCACGTAATTTGGAGTTCCTCCACTCAATTTGGGGTCCCACCACGTAATTTGGGGTCCCACCACATAATGTGGTGACCCACCACCTAGTTTGGGGTCCCACCACGTGGGGTTGGAGTCCTACCATGTGGAATGGAGTCCCACCACCACGTAATTTGGGGTCCCACCACGTCATTTGCCGTTTCTCCACATCATTTTCCACCCCACCACGTCGTTTCCCACCCCACCACCAACCCCGCCCCCAAAACCCACCCCCAAACCCCCCGATTTCGGTTAACCCCCCACCTCCTTTCCAGGCAAGGTCACCGCCCCCTACATCTTCACCTTCCCACCCCACGCCGAGGAGCTCTCCCTGGCCGAGGTCACCCTCACCTGCCTGGTGAGGGGCTTCCAGCCCGAGCACGTGGAGGTCCAGTGGTTGAGGAACCACAACAGCGTCCCCGCCACCGAATTCGTCACCACCCCACCCCTCAAGGAACCCAACGGGGACGGGACCTTCTTCCTCTACAGCAAGATGACCGTCCCCAAGGCCAGCTGGCAGGGCGGCGTGTCCTACGCCTGCATGGTGGTCCACGAAGGGTTGCCCATGAGGTTCACCCAACGTCCTCTCCAGAAGACCCCCGGTAAATAGGGTTTTCGCCCCAAAATCCCGCCCCCTCCGCTTTTTTTTGGTTTGTAAATAACTTTCTGTGGCCCGAAGTTCTCCTGGTCTTCTAATAAAGCCCACCGGCCTCGTCTCGCACCGCCTGGTCTCCAAGGAGTGGTGTCTTTGGGGGGTCTCCAAGGGGTGGGACGCTGGGGAAGGGGTTGGGGTGGAGGATGGATGGGTGGATGGATGGATGGATGGATGGATGGATGGATGGATGGATGGATGGATGGATGGATGGATGGATGGATGGATGGATGGAGGGAGGAGAAGATGGAGGAGAAGGTGGAGGAGAAGATGGTTGGATGAGAAGATAGGTGGTTGGGTGGAGAGACACCAGGCTTGATGGTTGGTTGGTTGGATGGATGGATGGTTGGAGGAGAAGATGGATGGATGGATGGATGGATGGATGGATGGATGGATGGATGGATGGATGGATGGATGGATGGATGGATGAGAAGATGGGTGGTTGGATGGAGAGACACCAGGCTTGATGGTTGGTTGGTTGGATGGACGAGAAGATGGATGGATGGAGGAGAAGATGGTTGGATGGAGAGACACCAGGCTTGATGGTTGGTTGGATGAATGGATGGATGAGAAGATAGAGGAGAAAATAGTTGGATGGATGGAGGAGAAGATGGTTAGATGAGAAGATGGATGGATGGATGGATGGATGGATGGATGGATGGATGGATGGATGGATGGATGGATGGATGAGAAGATGGATGGTTGGAGGAGAAGATGGTTGGATGGAGGGATGGTTGGATGGAGAGATGCCAGGCTTGATGGATGGTTGGATGAATGGATGAGAAGATGGAGGAGAAGATGGATGGATGGTTGGGTGGATGGATGAGAGGATGGATGGATGGAGGAGAAGATGGTTGGATGGGTGGATGTTTGGTTGGAGAGACACCAGGCTTGATGGATGAGAAGATGGGTGGATGGTTGGATGGATGGAGGGACACCAGATGTGATGGATGAGAAGATGGATGGATGGTTGGGTGGTTGGTTGGATGGAGAGACACCAAACTTGATGGTTGGATGGATGGATGGATGGATGAGAAGATGGTTGGATGAGAAGATGGTTGGATGAGAAGATGGATGAAAAGATGGGTGGTTGGATGGATGAGAAGATGGTTGGATGGATGGAGAGACACCAGCCATGATCCTTGGGTGGCTGGTTGGTTGAGGATGGACATCCACCTTCTCACCCATCTTCTTCTTCTCATCCATCCATCATCTTCTCATTGGACAGATCAGATCAGACCGATTGGTCGGTTGGATGGTTAGAAGATGGGTCAGATGGTCAGATGGTTGGACAGATGGACGGATGGACGGGTGGAGATGTTCTGGAGATGTTTGGGGACATCTGGGAATGGTTGGATGGATGGATGAGGAGATGATGGGTGGATGAGGAGATGGTGGATGGATGAGAAGATGGATGGATGGAAGCTCTTGAGGAGGACAGATGGACAATCGGGTGGGATGGAAGGATGGACAGTTGGTCGGATGGACTTTTGGATGTCGGTGGAGATGCCACAAGGGTTGGTGGACCCGTGGTTGGGTTGGGTGGAGGCTGTGGTGGACGGATGGGTGAGGAGGTGGTGGATGGAGAGGTTCTGGAGGTGTTTTGGACGATCTGGGTGGTTGGATGAGGAGATGGTGGGTGGATGGAGGAGATGATGGTTGGATGGATGAGAAGATGATGGTTGAATGAGAAGATGGTTGGATTAGGAGATGATGGTTGGATGGATGAGAAGATGGTTGGATGGGAAGATGGATGATTGGATGAGAAGATGGTTGATTGGACAAGATGATGGTTGGATGGAGGAGATGATGGATGATTGGATGAGAAGATGATGGTTGGATGAGAAGATGATGGTTGGATGGATGAGAAGATGGATGAGGAGATGGTTGGACGGACAAGAAGATGGTTGGTTGGATGAGGAGATGGTTGGATGGATGAGAAGATGGTTGATTGGACAAGTTGATGGATGATTGGACGAGATGATGGTTGGATGGATGAGATGATGGATGAGGAGATGGTTGGATGAGGAGATGATGGTTGGATGGATGAGAAGATGATGGTTGGATGAGAAGATGATGGTTGAATGGATGAGGAGATGATGGTTGGATGGACAAGACGATGGTTAGATGATTGGATGAGGAGATGGATGATTGAATGAGAAGATGATGGTTGGATGAGGAGATGATGGGTGGATGGATGAGGAGATGGATGAGGAGATGGTTGATTGGATGAGAAGATGGATGAGAAGATGGTTGGATGGGAAGATGGTTGATTGGATGAGGAGATGGATGGATGAGATGATGGTTGGATGAGAAGATGGATGAGGAGATGGTTGGATGAGAAGATGGATGATCGGATGAGGAGATGATGGTTGGATGGAGGAGAAGATGGTTGGACGAGATGATGGATGATTGGATGAGGAGATGGATGATTGAATGAGAAGATGATGGTTGGATGAGAAGATGGATGAGAAGATGGATGAGGAGATGGTTGGACGTATGAGAAGATGGCTGCTTGACCACCCACCCCACCCACCCCTACCCCAACCCCTCGATCCCCCCGGGGACATGGTGGGACTCAACCCCCCCGTGATCCCACCACCTCCATCGTGTCTTCTTCTCCCCCCCATCCCACCAGAGCTGGACATCTCCACCGCCCTCTGCCCGGACGCCGGCGACCAAGAACTGGACGGGCTCTGGGCCACCATCGCCGTCTTCATCACCCTCTTCCTCCTCAGCGTCTGCTACAGCGCCACCGTCACCTTCTTCAAGGTGGGCTTCCGTAACCACGTCCCCCCCCCGGTGTCCCCCCCCCCAGGTCAAGCCACCATCACCTTCTTCAAGGTGGGCTTCCATAACCACGTCCCCCCCCCAGTGCTGCTATGGGGTGGCCGTGACCCCCCCGGTGTCCCCGTTTTGTCCCCGTGTCCCCCTCCACCATCACCTTCTTCAAGGTGGGCTTCCATAACCACGTCCCCCCGCCCCCCAACGCCGCTATGGGGCAGCCGCTATGGGGCAGCCGCTATGGGGTGGTCGCTATGGGGCGGCCGTGACCCCCCCCGGTGTCCCCTTTTTGTCCCCCCCCCCAGGTCAAGCCACTGTCACCTTCTTCAAGGTGGGCTTCCATAACCACGTCCCCCCCCACAACGCCGCTATGGGGCGGCCGCTATGGGGTGGCCGCTATGGGGCAGCCGCTATGGGGTGGCCGCTATGGGGCGGCCGTGACCCCCCCGATGTCCCCTTTTTGTCCCCCCCCCCAGGTCAAGTGGCTTTTCTCCACCGTCCTGCAGCTGAAGAGCGCCGGCGGCCCCTACCGCAACGTCCTGAAGGAGGCGGCGTGAGCGGCCCCAAAACGGCCGCTTTTGGCCCCAAAACGGCGACGCAAAAGAGGACGGCGGGGGGAGGACGGGAGAGGGGACGGATCCGGGATTCGTGATTGGGGTGGGGTGTTATGGGGTGATGTGGGGTGATGTGGGGTGTTATGGGGTGCTATGGGGTGATGTGGGGCGCTATGGGGTGATGTGGGGCGCTATGGGGTGCTATGGGGTGATGTGGGGTGCTGTGGGGCACTATGGGGCACTATGGGGCGCTATGGGGTGGAATGGGGAAATATGGGGTGCAGAGGGGTGCTATAGGGCACTATGGGGTGCTATGGGGTGATGTGGGGTGCTATGGGGCACTATGGGGTGCAATGGGGCACTATGGGGTGGTGTGGGGTGCTATGGGGCACAATGGGGTGCTATGGGGTGCTATGGGGTGATGTGGGGTGCTATAGGGCACTATTGGGCGCTATGGGGCGCTATGGGGTGGAATGGGGAAATATGGGGTGCAGAGGGGTGCTATAGGGCACTATGGGGTGCTATGGGGTGCTATGGGGTGATGTGGGGCGCTATAGGGCACAATGGGGCACTATGGGGCACAGTATGGGGTACAGTGGGGTGTAATGGGGCACTATGGGGTGCTATGGGGTGCTATGGGGTGCTATGGGGTGCTATGGGGTGATGTGGGGTGCTGTGGGGCACTATGGGGTGCAGTGGGGCGCTATAGGGCACTATGAGGTGCTATGGGGCACTGTGGGGCGCTATAGGGCACAATGGGGCGCTATGGGGCACAGTATGGGGCACAGTGGGGCGTAATGGGGCACTATGGGGTGCTGTGGGGCGCTATGGGGTGCTATGGGGTGCTATAGGGCGCTATGAGGCACTATGGGGCGCTATAGGGCACAATGGGGTGCTGTGGGGTGCTGTGGGGTGATGTGGGGTACTATGAGGCGCTATAGGGCACTATGGGGCGCTATAGGGCACTGTGGGGTGCAATGGGGTACTATGGGGTGCTGTGGGGCGCTATGGGGTGGTGTGGGGTGCTATGGGGCACTATGGGGTGCTATAGGGCACTGTGGGGTGCAGAAGGGTGCTATAGGGCACAATGGGGTGCTATGGGGTGCTATAGGGTGATGTGGGGTGCTATGGGGCACTATAGGGCACTATGGGGCACTATAGGGCACTGTGGGGTGCAATGGGGTACTATGGGGTGCTGTGGGGCGCTATGGGGTGGTGTGGGGTGCTATGGGGCACTATGGGGTGCAATGGGGCACTATGGGGTGCAGAAGGGTGCTATAGGGCACAATGGGGTGCTGTGGGGTGCTATGGGGTGATGTGGGGCACTATGGGGCGCTATAGGGCACTATGGGGTGCTATGGGGCACAGTGGGGTTTGAAGGGGTGCTATGGGGTACTATGGGGTGCTATAGGACACTGTGGGGTGTTATGGGGTGCTATGGGGTGATGTGGGGCGCTATGGGGCACTGTGGGGTGCAATGGGGCACTATGGGGTGCAGTGGGGTGCTATGGGGCGCTATGGGGTGCTCTGTGGGGTGCTCTGTGGGGCACAATGGGGCACAGCAGGGCAAAATATGGGGCACAAAGGGCCGTGGGGCAGGGGGTCGCTATAGGGCAGGAGGTCTCTATGGGGCAGGGGGTCGCTATGGGGCAGGGGTCCCCTATAGGGCAGGGATCGCCCCATAACAAACCGGCCGCCAGGTCTACCCATAGAAAAAATCTCGGCTGCCAGGTCTACCCGTAGCACCACCTGTTTGGTTCTTTTCCCCCTAAAATCTCCAAATTTAGTGCAAACTCCCCCAAATCCAACCCCCACCGCGTCTGCACGACCGCCTCAATTTTTAGGCCAAATCTGGCCTAAAATCTCTCTCTTTGCTCCTCATTTTTCACCGTTTTCTACCAGTTGCAAAAGATACGGCTAAATTTGTAAAAATCGCTATTTTTTTTTTCCTCGTTTACCCCAAAACTTTGGGTATTTTCTTGCATTTTATCCCCGGAATCTTCCCTTTCACCTCAGAAACGCGCGTTTTTAGGGGAATAAAAAAAAATGCATTTTATGTCCAAAAAGTACTTCTTATAGAAGAAAAATCATTTTATGGTAACGTGAAGTGTTTTATGGTGAAAAACACCAATTTATGGCAAATAAACTTTTTTTTTAATGGCAAAAATATAGAAACATTTTATAGCTAAAAAAATGTTATATGGAAAAATATTTTATGGGAAAAATTATTTAAAAAAGGCAAACCCCACAATTCTACGATAAAAAAATGCCATTTTACAGCAAAATAGTCATTTTTTCCCAAAATAAGTCATTTTTATGGAAAAAAAATACTATTTTATGGCATAACGAATGAAGATTTTAGGACAAAAGAATCCATATATGGAAAAAAGGTAATTTTATGACAAAAAGGGCATTTTATGGAAAAAAAAATATCTTGTAGCCAAAAAAAAGCATTTTATGGTAAAAAATATATATTTTTTGGCAAAAGCCACCATATTCTTATTTTTTAATCACATTTATAGGAATTAATTAAAAATACAAACTAGCTTGAAACCCAATTTCTTGGTGGATGCAAAATGCCCTGTTTGCCCTCTTTTTTTCCCCAAAACACCTCCCCCGCCACCGAAAACCACCAGTTTTAGCTTTTTATGCAAAAAGCCCTTTTCCGCCTCGTTTCGCCTGGCTGCTTTTGTGCAAACAAGCGAGCCGCTGGCCCCAAAAGTTTCGATTCGCGGCCCCAAATTACAACCCTTGGCACCACCCAGGTGGAAAATCCCCAAAGGGCCGGGTTTTGCCCCAAAAAGGAGCTGCAGGGCGGGGGCGCCCCCAAGCGGCCAAGAATTGGGCAGAAAGGACTCAAAATAACAATTTCGGCTCAATTTGGATCAAATCATCGATTTTTTTTAATCAAAGTATCCAAAAAGCATCAAATCACCCCGAAACGGCGGAGCGACGTGATTGGTCACCCATGGCAAGGAAGCCCCGCCTCCTCTGCACCGTGATTGGTCACCCATTTTGGGGGGGTTTTGGGGAAGGATGGGTGAAAAAGGGGAAATCCCACTTTTTGGGAGGGAATTGGATCAAAATGTAAAATCCCGCTTTTTTTTTTTTTCTTTTTTTAAGTGGAAATGGGTCAAAACCTAAAATCTCAATTTTTTGGGGATGGAAATGGGATATTGAAGTCCGATTTTTAGGGATTTTGGAAAGTTGTGGTATTTTGAGGAGGAATTGGGACAAAAAAGTGAAATTCCAGTTTTGGGGGATTTGGAATGGGACAATGAAACCCAAAATTCCACTCCTTTAGGGCAGAAATGGGAAATTGAAACCCAAAATTCCACTCCTTTAGGGCAGAAATGGGAAATTCAAACCCAAAATTCCACTCCTTTAGGGCGGAAATGGGACATTGAACCCCAAAATCCCATTTTTTTAGGTGGGAATGGGACGCTGAAGTCCCGTTTTTGGGAAATTGTAGTATTTTGAGGAGGAATTGGGTCAAAAAGGGAAATTTCAGAAATTTCATTTTGCAGGGATTTGGGATGGGACAATGAAACCCAAAATCCCATTATTTTGGGGTGGAAATGGGTCAAAAAAAAAAACAAATTCAATTTTTTTGGAGCGGGAACGGGGCACGAAACCGTAAAAAAATCTCTATTTTGAGCGGGAAACGGGTAAAAAAAAAAAAACTTCAATTTTTTGAAAGGGAGGGGGGAAGGGGTCAGGGTCCTGAACCCGCTCTTTTTTTTGGGGGTGAAAACAGCGGGTTTTGGCTAATTTCAGAAAATCATGGCTTTGGGCTCCCCCCGGGGCTTGCGGAGCTTCTCCATGTTCTTCTGCAGGACATCGAGGAGCACGGCCTGTGGGGTGGGGGGGGGGACACAAAGGGGGTTATGGGGTCGGTTTTGGGGTCAGGATGGGGGTTTTAGGGTCGGGGACCCCAAAACTCACGTAGAGGTCCCGGAGCTCCGTCAGGGCCAGGCGCGTCGCCCCCACTTCGGCCGCGTCCAGGGCGTGGACCAGGGCCCGGTAATCCAACTGGGGGGTAATGGGGTTAATGGGAGACCCCCGGGGACCCCAAAAGACCCCATAGACCCCCAAAGACCCCAAAGACCCCAAAAGACCCCAAAAGACCCCAATAGACCCCATTGTCCCCTATGAACACCCATGGGATCCCATAGACCCCCATAGACCCCAATAGACCCCATAGACCCCAATAGACCTCAAAGACCCCGATGTGACCCCAAAAACCCCAAAAGACCCCAATGTGACCCCATAGACCCCAAAAGACCCCAATGTGACCCCAAAAACGCCAATAGACCCCAACAGACCTCATAGACCCCAATAGACCTCAAAGACCCCAATGTGACCCCATAGACCCCATAGAACCCCCATAGACCCCAATAGACCCCATAGACCCCATAGACCCCAATAGACCCCAAAGACCCCGATGTGACCCCAAAAACCCCAATAGACCCCAGTGGACCCCAATGTCCCCCATGAACCCCCATGGGACCCTAAAAGACCCCAACAGACCCCATAGACCCCAATAGACCTCAAAGACCCCAATGTGACCCCATAGACCCCATAGAACCCCCATAGACCCCATAGACCCCAATAGACCCCAATGTGACCCCAAAAACCCCAATAGACCCCAACAGACCCCATAGACCCCAATGTGGCTCCATAGACCCCAATAGACCCCAAAGACCCCAATGTGACCCCAAAAACCCCAAAAGCCCCCAATGTGACCCCATAGACCCCATAGACCCCAATAGACCCCAAAGACCCCAATGTGACCCCAAAAACCCCCAAAGACCCCAATGTGACCCCATAGACCCCAAAAGACCCCAATGTGACCCCATAGACCCCAAAGACCCCAATGTGACCCCAAAAACCCCAAAAGACCCCAATGTGACCCCATAGACCCCAATAGACCCCCAAAGACCCCAAAGACCCCAAAAGACCCCAAAAGACCCCAATAGACCCCATTGTCCCCTATGAACACCCATGGGATCCCATAGACCCCCATAGACCCCAATAGACCCCAAAGACCCCGATGTGACCCCAAAAACCCCAATAGACCCCAGTGGACCCCAATGTCCCCCATGAACCCCCATGGGACCCCAAAAGACCCCAATAGACCCCAAAAACCCCAATAGACCCCAACAGACCCCATAGACCCCAATAGACCTCAAAGACCCCGATGTGACCCCAAAAACCCCAATAGACCCCAACAGACCCCCTAGACCCCAATGTGGCCCCATAGACCCCAATAGACCCCAAAGACCCCAATGTGACCCCAAAAACCCCAATAGACCCCAACAGACCCCCTAGACCCCAATGAGCCCCCATAGACCCCATAGACCCCATTGAACCCCAAAGACCCCAATGTGACCCCAAAGACCCCAATAGACCCCAATGGACCCTAAAAGACCCCAATGTGACCCCATAGACCCCATAGACCCCAAAAGACCCTAATGTGACCCCAAAAACCCCAATGAGCCCCCATAGACCCCATTGAACCCCAAAGACCCCAGTGTGACCCCATAGATCCCAAAAGACCCCAATGTGACCCCAAAAACCCCAATAGACCCCAACAGACCCCATAGACCCCATAGACCCCAAAAGACCCCAATGTGACCCCAAAAACCCCAATAGACCCCAACAGACCCCCTAGACCCCAATGTGGCCCCATAGACCCCAAAAGACCCCAATAGACCCCAGTAGACCCCATTGTCCCCCATGGACCCCCATGGGACCCCATAGACCCCAATAGACCCCAAAGACCCCGATGTGACCCCAAAAACCCCAAAAGACCCCAATGGACCCCATAGACCCCCATAAACCCCAAAGACCCCAATATGGCCCCAAAGACCCCAATGAGCCCCCGTAGACCCCATAGACCCCAATAGACCCCAAAGACCCCAATGTGACCCCATAGACCCCAAAAGACCCCAATGTGACCCCAAAAACCCCAATAGACCCCATTGGACCCTAAAAGACCCCAATGAGACCCCATAGACCCCAATAGACCCCAAAGACCCCAATGTGACCCCATAGACCCCAAAAGACCCCAATGTGACCCCATAGACCCCAATGAACCCCCATAGACCCCAAAAGACCCCAAAAACCCCGATGTGACCCCAAAAACCCCAATAGACCCCAATGGACCCCATGGACCCCCATAGACCCCGATAGACCCCAAAAGACCCCAAAAGACCCCAAAAACCCCAATAGACCCCCAAAGACCCTAAAAGACCCTATGGACCCCAGTGGACCCCCATGGGACCCCATAGACCCCAAAAGACCCCAACAGACCCCAATAGACCCCAATAGACCCCAAAAAAACAAAGTGACCCCAAAGACCCCAAAATAACCCCAAAGTGCCCCCATGGACCCCAATAGACCCCATTGTACTCCACTAAGACCCCAAAGTGCCCCCAAATGACCCCAAAAGTGCCCCCATGGACCCCAATATGACCCCAATGAGCCTCCAGGGACCCCAAGGCGATCCAATCAACCCCAAATGCATCAAACAGACCCCAAAAACCCCCAAATTCACCCCAAAATTCCCCCAGATCCCAATACACCCCTACAGACCCCCCAAAAACCCCAAAACACCCCGAATTCGCCCCAAATTTCTCACCACGTGGGGGTTTTTGGCCGCCTTGGACACGGCGTCGCCCCGCTCCGACAGGTACCTGGAGGTTTTGGGGTGAGATCGGGGGATTTAGGGTCACGGGGTTTTGGGGTCGGAGGGGGGGACCCCAAAAAAAAACCCCAAAAACTCACTTGGGCAGGCGGCCCTGGAGCCCCTCGAGTTGGGTGCGGGATGCGGTCAGCAGCTCCAGAACCTTCTCCTATTTTTGGGGAAAATTTGGGCGGTTTTGGGTTTTTGGGGGTTTTGGGGGGTTTTAAGGGATTTTGGGGAGGATTTGGGGGGATTTGGGAAAGTTTAGGGGATTTGGGGGGGAAAGGGGAGAGTTTGGGGGATTTAGGGGAGGATTTGGAAGGGTTTGGGGGAATTTGGGGGGATTTGGGGGATTTAGGAGGGGATTTGGGGGAATTTGGGGGGATTTGGGGATTTTGAGGGAATTTAGGGGATTTTGGGGGATTTAAGGGAATTTGGAGGGATTTGGGGGAATTTTGAGGGGACTTGGGGGAATTTGGGGGAATTTGGAGGGGATTTGGGGGGATTTGGGGGAATTTGGGGTGAATTTGGGGGAATTTTGAGGGATTTGGGGGAATTTGAGGGATTTGGGAGAATTTGGAGGGATTTGGGGGATTTAGGAGGGGATTTGGGGGATTTTGAGGGATTTGGGGGAATTTGGGGGGGTTTGGGGGAAATTTGGAGGGATTTGGGGGGATTTTGGTAGTTTGGGGTGGATTTGGGGGGAAATGGGAAGGATTTGGGGGATTTAGGAGGGGATTTGGGGGATTTAGGAGGGGATTTGGGGGAATTTGGGGGGATTTTGGTAGTTTGGGAGGAAATGGGGAGGATTTCGGGGATTTAGGAGGGGATTTGGGGGATTTAGGGGGATTTGGGGGAATTTGGAGGATTTGGGGGAATTTGGGGGGATTTGGGAGGATTTGGGGGGGATTTTGTTAGTTTGGGGTGGATTTGGGGGGAAACGGGAAGGATTTGGGGAATCTGAGGCAATTTGGGGGGGATTTTGGGGTCCCTGGGGGATAATTGGGGGAAATAACGGGGATTTTGGGGTTCCTGGGAATTCCTGGGGTAAAATTGGGGCGAATAACGAGGATTTTGGGGTCCCTGGGTGGGATTTGGGCGAGTCGGGGCGGGATTTGGTGTAAAACCGGGGCAATTTGGGATTAAACTAATTCGGGCCGCTTGGCTGAAAACCGGGGAGGGAATTTGGGGTTAAAAAGGGCGGATTTGGGATTTTGGGGCAAAAAAGAGAGATTTTGGGGCAAAAAAGCGGGATTTTGGGGTCCCCCCCCTTTTTTACCTGCACGGCCACCCCGAAATTATCCCCGTCCTCGATGCGGGGCACCTGCAGCTGCAGCCAGAGCGCCACCTGCCCCCAAAATCCCCCTTTTTCACCCCAAAAACTTCGTCCTCTTAAACCACGCCCCCTCCCTAAGCCCCGCCCCCTTTGACCTCCCTTAACCCCTCCAGGCCCCGCCCCCTTCCCCCTAAGCCCCTCCCCTTCCCCTAAGCCCCTCCCCCTTAGGCCACGCCCCCTCCCTAAGCCCCGCCCCCTTGCCCTCCCTTAACCCCCTCCAGGCCCCGCCCACCGCCCCCAAACCCCGCCCCCTTTGAGGCCACGCCCCCTTTAAGCCCCGCCCCCTCCCCCCTAAGCCCCGCCCCCTCGCCTGGGCCACGTGGTTCCGGGCTTCGGCCAATCGGGGGCGGCAGCGCTCCAATAGGGCCAGCAGGGCCGGGTGGCTCCCGATTGGTGGGCAGGGGGGGGCTGGGGGGGCACGTGACCCCCTTAGCCACGCCCCCTATGACCATATATGGGGTGGGGGGCGGGGGTAACCCATGGGACCCATAAGTGCCCCATGGGACCCATAAGTGCCCCATAAGTGCCCCATAAGTGCCCCATAAGTGCCCCATAAGTGCCCCATAAGTGCCCCATAAGTGCCCCATAAGTGCCCCATAAGTGCTCCATAAGTGACCCATAAGTGCCCCATAAGTGCCCCATAAGTGCCCCGTAAGTGACCCATAAGTGCCCCATAAGTGACCCATAAGTGCCCCGTAAGTGCCCCATAAGTGCCCCATAAGTGCCCCATAAGTGCCCCATAAGTGCCCCATAAGTGACCCATGGGACCCATAAGTGCCCCATAAGTGCCCCATAAGTGACCCATAAGTGCCTCATAAGTGCCCCATAAGTGCCCCATAAGTGCCCCATAAGTGACCCATAAGTGCCCCATAAGTGCCCCATAAGTGCTTCATAAGTGCCCCATAAGTGACCCATAAGTGACCCATAAGTGACCCATAAGTGCCCCATAAGTGACCCATAAGTGCCCCATAAGTGCCCCATAAGTGACCCATAAGTGACCCATAAGTGCCCCGTAAGTGCCCCATAAGTGCCCCATAAGTGACCCATAAGTGACCCATAAGTGCCCCATAAGTGACCCATAAGTGACCCATAAGTGCCCCATAAGTGCCCCGTAAGTGCCCCATAAGTGACCCATAAGTGTCTCATAAGTGCCCCATAAGTGCCCCATAAGTGCCTCATAAGTGACCCATAAGTGCCCCATAAGTGCCCCATAAGTGACCCATAAGTGACCCATAAGTGCCTCATAAGTGACCCATAAGTGCCCCATAAGTGCCCCATAAGTGACCCATAAGTACCCCATAAGTGCCCCATAAGTGACCCATAAGTGACCCATAAGTGACCCATAAGTGCCCCATAAGTGACCCATAAGTGACCCATAAGTGCCCCATAAGTGCCCCATAAGTGACCCATAAGTGCCCCATAAGTGCCCCATAACTGCCCCATAAGTGACCCATAAGTGCCCCATAAGTGCCTCATAAGTGCCCCATAAGTGACCCATAAGTGACCCATAAGTGCCCCATAAGTGCCCCATAAGTGCCCCATAAGTGACCCATAAGTGTCCCATAAGTGCCCCATAAGTGACCCATAAGTGACCCATAAGTGCCCCATAAGTGCCTCATAAGTGCCTCATAAGTGCCCCATAAGTGCCCCATAAGTGCCTCATAAGTGACCCATAAGTGCCCCATAAGTGCCCCATAAGTGCCCCCTAAGTGCCTCGTAAGTGCCCCATAGGTGACCCATAAGTGCCTCATAAGTGCCCCATAAGTGCCCCATAAGTGACCCATAAGTGACCCATAAGTGCCCCATAAGTGCCCCATAAGTGACCCATAAGTGCCCCATAAGTGACCCATAAGTGCCTCATAAGTGCCCCATAAGTGCCCCATAAGTGACCCATAAGTGCCTCATAAGTGACCCATAAGTGCCCCATAAGTGCCCCATAAGTGCCCCATAAGTGACCCATAAGTGACCCATAAGTGCCCCATAAGTGACCCATAAGTGACCCATAGGGACCCATAAGTTCCCCATAAGTGCCCCATAAGTGCCCCATAAGTGCCCCATAAGTGACCCATAAGTGCCCCATAAGTGACCCATAAGTGCCCCATAAGTGACCCATAAGTGACCCATAAGTGACCCATAAGGGCCCCATAAGTGCCCCATGGGACCCATAAGTGCCCCATAAGTGCCCCATAAGTGCCCCATAAGTGACCCATAAGTGCCCCATAAGGGCCCCATAAGTGACCCATAAGTGACCCATAAGTGCCCCATAAGTGACCCATAAGTGACCCATAAGTGCCCCATAAGTGCCCCGTAAGTGCCCCATAAGTGACCCATAAGTGTCTCATAAGTGCCCCATAAGTGCCCCATAAGTGCCTCATAAGTGACCCATAAGTGCCCCATAAGTGCCCCATAAGTGCCCCATAAGTGCCCCATAAGTGCCCCATAAGTGACCCATGGGACCCATAAGTGCCCCATAAGTGCCCCATAAGTGACCCATAAGTGCCTCATAAGTGCCCCATAAGTGCCCCATAAGTGCCCCATAAGTGACCCATAAGTGCCCCATAAGTGCCCCATAAGTGCTTCATAAGTGCCCCATAAGTGACCCATAAGTGACCCATAAGTGACCCATAAGTGCCCCATAAGTGACCCATAAGTGCCCCATAAGTGCCCCATAAGTGACCCATAAGTGACCCATAAGTGCCCCGTAAGTGCCCCATAAGTGCCCCATAAGTGACCCATAAGTGACCCATAAGTGCCCCATAAGTGACCCATAAGTGACCCATAAGTGCCCCATAAGTGCCCCGTAAGTGCCCCATAAGTGACCCATAAGTGTCTCATAAGTGCCCCATAAGTGCCCCATAAGTGCCTCATAAGTGACCCATAAGTGCCCCATAAGTGCCCCATAAGTGACCCATAAGTGACCCATAAGTGCCTCATAAGTGACCCATAAGTGCCCCATAAGTGCCCCATAAGTGACCCATAAGTACCCCATAAGTGCCCCATAAGTGACCCATAAGTGACCCATAAGTGACCCATAAGTGCCCCATAAGTGACCCATAAGTGACCCATAAGTGCCCCATAAGTGCCCCATAAGTGACCCATAAGTGCCCCATAAGTGCCCCATAACTGCCCCATAAGTGACCCATAAGTGCCCCATAAGTGCCTCATAAGTGCCCCATAAGTGACCCATAAGTGACCCATAAGTGCCCCATAAGTGCCCCATAAGTGCCCCATAAGTGACCCATAAGTGTCCCATAAGTGCCCCATAAGTGACCCATAAGTGACCCATAAGTGCCCCATAAGTGCCTCATAAGTGCCTCATAAGTGCCCCATAAGTGCCCCATAAGTGCCTCATAAGTGACCCATAAGTGCCCCATAAGTGCCCCATAAGTGCCCCCTAAGTGCCTCGTAAGTGCCCCATAGGTGACCCATAAGTGCCTCATAAGTGCCCCATAAGTGCCCCATAAGTGACCCATAAGTGACCCATAAGTGCCCCATAAGTGCCCCATAAGTGACCCATAAGTGCCCCATAAGTGACCCATAAGTGCCTCATAAGTGCCCCATAAGTGCCCCATAAGTGACCCATAAGTGCCTCATAAGTGACCCATAAGTGCCCCATAAGTGCCCCATAAGTGCCCCATAAGTGACCCATAAGTGACCCATAAGTGCCCCATAAGTGACCCATAAGTGACCCATAGGGACCCATAAGTTCCCCATAAGTGCCCCATAAGTGCCCCATAAGTGCCCCATAAGTGACCCATAAGTGCCCCATAAGTGACCCATAAGTGCCCCATAAGTGACCCATAAGTGACCCATAAGTGACCCATAAGGGCCCCATAAGTGCCCCATGGGACCCATAAGTGCCCCATAAGTGCCCCATAAGTGCCCCATAAGTGACCCATAAGTGCCCCATAAGGGCCCCATAAGTGACCCATAAGTGACCCATAAGTGCCCCATAAGTGCCTCATAAGTGCCCCATAAGTGCCCCATAAGGGACCCATAAGTGACCCATAAGTGACCCATAAGTGCCCCATAAGTGCCTCATAAGTGCCCCATAAGTGACCCATAAGTGACCCATAAGTGACCCATAAGTGCCCCATAAGTGCCTCATAAGTGACCCATAAGTGCCCCCTAAGTGCCCCATAAGTGACCCATAAGTGACCCATAGGGACCCATAAGTGCCCCATGGGACCCATAAGTGACCCATAAGTGCCCCATAAGTGCCCCATAAGTGCCCCCTAAGTGCCCCATAAGTGACCCATAAGTGCCCCATGGGACCCATAAGTGCCCCATAAGTGCCCCATAAGTGCCCCATAAGTGCCCCATGGGACCCATAAGTGCCCCATAAGTGCCCCATAAGTGCCCCATAAGTGACCCATAAGTGCCCCATGGGACCCATAAGTGCCCCATAAGAGCCCCATAAGTGCCCCATAAGTGCCCCATGGGACCCATAAGTGCCCCATAAGTGCCCCATAAGTGCCCCATAAGTGACCCATAAGTGCCCCATAAGTGCCCCATAAGTGACCCATAAGTGACCCATAAGTGACCCATAGGGACCCATAAGTGCCCCATAAGTGACCCATAAGTGCCCCATAAGTGCCTCATAAGTGACCCATAAGTGCTTCATAAGTGCCCCATAAGTGACCCATAAGTGACCCATAAGTGCCCCATAAGTGCCCCATAAGTGTCCCATAAGTGCCTCATAAGTGCCCCATAAGTGACCCATAAGTGACCCATAAGTGACCCATAACTGCCCCATAAGTGCCCCATAAGTGACCCATAAGTGCCCCATAGGTGCCCTATAAGTGCCCCATAAGTGACCCATAAGTGACCCATAAGTGCCCCATGGGACCCATAAGTGCCCCATAAGTGCCCCATAAGTGACCCATAAGTGCCCCGTAAGTGCCCCATAAGTGCCCCATAAGTGACCCATAAGTGCCTCATAAGAGCCCCATAAGTGACCCATAAGTGCCCCATAAGTGCCCCGTAAGTGACCCATAAGTGCCCCATAAGTGCCCCATAAGTGCCTCATAAGTGACCCATAAGTGCCCCATAAGTGCCTCATAAGTGACCCATAAGTGCCCCATAAGTGCTCCGTAAGTGCCCCATAAGTGACCCATAGGGACCCATAAGTGCCCCATAAGTGACCCATGGGACCCATAAGTGACCCATAAGTGCCCCATAAGTGCCCCATAAGTGTCCCATAAGTGCCTCCTAAGTGACCCATAAGTGCCCCATAAGTGACCCATAAGTGACCCATAAGTGACCCATAAGTGACCCATAAGTGACCCATGGGACCCATAAGTGCCCCATAAGTGCCCCATAAGTGCCCCATGGGACCCATAAGTGCCCCATAAGTGCCCCATAAGTGACCCATAAGTGACCCAGAAGTGCCCCAGAAGTGACCCATAAGTGACCCATAAGTGACCCATAAGTGACCCATAAGTGACCCATAAGTGACCCATGGGACCCATAAGTGCCCCATAAGTGCCCCATAAGTGCCCCATGGGACCCATAAGTGCCCCATAAGTGCCCCATAAGTGACCCATAAGTGACCCAGAAGTGCCCCAGAAGTGACCCATAAGTGACCCATAAGTGACCCATAAGTGCCCCAGAAGTGACCCATAAGTGACCCATAAGTGCCTCATAAGTGACCCATAAGTGACCCATAATGCCCCATAAGTGCCCCATAAGTGCCCCATAAGTGACCCATAAGTGCCCCATAAGTGCCCCATAAGTGCCTCATAAGTGACCCATAAGTGCCCCATAAGTGACCCATAAGTGCCCCATGGGACCCATAAGTGCCCCATAAGAGCCCCATAAGTGCCCCATAAGTGCCCCATAAGTGACCCATAAGTGACCCATAAGTGCCCCATAAGTGCCCCATAACCACCCCCTGGGACCCATAACCACCCCTGGGACCCATAACTGCCCCATAGCGCCCCACAACCACCCCATGGGACCCCCAACCTCTGCCCCACACTCACCCTCCTCCTCCTCGTCCTTCTCCTTCTTCTTCTTTTTCTATGGGGCAGGGGTGGGGGATGAGAAGGGGGCACTTGGGGGTCCCAGCCCCACACTTGGGGGTCCCGGCCCCACACTTGGGGGTCCCAGACCCACACTTGGGGGTCCTCACCTGGGCCGGGTCTGGCAGGGGAATTTCCAGCGGCGCCCGCAGCTCCTCCGGCCCCATAGCGAAGATAGGGTCCTGGGGGGCAGCCCCATAGCGAACCCCCAGCCCCATAGAGACACCCCAGACCCATAGAGACCCCCCCAGACCCATAGCGACCCCCCAGCCCCATAGCACCCCCCCAGCCCCATAAGGTCCCCCCCAGCCCCATAGCGCCCCCCCAACCCCATATCGACCCCCCCAGCCCCATAGCTCCCCCCCCTGCCCCATAGCAACCCCCCAGCCCCATATCGACCCCCCAGACCCATAGCGACCCCCAGCCCCATAGAGCCCCCTTCAGCCCCATAGAGACCCCCCAGACCCATAGCGACCCCCCAGCCCCATGGCGGCCCTCCCAGCCCCATAGCGAAACCCCAGCCCCATAGCGACACCCCCGCCCCATAGCGACCCCCCAGCCCCATAGCGACCCCTTCAGCCCCATATCAACCCCCCCAGCCCCATAAGGTCCCCCCAGCCCCATAGCTCCCCCCCAGCCCCATAGCGCCCCCCCAGCCCCATAGCGACCCCCCAGCCCCATAGCGACCCCTCAGCCCCATAGCGACCCCCCCAGCCCCATAGCGACCCCCAGCCCCATAGAGCCCCCTTCAGCCCCATAGAGACCCCCCAGCCCCATAGCGACCCCCTCGGCCCCATATCGACCCCCAGCCCCATAGAGACTCCCCCAGCCCCATAGCGACCCCCCCAGCCCCATAAGGTCCCCCCCAGCCCCATAGCAACCCCCCAGACCCATAGCGCCCCCCCAGCCCCATAGCGACCCCCCCTGCCCCATATCGACCCCCCAGCCCCATATCAACCCCCCAGCCCCATATCGACCCCCCCAGCCCCATATCGACCCCCCAGCCCCATAGCGCCCCCCCAGCCCCATAGCGACCCCTTCAGCCCCATATCGACCCCCCAGCCCCATAGCGACCCCCTCAGCCCCATAGCGCCCCCCCAGCCCCATAGCGACCCCCCAGCCCCATAGCGAAACCCCAGCCCCATACCGCCCCCCCCAACCCCATAGCGACCCCCCCAGCCCCATAAGGTCCCCCCCAGCCCCATAGCCACCCCCCAGCCCCATAGCGACCCCTCAGCCCCATAGCGACCCCCCCAACCCCATAGAGACCCCCCAGCCCCATAGCGCCCCCCCTGCCCCATAGCGCCCCCCCAGCCCCATAGCGCCCCCCCAGCCCCATATCGACCCCCCAGCCCCATAGCGACCCCCCCGCCCCATAGCAACCCCCCCAGCCCCATAGAGACCCCCCAGCCCCATAGCGACCCCTCATCCCCATAGCACCCCCCCCAGCCCCATATCGACCCCCCAGCCCCATAGCGCCCCCCCAGCCCCATAGCGGCCCCCTCAGGCCCACAGCCACACCCCCAGCCCCATAGCGAATCCCTCAGCCCCATAGCGACCCCCCAGCCCCATATCGACCCCCCAGCCCCATAGCGCCCCCCCAGCCCCATAGCGACCCCTCAGCCCCATAGCGCCCCCCCAGCCCCATAGCGCCCCCCCAGCCCCATAGCCACCCCCCAGCCCCATAGCGCCCCCCCAGCCCCATAGCGCCCCCCCCGCCCCATATCGACCCCCCAGCCCCATAGCGCCCCCCCAGCCCCATAGCGCCCCCCCGCCCCATATCGACCCACCCAGCCCCATAGCCACACCCCCAGCCCCATAGCGAATCCCTCAGCCCCATAGCAATCCCCTCAGCCCCATATCGACCCCCCAGCCCCATAGCGCCCCCCTCAGCCCCATAGAGCCCCCTTCAGCCCCATAGCGACCCCCCAGCCCCATAGAGCCCCCTTCAGCCCCATAGCGACCCCCCAGCCCCATAGCGCCCCCCTCAGCCCCATAGCTCCCCCCCCGCCCCATATCAACCCCCCAGCCCCATAGCGCCCCCCCAGCCCCATAAGGTCCCCCCCAGCCCCATAGAGACCCCCCAGACCCATAGCGCCCCCCTCAGCCCCATAGAGACCCCCCAGCCCCATAGCGCCTCTCCAGCCCCATAGCCACCCCCCAGCCCCATATCGACCCCCCAGCCCCATATCGACCCCCCCAGCCCCATAGCTCCCCCCCCTGCCCCATATCAACCCCCCAGCCCCATAGCCACCCCCCAGCCCCATAGCGCCCCCCCAGCCCCATAGCGCCCCCCCCAGCCCCATAGCGACCCCTCAGCCCCATATCGACCCCCCAGCCCCATATCGACCCCCCAGCCCCATAGCGACCCCCCCAGCCCCATAGCGCCCCCCCAGCCCCATAGCGCCCCCAGCCCCACCTGCAGCAGGCCCTCCAGCTCCGCCACCTTGGCCGGGAAGCTCCCCAGGAGCTGCGTCATCTATGGGGCAGGAGGGGGGGGGGGGAGGTGTGGGGCTGCCCCATAGCTGCCCCACAACCCCCCCACAACCCCCCCACAACCCCCCCACAACCGCCCCATAGAAAGTCGGGGGGTGGGGGGGGGAGACGGGGGGGGGGGTGGAAGGTGTGGGGCTGCCCCATAGCCGCCCCACATCCCCCCCCCCCCACATCCGCCCCATAGAAAATGTGGGGCGGGGAGGGGGGGGGGGGGGGGCTCAAGGCCTTACCTGGGCGCCCACCCGGCTCCGAAAAGCTTCGACCTGATTGGTTGGGCAAAATTTTGGGGGGTGGGGGGGGTGAGGGGGGGGTGAGTGGGGGGGGGGGGGTCGCAGGGGTCACGTGAGGGTGCCCCCCAAGTCATGTGACCCCCATGTCCCCCCCTAACCCCCCCCCCGCTGCCCCCCAACCTCGGCGCCCTCCATCGGGATCCGGAAGCGAAAGTGAAAGTGGGGAGGGGGGGGGCGGGGACTCCCCCCTAAGCCCCGCCCCCTTCCCCCTTAAGCCCCGCCCCCTTCCCCTTAAGCCCCGCCCCTTCCCCTTAAGCCCCGCCCCCTCCCCCTTAAGCCCCGCCCCCTTTAAAAAAAATCCACCTCGGCGGCCCCAAAATCGGCTTTTATTGGGGGAAAAATGGACGCGGGGGGGGGGGACACACAAAGATGGCGGAAGGTGGTGTCCGGGCGCCCCCCCCCCCAATTTGGGGGACTCCCCCCCGCCGCTACTGGGTGTTACTGGGGCATACTGGGATGAACTGGGAGCTACTGGGGCCGACTGGGGTCTACTGGGTGTTATTGGGGCATACTGGGATGAACTGGGAGCTACTGGGGCCAACTGGGGTCTACTGGGGGGCCTCCCCCCCCCTCTACTGGGGCCTACTGGGGCTGACTGGGATGTACTGGGGTTGACTGGGGTCTACTGGGGTCTACTGGGGGGCCTCCCACCCCTCTACTGGGGTCTACTGGGTGTTACTGGGGCATACTGGGATGAACTGGGAGCTACTGGGGCTGACTGGGGTCTACTGGGGCTGACTGGGGTGTACTGGGGTCTACTGGGGCCTACTGGGGGGCCTCCCCCTCCTCTACTGGGTGCTACTGGGGCATACTGGGATGAACTGGGACCTACTGGGGCCGACTGGGGCCTACTGGGGGGCCTCCCCCCCTCTACTGGGGTCTACTGGGGGCTTTTGGGGCATACTGGGGTGTACTGGGGCCTACTGGGGCTGACTGGGGTGTACTGGGGTCTACTGGGGGGCCTCCCACCCCTCTACTGGGGTGTACTGGGGGCTTTTGGGGCATACTGGGACAAACTGGGAACTACTGGGGCTGACTGGGGTCTACTGGGGCTGACTGGGGTGTACTGGGGTCTACTGGGGCCTACTGGGGGGCCTCCCCCTCCTCTACTGGGTGTTACTGGGGCATACTGGGATGAACTGGGACCTACTGGGGCCGACTGGGGCCTACTGGGGGGCCTCCCCCCCTCTACTGGGGTCTACTGGGGGCTTTTGGGGCATACTGGGGTGTACTGGGGCCTACTGGGACTGACTGGGGTTTACTGGGGGCTACTGGGTGGCCTCCCCCTCCTCTACTGGGGTCTACTGGGTGCTACTGGGGCATACTGGGACAGACTGGGACCTACTGGGGCCGACTGGGACCTACTGGAGCATAATGGGATCTACTGAGGCCTACTGGGGGGCCTCCCCCCCCTCTACTGGGGCCTACTGGGGTCTACTGGGATCTACTGGGACCTACTGGGGCCTATTGGGGCCTACTGGAGTCTTCTGGGGCCTACTGGAGCCTACTGGTGCCTACTGGGGTCTACTGGGGTCTGCTGGAGATTACTGGGACCTACTGGAGCCTACTGGAGTTTACTGGGGACTACTAAGGCCTACTGGGGCCTACTGGGACTTACTGGAGACTACTGGTGCATACTGGGGGCTACTGGAGCCTACTGGGGCCTACTGAAACTTACTGGGACCTACTGGGGTCTACTGGAGCCTACTGGGGTCTACTGGGGCCTACTGGAGCCTACTGGGGCCTCCTGGGGCCTACTGGGGTCTACTGGAGCCTACTGGGGCCTACTGGGGCCTACTGGGGCCTAGTAGGACCTACTGGGCCATACTGGGGCCTACTGGGATCTACTGGGGCCTACTGAGGCCTACTGGGGCCTACTGGAGCCTACTGGGGCCTACTGGGACCTACTGGGCCATACTGGTGCCTACTGGGGCCTACTGGGGTCTACTGGAGCCTACTGGGGTCTAGTAGGACCTACTGGGCCATACTGGGGCCTACTGGGACCTACTGGGCCATACTGAGGCCTACTGGGGCCTACTGGGATCTACTGGAGCCTACTGGGGCCTACTGGGGCCTACTGGAGCCTACTGGGGTCTAGTAGGACCTACTGGGCCATACTGGGGCCTACTGGGGTCTACTGGGACCTACTGGAGCCTACTGGGCCATACTGGAGCCTACCAGGGCCTACTGGGGCCTACTGGAGCCTACTGCGGCCTACTGGAGCCTACTGGGGTCTAGTAGGACCTACTGGGCCATACTGGGGCCTACTGGGACCTACTGGGCCATACTGAGGCCTACTGGGGCCTACTGGGATCTACTGGAGCCTACTGGGGCCTACTGGGGCCTACTGGAGCCTACTGGGGTCTAGTAGGACCTACTGGGCCATACTGGGGCCTACTGGGGTCTACTGGGACCTACTGGAGCCTACTGGGCCATACTGGAGCCTACCAGGGCCTACTGGAGCCTACTGCGGCCTACTGGGATCTACTGGGATCTACTGGAGCCTACTGGTGCATACTGGGGGCTACTGGAGCCTACTGGGGTCTAGTAGGACCTACTGGTCCATACTGGGGCCTACTGGGGCCTACTGGGGTCTACTGGGTTCTACTGGGGCCTACTGGGGCCCTGTAGAGTTCTACAACCTCCCTTCAACTTCCCATGGCCTCCCCTCAACCTTGTATTTTCCCCCAAACTTCCACCTTTTCCCCCAAACTTTTGCCCTCCCCCCAAAATTTTAGTTTCCCCCCCCAAACTTTTCCACACCCCCCCCACAAATTTTCCCATTACCGCCAAATTTTCACATTTTCCCCAGAATTTCCCCATTTTCCCCCAAATTTTCGCATTTCCCCCAAATCTTCACATTTTCCCCAAATTTTCGCATTTTCCCCCAAATTTCCCCATTCCCCCCCAAACTTTTGGCCTCCCCCCCCCACAAATTTTCCCATTACCGCCAAATTTTCACATTTTCCCCCAAATTTCCCCATTTTCCCCCAAATTTTCACATTTTCCCCAAATTTCCCCATTTCCCCCAAACTTCCACCTTTTCCCCCAAACTTTTGCCCTCCCCCCAAAATTTTAGTTTCCCCCCCCAAACTTTTCCACACCCCCCCCAAATTTTCCCATTACCCCCAAATTTCCCCATTCCCCCCAAATTTCCCCATCTCCCCCAAATTTTTGCATTTTCCCCCTAAATATTGGGGTCCCCCCCAAACTTTTCCACCCCCCCCCCACAAATTTTCTCATTTTTCCCCAAATTTTCACATTTTCCCCCAAATTTTCCCATTCCCCCCAAATTCGTCCCCCCCAAATTTTCCCACTTCCCCCAAATGTTTGCATTTTCCCCAAATTTTCGCATTTTCCCCCAAACTTCCACCTTTTCTCCCAAACTTTTGCCCTCCCCCCAAAAATATTTTCACATTTTCCCCCAAATTTTCGAATCCCCCCCATATTTTTAAATTTTCCCCCAAACTTTCCCATTTTCCCCAAAATTTCCCCATTTTCCCCCAAATTTTCACATTTTCCCCCAAACTTCCCCATTTCCCCCCAAATTTCCCCATTCCCCCCAAACTTTTGGCCTCCTCCCCCCCCCAAATTTTCCCATTACCGCCAAATTTTCACATTTTCCCCAAATTTTCGCATTTTCCCCCAAATTTCCCCATTTTCCCCCAAATTTCCCCATTCCCCCCAAACTTTTGGCCTCCCCCCCCCCCAAATTTTCCCATTACCGCCAAATTTTCACATTTTCCCCAGAATTTTCACATTTTCCCCAAATTTTCCCATTTCCCCCAAATTTTCACATTTTCCCCAAAATTTTCGCATTTTCCCCCAAACTTCCACCTTTTCCCCCAAACTTTTGCCCTCCCCCCCCAAATTTTAGGTTCCCCCACCCCAAACTTCTGACCTCCCCCCCAAACTTTTCCCCCCCCGTACAAATTTTCCTGTTTCCCCCAAATTTTCACATTTTCCCCAGAATTTTCACATTTTCCCCAAATTTTCACCTTTTCCCCCAGACTTTTGCCCTCCCCCCAAAATTTTACGACCCTCCCCCCCCAAAAAATTTTAGTGTCCCCCCCGAAACTTTTCCACACCCCCCCCCAAATTTTCCCATTACCCCCAAATTTTCACATTTTCCCCAGAATTTTCACATTTCCCCCAAATTTTTGCATTTCCCCCAAACTTTCCCATTTTCCCCCAAATTTTACCCCCTCCCCCAAAAAATTTTTACCCCCCCCCCCTCGGCCTCAACCCCAACCCGGGCCTCCCCGGCGAGCAGGGGCAGCGGTACCAGAGCCGGTAGGTGAGGGCCCAGGCGGCCCAGCCCAGGGCGGCCCCGGCGGCGTTGGCGGCCCAGTGGCACCGGTAAGCCAAGGTGGCCACCAGCGCCCCCTGCCACAGCAGCAGCAGCCCGGCGTTGAGGAGGAAGAGGAGGCACAGGGGGGCGGTGGCCACCACCTTGGGCTCCTCGGTAGCCACCCGGGTGCCTCCGGTAGCCATACTGGTATTGGTGGCCACCCAGTTGCCTCCGGGAGCCATACTGGTATTGGTGGCCACCCAGTTGCCTCCGGGAGCCATCATGGCGTTGGTAGCCAACCGGTTGTCCCTGGTAGCCAGACTGGTGGTGGTGGCCAACCGGTTGCCTCCAGTAGCCATACTGGTGTCAGTAGCCATCCAATCGTCCCTGGTAGCCAGCCTGGGGTCAGTAGCCACCCAGTTGCCTCCGGTAGCCATACTGGGGTCAGTAGCCATCCAGTCATCCCTGGTAGCCATCATGGTGTTGGTAGCCACCCGGTTGTCCCTGGTAGCCATCCTGCGGTCACTAGCCACCCAGTCACCTCCAGTAGCCCTCCTTCCATCGGTAGCCATCCAGACGTCCCCAGTAGCCATTCTGGTGTTGGTAGCCACCCAGTCGCCTCCAGTAGCCCTCCTGTGGTCAGTAGCCACCCAGTCGCCTCCAGTAGCCATTCTGGTGTTGGTAGCCACCCAGTCACTTCCAGTAGCCCTTTGTCCACCAGTAGCCACCCAGTCACTTCCAGTAGCCCTCCATCCATCGGTAGCCACCCAGTCGCTTCCAGTAGCCATCCTGCGCTCACTAGCCACCCAGTCACCTCCAGTAGCCCTTTGTCCACCGGTAGCCACCCGGGCGTCCCCGCTAGCCCCCCGGGGCGGGTGGAGGAGCCTCCCCAGAGCCCCCAGCTCCTCGCCCAAGCCCAGGCCGCAGAGGACGAGGCCGAAGGCCTGGGGGGACGGGCGGAGGCCGGCGGCGGCCTCCAGGGCGGCGAAGAGGCGGGGGGCGGCGGCGGCCATGACGGTTGCCCCCACGGCTAGCCGGCCGGCCGCCCGCAACAGCGCCCCCCGGCGACCGCCCCCCGGCTGGGCCAGGGGGAGGGAGGCCACCAGCAGGGACCCCAGGAGCAGCGCCGTCCAGCGGCCGGCCGAGGCGACGAGGCGGCTGTGGGGCAGGGATGGGGGGCTGGGGTGGGGGGACCCCATAGGGACCCCATGGAGACCCCATAGAGACCCCACAGACCCATAGCGACCCCATAGAGACCCCATAGAGCCCATAGACCCATAGAGACCCCATAGACCCATAGAAATCCCCAAGACCCCATAGAGACCCATAGAGACCCATAGACCCCATAGAATTCCCATAGAGCCCATAGACCCATAGAAACCCCATAGAAACCCCATAGACCCATAGAAACCCCATAGAGACCCCACAGACCCCATAGACCCCATAGAGACCCCATAGACCCATAGCGACCCCATAGGAACCCCATAGGGACCCATAGAGACCCCATAGAGACCCATAGACCCATACAAACCCCATAGAGACCCCATAGACCCCATAGAGACCCCATAGACCCATAGAAACCCCATGGACCCATAGCGACCCCATAGAAATCCCATAGACCCCCCATAGACCCATAGAGACCCCATAGGGACCCATAGACCCCATAGGGACCCACAGACCCCATAGAGACCCCATAGACCCCATAGAATTCCCATAGAGCCCATAGACCCATAGAGACCCCATAGGGACCCATAGAGACCCCATAGACCCCATAGAGCCCATAGAGACCCCATAGAGACCCCATAGACCCCATAGAAATCCCACAGAAACCCCATAGACCCATAGAAACCCCATAGACCCATAGAGACCCCACAGACCCATAGCGGCCCCATAGAAACCCCATAGAGACCCACAGAAACCCCACCCAGCCCCATAACCCCCATAGCACCCCCCATAGCACCCACGCTGCCCCATAGCCCCCAGCCCCATAACTACTCCCCAGCCCCACAGATTCCAGCCCCATAGGACCCAGCCCCATAGATCCCCTGCCCCATAGATCCCAGCCCCACAGATTCCAGCCCCACAGATTCCAGCCCCATAGGTCCCCTGCCCCAGATTCCAGCCCCATAGATCTTGCCCCATAGATCTTGCCCCATAGATCCCAGCCCCATAACTCCCCAGCCCCATAGATCCTGCCCCATAGATCCCCAGCCCCATAGATCCTGCCCCACAACCACCCCCAAACCCCATAACCAGTCTCCAGCCCCACATCTCCCCCCCAGCCCCATAACCCCCCTTTGCCCCATAACCACCCCCAGCCCCATAGATCCCCCCACCCCACAGCTCCCTGCCCCACAACTCCTCAGCCCCACAGATCCCAGCCCCACAGATCCCAGCCCCACAACCAGCCCCATAACCACCCCCTCAGCCCCATAGCTCCCAGCCCCACAACTCCCCAGCCCCATAGCTCCTGCCCCATAGATCCTAGCCCCATAACCACCCCCAGTCCCATAACCACCCCCTCCAGCCCCATAACTCCCCAGCCCCATAGCTCCCAGCCCCACAACTCCCCAGACCCATAACTCACCTGCCCCATAGATCCCAGCCCCATAGCTCCTGCCCCATAGATTCCCAGCCCCATAACCACCCCCAAACCCCACAACCAGCCCCACAACCACCCCCTCCAGCCCCATAGCTCCCAGCCCCATAGCTCCCAGCCCCATAGATCCCAGCCCCATAACCACCCCCAGCCCCACAACCACCCCCTCCAGCCCCGTAACTCCCCAGCCCCATAACTCCCCTGCCCCATAGATCCTGCCCCATAACTCCCCAGCCCCATAGCTCCCAGCCCCACAACTCCCCAGCCCCATAACTCCCCAGCCCCACAACTCCCAGCCCCACAACTCCCCAGCCCCATAACTCCCCAGCCCCATAGATCCCAGCCCCACAACTCCCAGCCCCACATCTCCCCCCAGCCCCATAACTCCCCAGCCCCATAGATCCCAGCCCCATAGATTCCCAGCCCCATAACCACCCCCTCCAGCCCCATAGCTCCCAGGCCCACAACTCCCCCGCCCCACAGCTCCCAGCCCCACAACCCCCCCCCCCCCCCGCCCCATAGATCCCTGCCCCCCAACTCACGCCTCCAGCAGGTTGTGGGGCGAGGCCAGCACCCCATGGGGGTCAGCCCCACGGCGCAGGGCCGGCTCCAGCCCCACAAGTGCGGCCACCCCCAAAGCGTGGGCCCGGGCGAAGCCGGGGGTCCCCAGCAGCGCCGCCGCCCCCCGGCTCAGCCCCACAAGTGCCGCCCCACAGCAGCGCCCCACAAGTGCCGCCCCCCAGCTCAGCCCCACAAGTGCTGCCCCACAGAGCCCGCGGAGCCCCACGGCGGCCTCCGCCATGGCTGGGGGGGGGGTGGGGGAGGGGGGGGTGGGGGGGGAGGGGAGGGGTGGGGGGGGTGGGGGAGGGGATGTGGGGGGTGGGGGGGGAGGGGCAAGGGCGGTTGGAGGGCATGGGGGGGGTGGGGGGGGGGTTGTGGGGGGGGTGTGGGGGGGTCTTAGGGGGGTGTGGGGGGGTGTGGGGGGGATTTAGGGGGTTATGGGGCAGCTATGGGGCAGCTATGGGGCAGAAAAGGGGGTTGTGGGGCAGATACAGGAGGTTATGGGGCAGCTATGGGGCGAGTTTGGGGGGTTTGGGGGCAGCTATGGGGCAGCTATGGGGCTGGTATGGGGAGATGTGGGGCAGATTTAGGGGGGTTATGGGGCAGCTATGGGGTGGATATGGGGAGATATGGGGCAGATACAGGAGCTTATGGGGCAGATGTGGGGCAGATGTGGGGCAGATTTAGGGAGATATAGGGCAGAGTTTGGAGGTTATGGGGCAGATATGGGGCAGATGTGGGCAGATGTGGGGCAGCTACGGGGGCAAGTTTTGGGGGTTATGGGGTGGATATGGGGCAGATGTGGGGCTGGTATGGGGAGATGTGGGGCAGATATGGGGAGATATGGGGCAGACATGGGGCAGATACAGGAGGTTATGGGGCAGCTATGGGGCGAGTTTGGGGGGTTTTGGGGCAGCTATGGGGCAGCTATGGGGCTGGTATGGGGAGATGTGGGGCAGATTTAGGGGGGTTATAGGGTTATTTTGGAGGGGATATGGGGGGGTTATGGGGCGGATTTGGGGGTTATGGGGCAGCTATGGGGTGGATATGGGGAGATATGGGGCAGATACAGGAGGTTATGGGGCAGATGTGGGGCAGATATGGGGCAGATTTAGGGAGATATAGGGCAGAGTTTGGAGGTTATGGGGCAGATATGGGGCAGATGTGGGGAGATATGGGGCAGATGTGGGCAGATGTGGGGACATGTGGGGCAGACATGGGGCAGATGTAGGGGGATATGGGGTGGATTTGGGGGGTTATGGGGCAGCTATGGGGCAGCTATGGGGAGATGAGGGTCAGGAAAGGGGGTTATGGGGCAGATGTGGGGCAGATACAGGAGGTTATGGGGCAGCTATGGGGCGAGTTTGGGGGGTTTGGGGGCAGCTATGGGGCAGCTATGGGGCTGGTATGGGGAGATGTGGGGCAGATTTAGGGGGGTTATAGGGTTATTTTGGAGGGGTTATGGGGGGGTTATGGGGTGGATTTGGGGGTTATGGGGCAGCTATGGGGTGGATATGGGGAGATATGGGGCAGCTATGGGGAGTTGTGGGGCAGATGTGGGGCAGATACAGGAGGTTATGGGGCAGATGTGGGGCAGATTTAGAGGGATTTGGGGCAGATTTGGGGGACTTATGGGGCAGAAGTGGGGCAGCTATGGGGCAGAAGTGGGGCAGCTATGGGGCAGATTAAGGGGGATATGGGGCAGATTTAGGGGGGTTATGGGGCGGGTTTGGGATGGATATGGGGCATCTATGGGGCAGATGTGGGGCAGATATGGGGAGATGTGGGGCAGAAAAGGGGGTTATGGGGCAGATGTGGGGCAGCTATGGGGCAGATTTAGGGGGATATGGGGCAGATTTGGGGGACTTATGGGGCAGATGTGGGGCAGATGTGGGGCAGCTATGGGGCAGCCGCCCCCCGCCACCCCCCAACCCCACCCCACATCCCCCCACCCCCCTGCCCCACAGATGACGTCATCACTTGGGGGTCGCAGGGCCTTTATTTGCTGTGGGGCAGGGGCGCTGTGGGGCGGCCGCCCCCGGCCTCGTCCTCGTCGTCCTCCTCCGGCTCCCGGTAGGCCCAGAGGCGCACGCTCCCGTCCCACTGTGGGGCAGCCCCATAGATTCGTGCCCCATAGAGGCCAGAGCCATAGGGCCCAGACCCATAGAGGCCAGACCCATAGATTACACCCCATAGATCCCCAGCCCCATAGATACCAGCCCCATAGGTCCCAGACCCATAGATCCCAGCCCCATAGATTCCAGCCCCATAGATCCCAGCCCCATAGATTCCCAGCCCCATAGAGCCCCAGACCCATAGATCCCAGACCCATAGATTCCCGGCTCCATAGAGCCCCAGACCCACAGATTCCAGCCCCATAGATCCCAGCCCCATAGATCCCAGCCCCATAGATTCCCAGCCCCATAGAGCCCCAGACCCATAGATCCCAGCCCCATAGATTCCCGGCTCCATAGAGCCCCAGACCCACAGATTCCAGCCCCATAGATCCCAGCCCCATAGAGCCCCAGACCCATAGAGCCCCAGCCCCATAGATCCGTGCCCCATAGAGCCCCAGACCCATAGATTCCAGACCCATAGGTTCCAGCCCCATAGATCCCAGCCCCATAGATTCCCAGCCCCATAGAGCCCCAGCCCCATAGATCCCAGCCCCATAGATCCCAGCCCCATAGATTCCCAGCCCCATAGAGCCCCAGACCCATAGATCCGTGCCCCATAGAGCCCCAGACCCACAGATTCCAGCCCCATAGATCCCAGCCCCATAGATTCCCAGCCCCATAGAGCCCCAGACCCATAGATCCGTGCCCCATAGAGCCCCAGACCCACAGATTCCACCCCATGCATCCCTCACCCCATAGATCCCAGACCCATAGGTTCCAGCCCCATAGGTTCCAGCCCCATAGATTCCAGCCCCATAGATCCCAGCCCCATAGATTCCCGGCTCCATAGAGCCCCAGCCCCACAGATTCCCTGCCCCATAGATTCCCAGCCCCATAGATTCCAGCCCCATAGATCCCAGACCCATAGATCCCAGCCCCATAGATTCCCGGCTCCATAGAGCCCCAGACCCACAGATTCCAGCCCCATAGATCCCAGCCCCATAGAGCCCCAGATCCATAGAGCCCCAGACCCATAGATCCCAGCCCCACAGATCCCCAGCCCCATAGATCCCAGCCCCATAGATCCCCACCCCATAGACCCCTCCCCATAGAACCCCCACCCTATAGACCCCTGCCCCATAGATTCCCCGACCCCCTAGATCCCAGCCCCATAGGCCCCCCCCACCCCATAGACCCCCACCCCATAGATCCCAGCCCCACAGATCCCAGCCCCATAGATTCCCCACCCCATAGACCCCCACCCCACAGACACCCCCACCCCATAGACCTCTACCCCATAGAACCCCCACCCTATAGACCCCTGCCCCATAGATTCCCTGACCCCATAGCTCCCAGCCCCATAGGCCCCCCCACCCCATAGATCCCCACCCCATATACCCCAGCCCCACAGATCCCAGCCCCATAGCTCCCCCCACCCCACATATTCCAGCCCCATAGATCCCCACCCCACAGACCCCCACCCCATAGATCCCCACACCATAGATTCCCAGCCCCATACATCCCCCCGCCCCATATATTCCAGCCCCATAGATCCCAGCCCCACAGATCCCAGCCCCATAGGCCCCCACCCCACAGACCCCCACCCCACAGACACCCCCACCCCATAGACCCCCACCCCATAGATTCCCCACCCCATATACCCCAGCCCCATAGATCCCAGCCCCATAGACCCCAGCCCCATAGATTCCCCACCCCACATACCCCCACCCCATAGATTCCCCCACCCCATATACTCCAACCCCACAGACCCCCAGCCCCATAGATCCCAGCCCCACAGATCCCGAACCCCATAGATCCCCACCCCATAGAACCCCCACCCTATAGACCCCTGCCCCATAGATCCTCCCACCCCATATACCCCTGCCCCATAGACCCCTCCCCCTAAGCCCCTCCCCCTCCCTTGAAGCCCCGCCCACCGAGGCGCTGGCGAGCTCCGCCCCCTGGGGGTGCCAGCAGACGTCCCGCACGCAGCCCCCGTGATTGGCCAAGCGCCGCACGGCCCGGCCAGTCAGAACGTCGTATACTGCGGGGTGGGGGGCGGGGTCACAGAGGCCACGCCCCCCTCCCTTAAACCACGCCCCCTCCCTTAAGCCACGCCCCCTTTGGCTCCCCCCCCATTCATTCAATGGGGGCTAAGCCCCGCCCCCAGCCTTTAAGCCCCGCCCCCAGCCTCAAGCCACGCCCCCATTGGCCACGCCCCCATCCCTTAGGCCACGCCCCTCCCCTAAGCCACGCCCCCTCCCTAAGCCACGCCCCCTTTGACCTCCCCCCATTCATTCAATTGGGGCTAAGCCACGCCCACAGCCCTTAAGCCACGCCCCCTCCCATAAGCCACGCCCCCTTTAAGCCACGCCCCCTCCCTTAAGCCCCGCCCCTTTTGACTCCCCCTACCCCACCCCATTGAATCTAAGCCCCGCCCCCAGCCTTTAAGCCCCGCCCCCTCCCCTAAGCCACGCCCCCTCCCTTAAGCCCCGCCCCCTTTAAGCCCCACCCCCCTTTAGGCCCCACCCCTCCAGACCACGCCCATTTAGGCCCCGCCCCCTTTTCCAGGCCCCGCCCCCTTTTTAAGCCCCGCCCCCTCCCCTAAGCCACGCCCCCTCCCTTAAGCCCCACCCCCTTTAGGCCCCGCCCCCTTAAGCCCCTCCCCCTTAAGCCCCGCCCCCTGGGACCCCACCCCCTTAAGCCCCACCCCCTCCAGACCACGCCCATTTAGGCCCCGCCCCCCTTTTAGGCTCCACCCCCTTTTCCAGGCCACACCCCCTTTTTCCAGCCCCGCCCCCTTTTCCAGGCCCCGCCCCCTTTTTTAGGCCCCGCCCCCTCCCCCCTTTACCCAGCACCGCCCCCGAGGCGCAGCCGGTGGCCAGGTGGCGCCCCCCGGCGGGGGCCAGGCGGCAGCGGATGAGGGTGTGCAGCACCGCGTGGCCCCGCAGCGTCACCAGCGAGCTGTCCCCCGGCAGCGGCGCCGTCCCCAGGGCTGCCCCAAAAAAATTTGGGGGTCAGGGGGGCCCACAGACCCCATAGGGACCTACAGGACCCCATAGGACCCCATAGAGACCCATAGAGGCCATAGGGCCCCATTGAGCCCCATAGCGCCCCATAGCAGCCTATAGGGCCCCATACACCCCATAGACCCCATAGTGCCCCATAGGGACCTATAGGACCCCATAGACCCCATAGAAACCTATAGGGACCCATAGACCCCATAGAGGCCCCATAGACCCTATAGGGACCTATAGGACCCCATAGACCCCATAGGGACCCATAGGGACCCATAGCACCCCACAGACCCCATAGAGACCCCATAGGACCCATAGGGACCTATAGGGACCCCATAGAGACCCCATAGGACCCATAGGGCCCCATAGACCCCATATAGACCCCATAGAGACCCCATAAGACCCATAGGGACCCATAGGGACCTATAGGGACCCATAGGACCCATAGAGACCCATAGGGACCCATGGAACCCATAGAGACCCCATAGGACCCATAGACCCCATAGAGTCCCATAGTGCCCCATAGGACCCCATAGACCCCATAGGGCCCCATAGACCCTATAGGGACCCCATAGGACCCCATAGACCCCATAGGGCCCCATAGACCCTATAGGGACCCATGGAACCCATAGAGACCCCATAGGACCCATAGACCCCATAGAGACCCCATAGTGCCCCATAAGACCCCATAGACCCTATAGGGACCCATAGACCCCATATAGACCCCATAGAGACCTATAGACCCCATAGACCCTATAGGGACCCATAGGGACCCATAGACCCCATAGGGACCTATAGGGCCCCATAGACCCCATAGAGCCCTATAGGGACCCATAGACACCATAGACCCCATAGGGACCTATAGGACCCATAGAGACCCCATAGAGACCTATAGACCCCATAGACCCTATAGGGACCCATAGGGACCCATAGACCCCATAGGGACCTATAGGGACCCATAGGAACCCATAGGGCCTCTTAGACCCCATAGACCCCATAGAGACCCCATAGACCCTATAGGGACCCATAGACCCCATAGAGACCCCATAGGACCCATAGAGACCCATAGGGACCCAAAATGACCCCATAGTGACCCATAACCACCCCATAGTGACCCCCAACCACCCCAACCACCCCATAACCACCCCAAACCACCCCATAACCACCCCAAAACCACCCCATAGTGACCCATAACCACCCCAAACCACCCCATAACCACCCCCAACCACCCTATAACCACCCCATTACCACCCCATAGTGACCCATAACCACCCCATAGTGACCCCAAACCACCCCATAACCACCCCAAAACCACCCCAAAACCACCTCCAACCACCCCAAAACCACCTCCAACCGCCCCATAACCACCCCATAACTACCCCATAGGGACCCAAACCACCCCAAACCCCCCCATAATGACCCATAACCACCCCATAGTGACCCATAACCACCCCAAACCACCCCATAACTACCCCATAGGGACCTCCAACCACCCCAAACCTCCTCCAACCACCCCATAACCACCCCAAACCACCCCAAACCACCCCAAAACCACCCCAAAACCACCCCATAGTGACCCATAACCACCCCAAAACCACCCCAAACCACCCCATAACCACCCCATAACCACCTCCAACCACCCCATAGTGACCCCCAACCACCCTATAACCACCCCAAACCACCCCATAGTGACCCATAACCACCCCGACCCCATAACCACCCCATAACCACCCCAAACCACCTCCAACCGCCCCAAAACCACCCCATAGTGACCCATAAACACCCCATAACCACCCCAAACCACCTCCAACCACCCCAAAACCACCTCCAACCGCCCCATAACCACCCCATAACCACCCCTGACCCCATAACCACCCCCCGGCCCCACATCTCACCCCTCCGTGGGGCGCGTTGCCAGCGGTAATCCCAACTCTGCCGGGCCACGGCTCGCCGGGCGGCCGCCAAAACCCCCGGCCCCGCCGGGCGCCGCAGATCCCAAAGTTTGGCCGTCTGGTCCTTGGAGTTGGTCACCAGGTAGCGCCCGTCACCCTACGGGGGGGGGTGACGTCATCGCTGAGGTCATCGGGGGGGAGTTGGGGGTCAACGGGGTGAGGAACGGCAAGTTTGGGGTCAATGGGGTGAAAAATGTCATATTTGGGGTCAATGGGGTGAGGAACGGCAAGTTTGGGGTCAATGGGGTGAAAAATGTCATATTTGGGGTCAACAGGGATGGTAGAACCATGAAAAATGTCATATTTGGGGTCAGTGGGGTCAATGGGGTGAGGAACATCAAAATTGGGGTCAATGGGGTGAAAAACGTCAAGATTGGGGTCATCATGGTCAACAGAACCATGAGAAACGTCATATTTGGGGTCAATGGGGTCAATGGGGTGAGGAACATCAAAATTGGGGTCAATGGGGTGAAAAATGTCATATTTGGGGTCAATGGGGTGAAAAACGTCATATTTGGGGTCAATGGGGTGAGGAACGGCAAGTTTGGGGTCAATGGGGGGAAAAATGTCATATTTGGGGTCAATGGGGTGAAAAATGTCAAGATTGGGGTCAATGGGGTGAAAAACGTCGTATTTGGGGTCAATGGGGTGAAGAACGTCAAGATTGGGGTCAATGGGATGAAAAACGTCAAGGTTGGGGTCAATGGGGTGAAAAACTTCAAAATTGGAGTCATCATAGTCAATAGAACCATGAGAAACGTCGTATTTGGGGTCAATGGGGTCAATGGGGTGAAAAACGTCAAGATTGGGGTCAATGGGGGTGGTAGAACCATGAGGAACATCAAAAATGGGGTCAATGGGTGAAAAATGTCAAGATTGGGGTCAAAAATGACGGTGGAATCATGGAGAATGTCATATTTGGGGTTAATGGGGTGAAAAATGTCATATTTGGGGTCAATGGGGTCAATGGGGTGAGGAACATCAAAATTGGGGTCAATGGGGTGAAAAATGTCATATTTGGGGTCAATGGGGTGAAGAATATCAAGATTGGGGTCAATGGGGTGAAAAATGTCAAGATTGGGGTCAACGGGGTGAGGAATCATGAGGAACATCATAGTCCCCTCCCAGTGCCTCCCAGTCCTCCCAGTCCCCTCCCAGTATATCCCAGTATCCCCCAATCCCCTCCCAGTCCCTCCCAGTCCCCCCATATCCCCCCCATATCCCCCCAAATCCCCTCCCAGTCCCTCCCAGTCCCCCCATAACCCCTCCCAATCCCCTCCCAGTCCCTCCCAGTGCCTCCCAGTCCCTCCCAATCCCCTCCCAGTCCCCCCATATCCCCCCCAATCCCCTCCCAATCCCCCCAAATCCCCTCCCAGTCCCTCCCAATCCCCTCCCAGCCCCTCCCAGCCCCTCCCAGTCCCCCCCAGTCCCCCCCAGTTCCCCACCCGGGGGTGCAGGAAGGTGACCCCGTCGCGGTGCCCCGCCAGGACCCCCACGGGCTGGGGGCGCTCCTGGCTCAGGCAGCGCCGGTCCCAGGCCCGGCAGACGGCGTCGTCCCCCCCCGACAGCAGGAGGTGGCCCCCGGCGTCCCCCAGCGCCACCGCGTTCACGTCGTCCTCGTGGGCGGGCACCTAGTTTGGGAGGATTTGGGGCTTTTTGGCGATTTTTGGCGATTTTGGGCGATTTTGGGCGATTTTGGGCGATTTTTAGCATTTTTGGCGTTTTTTAGCGTTTTTTGGCGTTTTTTAGCGTTTTTTTGGCGTTTTTTTAGCATTTTTTGGTGCTTTTTTAGCTTTTTTTGGAGTTTTTTGATGCTTTTTTTAGCGTTTTTAGTGGTTTTTTTTTGCATTTTTAGCGTTTTTTTGCGTTTTTTTAGTGTTTTTTGGAGTTTTTTAGCATTTTTTGGCGTTTTTTAGCGTTTTTTTGGTGTTTTTTTTGCGTTTTTGATGCTTTTATAAAGCGTTTTTTAATGTTTTTTTTGGGGGCGTTTTTTGGCGTTTTTTTTGTGTGTGTGTTTTTTAGCGTTTTTTGGCGTTTTTTGGCGTTTTTAGTGTATTTTGGTGTTTTTTAGCGTTTTTTAGCGTTTTTTGTTTTTTTTTTTTTTAGCGTTTTTTAGTGGTTTTTTGGCTTTTTCTTTTTTTGGCGTTTTTGTGGTTTTTTGGGCTTTTTTTGGTGTTTTTTTATCGTTTTTTTTTTTGCTTTTTTTTTGGTGTTTTTGGTTCTTTTTGTCTTTCTTTTTACGTTTTTGGATTTTTGTGTTTTTTTGGGGGGGGTTAGGGGTTTTGGGGGTTTTGGGGGTTTTGGGGGGGTTTGGGGGTTTTGGGGGGTTTCGGGGGGGGTTGGGGGTTTTTTGGGGTTTTGGGGGTTTTGGAGGGTTTTGGTGTTTTTTGGTGTTTTGGGGGGTCCCCCCCCGACAGCAGCAGCTGCCCCCCGGCGTCCCCCAGCGCCACCGCGTTCACGTCGTCCTCGTGGGCGGGGACCTGGTTTGGGAGGATTTGGGGGGTTTTTGGTGATTTTTGGCGTTTTTAGCGTTTTTTGGCATTTTTTGGAGCTTTTTGGCTTTTTTTTGGCATTTTTTGGGTGCTTTTTGGCGCTTTTTTGGCTTTTTTTGCGGTTTTTTACACTTTTTTTTAGCGTTTTTTAGTGGTTTTTGGCGTTTTTTGCCGTTTTTTGGCGTTTTTTTTTTCCGTTTTTTAGCGTTTTTTTGGCGTTTTTTGGCGTTTTTTTGGTGTTTTTTGGCTTTTTTTAGCGTTTTTTAGTGATTATTTTTGCGTTTTTGGCTTTTTTTGGCGTTTTTTGGCGTTTTATGGCGTTTTTGCTGTTTTTTAGGATTTTTTTGCCGTTTTTTAGTGTTTTTTGGTGTTTTCTGGTGTTTTTAGGTGTTTTTAGACGTTTTGAGGGGTTTTGGGTGTTTTTTTTTTTGGCGTTTTTTTGTGGTTTTTTTTGGCAGCTTTTGGAGTTTTAGGTTGTTTTTTTTTGGCGTTTTATAGCGTTTTTTGGCGTTTTTTGGCGTTTTTTGGCTTTTTTTTTTTTGGTGGCTTTTGGAGTTTTTTGTTGTTTTTTTTTTTTTTTTTTGCGTTTTATGGCGTTTTTTGCCGTTTTTTAGCGTTTTTTGGCGTTTTGGGGGGTTTTGGGGGGTTTGGGGGCATTTGGGGGGGGTCACCACGACCCCATAACCATCTATGGGGCCACCGCCCCCCAAACACAATCTATGGGGCCACTGGGCGATCTATGGGGCCACCACCCCCCAACCATGATCTATGGGGCCACCACAACCCCATAACCATCTATGGGGCCACCTGGTCATCTATGGGGCCACCACCCCCCAACCACAATCTATGGGGCCAGCGGGCGATCTATGGGGCCACCCCACCCCATAACCATCTATGGGGCCACCACCCCCTCAACCACAATCTATGGGGCCACCACGACCCCATAACCCTCTATGGGGCCACCGGGCGATCTATGGGGCCACCTCAACCCAACCATGATCTATGGGGCCACCCCACCCCATAACCATCTATAGGGCCACCACCCCCCAACCACAATCTATGGGGCAAGCGGGCGATCTATGGGGCCACCCCACCCCATAACCATCTATGGGGCCACCACGACCCCATAACCATCTATGGGGCCACCAGAAGATCTATGGGGCCACCACCCCCCAACCTTGATCTATGGGGCCACCATGACCCCATAACCATCTATGGGGCCACCTGGTCATCTATGGGGCCACCGCCCCCCAACCTTGATCTATGGGGCCACCATGACCCCATAATGATCTATGGGGCCAGCGGGCGATCTATGGGGCCACCCCACCCCACAACCCCACCCCACAACCCCCCCCCCCGGCCGTGGGGCTGACCCGTAGGACGCGGCGCTGGGCCTCGCGGTCGTAGACGTAGACGCAGCCGTCGTTGGCGCCCCCCAGGACCTCGCGCCCGTCCGGCCCCACAGCCAGGGAGAAGACGGCGAAGCGGCGCTCCTCCGGCCTGTGGGGCGGCCCCATAAGTCCTCCAGGCCCCCCATAAGTCCTCCAGGCCCCCCATAAGTCCTCCAGGCTGCCCCATAAGTCCTCCAGGCCCCCCATAAGTCCTCCAGGCTGCCCCATTGACCTCCAACTTGACCTTTTGACCCCTACCTTGACCCCTTGACCTCTACCTTGACCCCCTGACCTCTACCTTGACCTTTTGACCTCCAACTTGACCTTTTGACCCCTACCTTGACCCCTTGACCTCTACCTTGACCCCCTGACCTCTACCTTGACCTTTTGACCTCCTACTTGACCTTTTGACCTCTACCTTGACCCATTGACCTTCAGGGACCTCCAACCCACCCCATTGACCTCCGCCTTGACCCCTTGACCTCCACCTTGACCCCTTGACCTCCCCCCCGCCCCAGGCCCCACCTGAGGTCGAGCGCCGTGTGGTTGTCGCCGTCCCCGTAGATGTCGTAGACGTGGACTGGGGGGGGAAGGGGAGGGGCCAGGAGTGGGCGGGGCACTTTAAGCCCCTCCCCCTTCCCCCTTTAGCCCCTCCCCCTTCCCACAAGCCCCTCCCCCTTCCCATAAGCCCCTCCCCCTCCCCTTGACCCAACGCCGGGAGGTCAACGCCCTTGGGTCTTGACCTCTACCACCAAGCCCCACCCCCTTCCCCAAGCCCCGCCCCCTTTCCCCAAGCCCCGCCCCCTCCCCACAAGCCCCGCCCCCTCCCCATAAGCCCCGCCCCCTCCCCCCTAAGCCCCGCCCCCCACTCACTGTAGTCGGACCAGCTGGAGTAGAGGCACTGGGAGGCGTCGGGGCTGAAGGCCACGTCCAGGATGCTCCAACCAACGTCGCGGCCCCGCGTCGAGCGCAGCAGCCGCAGGGCCCGGCCCCGGCACGTGTACACCCGCAGGGTCTGGTCTGGGGCACCGGGGGTCACGGCAAATCCCCAAATCCCCCCAAAATCCCAAAATCCCCAAAATCCCACAAAAATTCCCCAAAACACGGCTTTTTCCCCAGCAAAATGCCACTTCGCGCGCCCGAAATAGGCGTTTTCGCACCCAAAATACGCCAAAATGCACTTTTCTGGCTCCAAATGGAGCTTTTCCCACCCAAAATGGAGCTTTTCTCACCTAAAATACCCCAAAAAGCACTTTCTCCCATCAAAATATCGCTTCGCGTGCCCAAAATCAGGATTTTCCCACCCAAAAGACCCCAAAATGCACTTTTCTGGCTCAAAGTTGAGGTTTTCCCACCCAAAATCGCGTTTTTCTCACCCAAAATAACCTAAAATGCATTTTCCCCCGTCAAAATGCCACTTTGCACGCCCAAAATCAGGATTTTCCCACCCAAAATATGCCAAAATGCAATTTTCTGGCTCAAAGTTGAGCTTTTCCCACCCAAAACGGAGTTTTTCTCGCTCAAAATACCCCAAAAAGCACTTTCTCCCATCAAAATATCACTTTGCATGCCCAAAATTGGGATTTTCCCACCCAAAATATGCCAAAATGCAATTTTCTGGCTCAAAGTTGAGCTTTTCCCACCCAAAACGGAGTTTTTCTCGCTCAAAATACCCCAAAAAGCACTTTCTCCCATCAAAATATTGCTTTGCATGCCCAAAATAGAGGTTTTTCACACCCAAAATACGCCAAAATGCACTTTTCTGACTCCAAGTTGAGCTTTTCCCATCCGAAATTGAGTTTTTCTCTTTCTCAAATAGCCCGAGATGGGCTTTTTCCAATCAAAATATTATTTGGTTGCCCAAAACCCTCCTCGTCCCACCCAAAATACCTAAAAAACCACCTTTTTTTCTAAAAATACCGCTTTTTACACCCTGAAACACCCCAAAATCCATTTTTCCTGCCAAATAGCCCCGTTTTCCTGCTAAATCCACCAATTTTCCTTCCCCAAAACACCCCTTTTCCTCCCCTTTTCCATCCAAACCACTTTTTCCCCTAAAAACACCCAAAACCCTTCTTTTTCACCCCAAACCCATTTCCTACCCCAAACCCCTCATTTCCCTTAAAAAAACATCCAAAAACCTCACTTTTCTCCCCCCAAACCCTGCGTTTTTCTCCCCAAAACCCCTCCCTACACCCTCCACCCCATTTTTTTTCCCAAAAACCCCGTTTTTCGCCCCAAAACCTTGGCAGGCGGAGACGAAGAGCTCGCCGTCGTCGGAGAAGATGCCGCAGAACGCCTTCTGCGGGTAGGACTCCACCGCCGCCACGTGATTGGGCAGGAAGCTGGGGGGCGGGGACAGAGTGGGGGAGGGGCCTCGGGAAGCCCCGCCCACCGGCACCACCCCCAGGCCTCCAGGGGGTCAACGCAACGTCTCTATGGTCAACGTCTCTATGGTCAACGTCTCTATGGTCATCCCAACATCTCTATGGTCAACGTCTCTATGGTCAACATCTCTATGGTCCTCCCAACGTCTCTATGGTCAACCCATCGTCTCTATGGTCAACCCAACAACTCTATGGTCAAGGTCTCTATGGTCAACGTCTCTATGATCAAGGTCTCTATGGTCAACTCAATGTCTCTATGGTCATGCCAACATCTCTATGGTCCTCCCAATGTCTCTATGGCCAACCCAGCGTCTCTATGGTCAACGTCTCTATGGTCAACATCTCTATGGTCATGCCAACTTCTCTATGGTCATCGTCTCTATGGCCAACCCAACGTCTCTATGGTCAATGTCTCTATGGTCAACATCTCTATGGTCATCCCAACGTCTCTATGGTCATTCTAAGTTCTCTATGGTCATCCCAACATCTCTATGGTCCTCCCAACGTCTCTATGGTCAATGTCTCTATGGTCAACGTCTCTATGGTCATCCCAACGTCTTTGTGGTCATCCCAATGTCTCTATGGTCAACAACTCGATGGTCATCATCTCTATGGTCATCCTAACATCTTTATGGTCCTCCCAACATCTTTGTGGTCATCCCAATGTGTCTATGGTCAACGTCTCTATGGTCAACCCAAAGTCTCTATGGTCATCATCTCTATGATCAACCCAATGTCTTTATGGTCCTCCCAACCTCTCTATGGTCATCCCAACATCTCTATGGTCAACATCTCTATGGTCACCCCAACGACTTTATGGTCAACCCAATGTCTCTATGGTCAGCGTCTCTATGGTCAACATCTTTATGGTAAACCCAACGTCTCTATGGTCCTTCTAACTTCTCTATGGTCATCCCAACATCTCTATGGTCTTCCCAACGTCTCTATGGTCATCCCAATGACTCTATGGTCATCGTCTCTATGGTCAACTCAATGTCTCTATGGCCCTCTCAACATCTCTATGGTCCTCCCAACCTCTCTATGGTCAACCCAAAGTCTCTATGGTCAGTATCTCTATGGTCAACATCTCTATGGTCACCCCACCATCTCTATGACCTCCCGAGCCCTCCCACACCCCCATACACGACCCCTCCCCCCCCACGTGACCCCCCCCCCACGTGACCCCCCCCCACTCACTGCTCCCCCAGCCGCGCCTTCTCCCCCGCCGAGAAGCTCCCGGCCCGGCACCGGCCCCACTCGCGCTGCAGGGACCCAAAATCGCAGGGTTTCAGCCCAAAAAAAGAGCACGCCCGGCCCAAAATACCAAAAAACAGCCTTTCCCCCCCCCGAAATAACAGCTTTTTGCCCCAAATACCACTTTTTCCCACCAAAATAGCAAAAAATGCTGTTTTCCTAACAAAATACCACTTTTTCTACCCAAAATTCCACTTTTTCCACCCAAAATACCTCTTTTCCCACCCAAAATACCGCTTTTCCCACCAAAACCCCACAATTTCCCCCAAAATACCTGTTTTTCTGCCCAAAAGTCCAGTTTTTTCCCCAAAATACCAGTTTTTCCCACCAAAATACCACTTTTTCCCCAAAAATAACCACTTTCTTCCCCAAAATACCACTTTTTTTCCCCAAAATACCACTTTTTCCACCCAAAACACCCTTTTTAACCCCAAACTCCCACATTTTCCCCCAAAACACCAATCATTCAACCCAAAATCCCACTTTCCCACCCCAAAATCCCCCTTTTCCACCCCAACCCCCAAAACTCCATTGTTTTCACCCCAAAATGCCCCAAAACCCCCATTTTTCCCCCAAAACCCCTTTCTCCCCCCAAACTCCCAAAACTCCATTTTTTCCCCCCCAATGCCCCAAAACCCCCATTTTTTTCCCCAAACTCCATTTTTCCCCCAAAACAACCCAAAATCCCCCTTTTTCCCCTCAAACCCCTTAATTTCCAGTTTTTCCCCCCAAATGCCCCAAAACCCCCATTTTTTTCCCCAAACTCCCCAAACTCCATTTTTTCCCCCCAAATGCCCCAAAACCGCCCTTTTTCCCCCCAAACCCTCCCCCCCCCCCACCTGCCGGATGAGCCGGGGGAGGTTCCTCTCGCAGCCCCGCCCCCCGGCCAGCTCCAGCTCCGCCCTCAGCTCGTGCTCGGCCAGCGCTGATTGGACGAGAGGAGGCTCAGGGGGCGGGGCCACCGCCAGGACACGCCCCCTCCTCCTCCAGGCCACGCCCCCTCCCCTAAGTCACGCCCCCTCCCCTCTGGGGTTACCCGAGGGGGCGGGGCCAGCGGCGGTGACGTCATCGGTGATGTCATCGGTGACGTCATCGCTGTCGTCGTCGTCCGAGGGGTCCTGGGGGGGGCCCTGGCCCCTAAAAAAAAATTGGGGGGGGAGTGGGAGGAAGGGGGGGAGGGGGAGGGGGAGGGGGAGATGCTTTGCGGCCCCAAAAAGGGCTGGTTTTGACCCAAAATCCCCAGGGAGCACAAAATCACCCGAAATTGGGCCAAAATGACCCGAAATTAGCCCAAATCCTCCAACCCCCCCCCAAATCCCCCATAAAGACCCCAAAAACCCCCCAAATCGCCCCCAACTCCCCTCAAATCCCCCCCATAACCCCTCCATCTCCCCCTCTAACCCCCCTATAAACCCCCAACCCCCCCCCCAATCCCCTCCCAAACCCCCCCAAACCCCCCCCATATCCCCCCCAAATCCTCCCCAAATCCCCCAATCCCCCCATAACCCCCCAATTCCCCCCCAAACCCCCCCATAACCCCCTCAACCCCCTCCTAAAGACCCCAAAACTCCCCAAACTCCCCCCAAACCCCCCCAACTCCCCTCCAGTTCCCCCCAACTCCCCCCAAACCCCCCATAAAGACCCCAAATTCCCCCCAAATCCCCCCCTTACCCCCCCGTAACCCTCCCAACCCCCCCCAAACCCCCCAAACCCCCCCATAACCCCCCCATCTCCCCTCATCCCCCCACATAACCCCCTCAAATCCCCCCAAATCCCCCCTAAAGACCCCAAAACCCCCCAAATTCCCCCCAAATCCCCCCCATAACCCCCCCAAACCCCCCCCAACCCCCCCCCCACCCCCCCTTTCCCCCCCTCCCCCACCTCCTGAGCAGCGCCTCCAGCACCTGGGCCAGGTCCACGTCGCCCCCCCCCCCCCTCCCCCCTCCCCCCCCCCCTCCCCCTCCCCCTTCCTCTTCCTCCTCTTCCTCCTCCTCCTCCCGGGGGGGGTCTCGCCCCTCCCCCCCCGCGCTGCTGCTGCTCCGCGACCCCATCTGCGGGGGGGGGACAGGGGGGACCCCCGGGGTTACCATGGCAACCGCGGGGCCCCCCTCCCCCTCCCCATTTTCCCGGAAACCGCCCCAAAATCCACCCCCCCCCCCCCAAATCCCCCACTTCCGGGTGCTGCGGCCCCTTTAAGAGCAGCCTCCCCCCGTCGCCATGGCAACCGCGCGCCCCCCGCCCCTATTGGGTAACCATGGCAACGCCCCCGGCCCGGCAGCCAATCAGGAAGCGGGGGGGGGGGAGGCGCTGGGCCAATCAGGAGCCGCCCCCGCCCCCTCCCCTCACCTCGGGCCCCGCCGGGTGTTTACGGCGGAGAGACCGGAAGTGGGCGGGGCTTAAAGGGGAGCAGAGGGGGCGGGGCCTAAAAGGAGGGCGCTGATTGGCTGGAGGGGTCACGTGGTGCGCGAGGCCCCGCCCGCGCCCCTGGGAAAGGCGGAAGGGCGCAGCGCGGTACTGACGTCACATCCGGGACACTTCCGGTTTGGTTTTATTGGTGCGGGGAGCCCCCCGGGGGCGGGGCTTGCGGCAGGGAACAGCCAATGGGGGAGCAGGGAGCACAAGGGCGGCCAATCAGGGCAAAGAGGGGGGCGGGGCGCGCGGCAGCCAATGGGAAGGGAGCTCGGATCCAGGAAGTGGCTGCTGATTGGCTGGGGGAGGGGGTGGGGGAGATGGGGGGCGGGGATTGGTCGTGGGGGTCACGTGGGCGGGGCGACGGGGGGCTGCGGTTGGCCAATGGGGTCAGGGGGGCGGCCAATGGGGGGGGAGGAGGGACACAGGAAGTGACGTCAGCCAAGATGGCCGCCAGGGGGTGTCCCACAGCCAATCAGGAGGCGGGGCGGGGCTGTCAGCCAATCAGGAGGCAGGGCGGGGCTGTCAGCCAATCAGGAGGCGGGGCGGGGGCCATCAGCCAATCAGGAGGCAGGTGGAGGAGGCGGGACTTTGGGCAGCCAATGGCGATGCAGAGCGAGGGTCACGTGACAACAAGATGGCCGCCAGGAGGGAGGGAGGTGGCCACCAAGATGGCCGCGGGGTCACCCAACCCCCCCCCCCCCCCCCCCCCCATGGGTGGCCACCAAGGACCCAAAATGGCCCCCAAACAAGATGGCCGCCAGCCAAGATGGCCGCCAGGCTTCCAAAATGGCTGCCAGCCAAGATGGCCGCCCTTTTTTGGTAGCCAACCCCCCGAATCCGGTAGCCAACCGCCATTGTTTGGTAGCCAAACCCCCAAAAACGGTAGCCACCACCCCAAAACCAGTAGCCACCACCCCCTGACCACCATTTCTCGGTGGCCACCCACCCAACTTGCTGGCCACCATCTTGTGTTGCCCAAAAAAGACCCCGCCCACCATTTTATGAAGCCAAGATGGCCACCAACCCCTCTGACCACCATTTTTTGGTAGCCAAATCCCCAAAAATGGTAGCCACCACCCCCAGGGCCACCATTTCTCGGTGGCCACCAACCCAATTCGCTGGCCACCATCTTGTGTTGCCCAACGAAGAGCCCGACCACCATTTTATGACCTCCTACCACCCCGATGGCCATTTTTTTGGTAGCCAACCCCCCAAAAACGGTAGCCACCACCCCAAAACCAGTAGCCACCACCCCAAAAACGGTAGCCACCACCCCCTGCCGCCCAACAAAGACCACGACCACCACTTGACGAAGCTCCACCACCACTTTATGCCCCCAAGATGGCCTCCGACCCTTTTGACCTCCATTTTTTGGTAGCCAAACCCCCAAAAACAGTAGCCAACCACCATTTTTTGGTAGCCAACCGCCATTTTTTGGTACCCAACCCCCCAAAATAGGTAGCCAACCGCCATTTTTTGGTAGCCAACCGCCGTTTTTTGGCAGCCAACCCCCAAAAATGGTAGCCAACCACCATTTTTTGGTAGCCAACCCCCCAAAAACGGTAGCCAACCCCCCAAATCCGGTAGCCAACCCCCCGAATCCGGTAGCCAACCCCCTCCTACATCTTCTTCAGCCTCCCCTCCAGCGCCTCCAGCTCGGCCATGACCTCGCGGGGCAAATCCTCGCCGAAATTCTCCTCGTAGTAGGCCCGCAGCTCCCGGGCTTCCTTCTCCCAAAACTCCTTGCCCACCTCGAAGAGGTCCCGGTGGGCCACCCCGGGGAGCCCCCGCAGGTCCAAAGCCCCCTCGCGGGGCACCCAACCGATGGGGGTGGCCTGGGCGTTGTCTTCTCCTTCCAGCCGGCCGAAAATCCAAGCCAAAACGCGGGCGTTGTGGCCAAAACCGGGCCACAAAAATTTTTGGGGGCGGGCGGGGTCGCGCAGGAACCAGTTGACGTGGAAGAAGCGGGGCAAGCGCGCGCCCCCCCCCCGCTCGCCCATGGCCAGCCAGTGGGCCAGGTACTGGCCCGCGTTGTAGCCGAAAAAGGGGCGCATGGCGAAGGGGTCGTGGAGGATGCGGCCACCTGGGGGGGGGGTACAAAAAAAGGGGCATCATTTTGGGGCATTTTGGGGTCTTTAAGTCAAAAACAGCGTTGTAGGGTTGGTGGATATTGTTATAGGGTGGTAGAACATGGTTTTGGGGTAAAAAGAGGTCATTTTGGGAATGGTTGAGAGGGTGGTGAGGTCATCAAATGTAATTATGGGGTCTCGGGGGGGCATTTTATGATTTTGGGTCATTTTGGGGTTGTTAAGTCAAAAGGTGGAGGTAGAAACTTGGTGGACATCCTTATAGGGTGTTTTGGGGTAAAAAGAGGTCATTATGGGATTGGCGAAGAGCGTGATGACATCATCAAACGTCATTATGGAATCTAGGGACATCATGGTACAATTTTGGGTGGTTTTGGGGTTTTTAAGTCAAAAGATGGAGTTAGAAACTTGGTGAACACCCATATAAGGTGGTAGAACGTCGTTTTGGGGCAAAAAGAGGTCATTTTGGGATTGGTCAAGATGGTCATGACATCATCAAACGTCATTATGGAATCTAGGGGGGGCTTTTTACCATTTCGGGCATTTTTGGGTCATTTTGGGCGAAAACCTTGGTTTTGGGGCAGGTAGAAACCATTTGGGGGCATCACAACCCCAAGGGGGCTATGGGGACATCGGGGGACCAATGAGAAGCCGGGACGAACCCAGCCAACCAATGAGGAGCCAGGAAACACCCAGCCGACCAATGAGGAGCCGGGAGGAGGTCGGGACGGACCAATCAGAAGGCTCGGAGGACCCGTGAGGACCAATCAGAAGCCTTGGAGGACTTTACCTTTGTGCTCGGCGGCGGCGGTGGCCTCGCTCCTCATGGCGCTGCCCACGAAGACCCCGTGGCGCCAGCTGAAGGCCTCGAACACCAAGGGGACCCCTGGGGGGGCATCAATGACGTCATCATGACGTCATCATGACGTCATGATAAGGTCATCAGGGTTTGGGGCTTACCTCGGGGGCGGCGCCCCCCGAAGATGATGGCGTCGATGGGGACCCCCCGGGGGTCCTCCCAGGCCGGGTCCATGATGGGGCACTGCCGGGCGGGGGCGCAGAAGCGGGAGTTGGGGTGGGCGCAGGGCTCGGGGTCGCCTGGATTTTGGGGCGAAAAACGGCAGAAATGGGAGCGGGAAGGAGGAAATAGGCGAAAACGGGAGCGAAAACGACAAAAAAACGGCAAAAATACGCAAAATACGGAAATTTATGCGAATTACGCAAATTTCGAAATTTACGAAAGTTTATTTAAAGATGAAATTCGGAAATTTATTTAAAATTCATAGAAAGTTCGAAAATTTATTTAAATTTTAAAATTGAAAACCAGCAAAAAAATTTAAATTATAAAAAAATAAAAAATTTTATTAAAAAATTATTTTTTTAAAAAAATTTAAAAAATTTTAAAAAATTATTTTTTTTAAATTTAAATTTTTTTAAATTTAAATTTAAAAATTAAAACCTGCAAAAAACTTTAAAGTTTAAAAAAATATTAAAATTTTTTAAAAATTTTTAAAAATTTAAAACCTGCCAAAGTTTAAAATTTTAAAATTTAAGCTTTTAAAAAATTTAAAATCAATTTTTAAAATTTATTTGAATTATGGAGTTTATGCGAACTGGGTAGGTTTGAAAAGGAGAGGTTATGCAGATTTTATGCGAATTACGTAAATTTGCAAATTAGGTGGGTCCGAAAATGGGGAAATATGCAAAATAGTTAAAAATAATTTAATAATTTAATAATTTAATTAAGTAATTTATTTTTGCAAATTAGGTAGGTTCAAAAAGAAGAAAATATGCAAAAAAAGTGTGCAAATTACGTATGTTATGCAAATTAGATGGGATAGAAAAGGAGGAAATTTGTAAATTTATTTAAAATATGCAAATTACGCAAAATATGTCCAATTTTGTGCATTTTTGTGCAATTTTATGCAAATTTATGCAAATTTATATGGGCGGGACTTACTGGGGGACCAGGGTTTGCCCAACCAGGAGGTGAGGGTGACACCGGGGGGCCATAAATAGGACAAAAAGGCAGAATTGTGCAATTTTGTGCAAATTTGTGCAATTTTGCGTAAATGTGTGCAAATTTATGCAAATCTATGCAAATTTATGCAAATTGATATGTGCGGGGCTTACTGGGGGACCATGGCTCACCCAACCAGGAGGTGAGGGTGATGCCGGGGGGGCCATAAATAGGACGAAAAGGCAGAATTGTGCAATTTTGTGCAATTTTGCGTAAATTTGTGCAAATTTGTGCAAATTTGTGCAAAATTATGCAAATTTTTATGGGCGCCCAGGGTTTGCCCAACCAGGAGGTGAGGGTGACGCCGGTGGGCCATAATTAGGAGCAAAAAGGAGGAATTACTTAAAATTAAACAAAATTAAGCCAAATTAAGCCAATTTAAGCCATTCACATAAATTTATGCAAATCTATGCAAATTTATGCAAATTGCTATGGGCAGGGCTTACCAGGAGACCAGGGTTTGCCCAACCAGGAGGTGAGGGTGACACCAGGGTGGCATAATTAGGAGCAAAAAGGGGGAATTATGGAAAATTAAGCCAAATTAAGCCAATTTAAGCCATTTTATGCAAATTTATGCAAATTATGTGGGCGGGGCTTACCCGGTGACCAGGGCTTGCCCAACCAGGAGGTGAGGGTGACGCCGGGGGGGGGGTCATAAATTCGACAAAAAGGCAGATTTGTGCAATTTTGTGCAATTTGTGTAAATTTGCGCCAATTTATGCAAATTTATGCAAATTATGTGGGCGGGGCTTACCCGGCGACCACGGCTTGCCCAACCAGGAGGTGAGGGTGACGCCGGGGGGCGGGGCCTGGTCCAGCCCCTCCCAGTAGACGCCCCCGTCGCTGGTGTGGCCGACGTTGGTGAAGATGGTGTTACGGGACACCGCCGCCATCGCGTTCGGGTTCGTTTTGGGGGAGGTCCCCGGGGCCACCCCAAAAAAGCCACATTCGGGGTTGATGGCGCGGAGCCGACCTGAAAAAGCAGGGAAAAGGGGAAAAAATGAGGAAAAGGAGAAAAAACGGAAAAAAAATGAGGAAAAAGGGGGAAAAATGGAAAAAATGAGAAATTAGGTGAAAAAAGGATAAAAAGGGCAAAAAAAAAACATGAAGAAGGGGAAAAAAGGAGAAAAGAAGGAAAAAAAATGAGGAAAAGGAGAAAAAAGGAAAAAAAATGAGGAAAAGGAGAAAAAACGGAAAAAAAATGAGGAAAAAGGGGGAAAAATGAAAAAAATGAGAAATTAGGTGAAAAAAGGACAAAAAGGGGAAAAAAAAACATGAAGAAGGGAAAAAAAGGAGAAAAGGAAAAAAATGAGGAAAAGGAGGAAAAAAGGAAAAAATGAGGAAAAGGAGAAAAAATGTAAAAAAAATGAGGAAAAGGAGAAAAAAAGGAAAAAAAATGAGGAAATGGAGAAAAAAAGGAAAAAAAATGAGGAAATGGAGAAAAAATTGAAAAAACCATAAATTAGGTGAAAAAAGGATAAAAAGGGCAAAAAAATAACATGAAGAAGGGAAAAAAAGGAGAAGAAAATGGAAAAAGTAAGAAAAGAAGAGAAAAAACGACAAAAAGGGCAAAAAAAACATGAAGAAGGGAAAAAAAGGAGAAAAAATTGAAAAAATAAAAATTAGGTGAAAAAATGATAAAAAGGGCAAAAAAAAACATGAAGAAGGGGAAAAAAGGAGAAACAATGGAAAAAATAAGAAATTAGGTGAAAAAATGACAGAAAGTGAAAAAAAAACATGAAGAAGGGAAAAAAAGGAGAAAAAAATGGAAAAATAAGAAATTAAGTGGAAAAATGAGAAAAAGGGCAAAAAGAAACATGAAGAAGGGAAAAAAAGGAGAAACAATGGAAAAAATGAGAAATTAGGTGAAAAAACGACAAAAAGGGCAAAAAAAAAACATGAAAAAGGGAAAAAAGGAGAAAAAAATGGAAAAATAAGAAATTAAGTGGAAAAATGAGAAGAAGTGAAAAAAAAACAGGAAGAAGGTAAAAAAGGAGAAAAAATGAAAAAAAAAGAAATTAGGTGAAAAAACGATAAAAAGGGCAAAAAAAACATGAAGAAGGGGAAAAAAGGAGAAAAAAAGGAATAAAAATGAGGAAAAGGAGAAAAAACGGAAAAAAAATGAGGAAAAGGTGGAAAAATGGAAAAAAATGAGAAATTAGGTGAAAAAAGGATAAAAAGGGCAAAAAAAAACATGAAGAAGGGAAAAAAATTAGGAAAGAATGGAAAAAATAAGAAAAGAAGTGAAAAAATGACAGAAAGTGAAAAAAAAAAAAACAAGAAATAAGGGGAAAAAAGAGAAAAAAATGGAAAAAATAAGAAATTAAGTGAAAAAACGATAAAGAGGGCAAAAAAATGATCTTCATGAAGACAATGACCAAGAACTAAGATATGGAGATCCGCCAATATCACGACATCAAAAACGGCACTTTTGGGGTTTTTGAGGTCCAAAAACCCAAATTTTTGTGGTCTTCATGAAAAAAAACACCCAAAAGCCCCCAAAAGCCATGGTCTTCATGAAGAAGACCACCAAGAAGACCCCAAAACCCAACCACCCATGGTCATCATGAAGAGGACGTCCAAGAAGACCCAAAAAACCATGATTTTCAAGAAGACGATGACCAAGAAGAACCAAAATATGGAGATCCACTAACTTTAGGACATCAAAAATGGAATTTTTGGGGTTTTTGAGGTCCAAAAACTTAAATTTTTGTGGTCTTCATGAAAAAGACAACCAAGAAGACCCCAAAACCCATGGCCTTCATGAAGAGAACGTCCAAGAAGAACGAAAATACGGAGATCCACCAACTTTTTGACATCAAAAACGGCACTTTTGGGTTTTTTGAGGTCCAAAAACCCCAATTTTTGAAAATTTTTGAACAAAAACCCACCCAAAAGACCCCAAAAGCCAACCATCCATGGTCATCATGAAGAAGATGTCCAAGAAGACCCAAAATACGGAGATCCACCAACTTTTTGACATCAAAAATGGAACTTTTGGGTTTTTTGAGGTCCGAAAACCCCAATTTTTGCATTTTTTTGCCCAAAACCCACCCAAAATCCCCCAAAATCCACCCCCCAGAAGTGGTGATCCAGAAGAGGATGAAGACAACATCCAAGAAGAACCAAAATATGGAGATCCATCAACTTTTTGACATGAAAAACGGAACTTTTGGGGTTTTTGAGGTCCAAAATCCCAAATATCTATATTTTTGATGAAGAAAAGCACCCAAAAGACCCCAAAACCCAACCACCCATGGTCATCATGAAGAGGACGTCCAAGAAGACCCAAAACAATGTGATCTTCATGAAGAAGACCAAGAAGAACCAAAATATGGAGATCCACCAAGTTGGGGACATCAAAAATGGAACTTTTGGGGTTTTTGAGGTCCAAAAACTTAAATTTTTGTGGTCTTCATGAAAAAGATGACCAAGAAGACCCCAAAACCCTCTTCATAATGACCATGGGTGGTTGGAAGACCTCAAGAAGACCAAATTATGGAGATCCATCAACTTTTTGACATCAAAAACGGCACTTTTGGGTTTTTTGAGGTCCGAAAACCCCAATTTTTGAAAATTTTTGACCAAAACCCACCCAAAATCCCCCAAAATCCACCCCCCAGAAGTGGTGATCCAAAGGGGATGAAGACAACGTCCAAGAAGACCCAAAATACGGAGATCCACCAACTTTTTGACATCAAAAATGGAACTTTTGGGTTTTTTGAGGTCCGAAAACCCACATTTTTAATTTTTTTTGACCAAAAACCCACCCAAAAGCCCCCAAAAGCCATGGTCTTCATGAAGAAGACCACCAAGAAGACCCCAAAACCCAACCACTCATGGTCATCGCGAAGAGGACGTCCAAGAAGAACCAAAATACAGAGATCCACCAACTTTTTGACACCAAAAACGGAACTTTTGGTTTTTTGAGGTCCAAAAACCCCAATTTTTGAAGATTTTTGACCAAAAACCCACCCAAAAGACCCCTAAACCCACCTACCCATGGTCATCATGAAGAGGATGACCAAGAAGACCCAAAAAAACATGATTTTCAAGAAGATGATGACAAAGAACAAAAATATGGAGATCCACCAACATCACGACATCAAAAATGGATATTTTTGGGTTTTTGAGGTCCAAAAACTTAAATTTTTGTGGTCTTCATGAAGAAGATGACCAAGAAGACCCCAAAACCCATGGCCTTCATGAAGAGAACGTCCAAGAAGAACGAAAATATGGAGATCCACCAACTTTTTGACACCAAAAACGGCACTTTTGGGGTTTTTAAGGTCCGAAAACCCCAATTTTTGATTTTTTTTGCCCAAATCCCCCCCGAAATCCCCCAAAATCCCACCTTCGTCGTCGAACTTCATCCAGGCGATGTCGTCGCCCACGCAGTGCACGCGCCAGCCGGGCAGGGCGGGGCTCAGCATGGCCAAATTGGTTTTGCCGCAGGCGCTGGGGAAGGCGGCGGCCATGTAGCGCTTCCGGCCGCTGGGGGACGTCACCCCCAAAATCTGGGGGGGGGGGGGGGGGGGAGGGGGTCAGCGCCACGGGGGGGAACCCCAAAAATCCCAAATCCAGCAGAAACGGCCCCAAAACCAACCCCAGAAGCACAAAGGCGGCAGAAATGGCCCCAAATCCAGCAGAAATGGCCCCAAAGCTGCCCAAAATGGCCCCAAATCCAGCAGAAATGGTCCCAAATCCACCCCCAGAAGCCCAAAGCCACCCAAAATGGTCCTAAAGCCACCCAAAACGGCCCCAAATCCAGCCCCCAGAACCCCAAAGCCACAAGAAATGGCCCCAAATCCACCAGAAATGGCCCCAAAGACACCCAAAACAGCCCCAAAGACAACCCCAGAAGCCAAATCCGCTCAAAACGGCCCCAAAGACACCAAAAACAGCCCTAAATCCAGGAGAAATGGCCCCAAATCCACCCCCAGAACCCCAAATCCAACAGAAATGGCCCCAAATCCACGAGAAATGGTCCCAAATCCACCCAAAACCACCCCAAATCCACCAGAAATGGCCCCAGCCCCAAAGCCACCCCCAGAACCCCAAAGCCACCCAAAACAGCCCCAAACCCACCCGAAACCACCCCAAATTCACCAGAAAACTCCCCAAATCCACCCCTGGAACCCTAAAGCCACCAGAAATGGCCCCAAATCCACACCCCCAAAGTCCAAAGCCACCCAAAACGGCCCCAAAACCACCTCCAGAACCCCAAAGGCACCCGAAACGGCCCCAAACCCAACCCCAGAAGCACAAAGGCAGCAGAAACGGCCCCAAATCCACCAGAAATGGCCCCAAATCCACCCCCCAGAACCCCAAAGGCACCCGAAACAGCCCCAAATCCAGCAGAAATGGCCCCAAAGACAAGCCCAGGAGCCAGATCTGCTCAAAATGGCCCCAAAGACACCAAAAACGGCCTCAAATCCAGTAGAAATGGCCCCAAATCCACCAGAAACGGCCCCAAATCCGCCCCCCAGGACCCCAAATTCACCAGATATGGCCCCAAATTCATCAGAAATGACCCCAAATCCACAACCCAGAAGCCCATATCCACCAAAAACGGCCCCAAAGACACCCAAAACGGCCCCAAATTCATCAGAAATGACCCCAAATCCACAAGAAACCCACCAAATCCACCCCCCAGAACCCCAAAGGCACCCAAAACAGCCCCAAATCCAGCAGAAATGGCCCCAAAGACAAGCCCAGGAGCTAAATCTGCTCAAAACGGCCCCAAAGACACCAAAAATGGCCCTAAATCCAGTAGAAACGGCCCCAAATCCACCCCCAGAAGCCCAAAGACAACAGAAAAGGTCCCAAAGCCACCTAAAATGGCCCCAAATCCACCCCCAGAACCCCAAATCCAACAGAAATGGCCCCAAATCCACGAGAAATGGTCCCAAATCCAGCAGAAATGGTCCCAAATCCACCCAAAACCACCCCAAAACCACCAGAAATGGTCCCAAATCCACCAGAAATGGCCCCAGCCCCAAAGCCACCCCCAGAACCCCAAAGCCACCCAAAACAGCCCCAAACCCACCCAAAACCACCCCAAATTCACCAGAAAACTCCCCAAATCCACCCCTGGAACCCTAAAGCCACCAGAAATGGCCCCAAATCCACACCCCCAAAGTCCAAAGCCACCCAAAACGGCCCCAAAACCACCTCCAGAACCCCAAAGGCACCCGAAACGGCCCCAAAGACAAGCCCAGAAGCACAAAGCCACCCAAAATGGTCCTAAAGCCACCCAAAACAGTCCTAAAGCCACCCAAAACGGCCCCAAATCCAGCCCCCAGAACCCCAAATCCACCAGAAATGGTCCCAAATCCAACCCCAGAAGCCCTAAGCCACCCAAAACGGCCCCAAATCCAGCAGAAATGGCCCCAAAGACAAGCCCAGGAGCTAAATCTGCTCAAAATGGTCTCAAAGACACCAAAAATGGCCCCAAAGCCACCAGAAACGGCCCCAAATTCATCAGAAATGACCCCAAATCCACAAGAAACCCACCAAATCCACCCCCCAGAACCCCAAAGGCACCCAAAACAGCCCCAAATCCAGCAGAAATGGCCCCAAAGACAAGCCCAGGAGCTAAATCTGCTCAAAATGGTCTCAAAGACACCAAAAATGGCCCTAAATCCAGTAGAAATGGCCCCAAATCCACCAGAAACGGCCCCAAATCCACCCCCCAGGACCCCAAATTCACCAGAAATGGCCCCAAATCCACCCCCCAGAACCCTAAAGCCACCCAAAAAAGCCCCAAATCCACCCCCAGAAGCCCAAAGCCACCAGAAATGGCCCCAAAGCCAACCCCAGAACCCAAATCTGCTCAAAACAGCCCCAAAGACACCAAAAACGGCCCCAAAAGCACCAGAAATGGCCCCAAAGCCAACCCCAGAAGCCCTAAGCCACCCAAAACAGCCCCAAATCCAGCAGAAATGGCCCCAAAAACTTCAAAACCACCCCAAAATCAACCCAGATCCTCAAAAAAACAAAATCCCATGATTTCACCCCAAAACCACCCTAAACTCACCTGATCTTCTCCAAAACTCACAATCCACTCCCATTTACCGTAATGACCAACAAGAACCCAACGAAACCCAACGGAGACCCCAAAACACCTCAAAAACACCCCAAAAAAGAATAGGACCACCCCAAAAAAACATAAAAAAACTAAAAAACCATGAATTTCCCCCCAAAATCACCCCAAACCTACCTGATGTTCTCCAAAACCTGCAATCTACTCCTAACCACCATAAAACCCAACGGAAACCCAACGCAACCCAACAAAGACCCCAAAACACCTCAAAACCACCCCAAAATTGACTCAACCTTCAAAAACCCCAAAACCCCGTGATTTCACCCCAAAAAGGCCCCACCAGCATGTGCTCGGCCAGCCACCCTTCCTCCCGGGCCATGCTGGAGGCGATGCGCAGATAAAGAACGGGATCAGAAGACAAAACCCCAAGAAAAGCATGAATCCACCCCAAAACCGACCCCAAAATTAACCCAAATCCTCAAAAACCCCAAAATCCCATGATTTCACCCCAAAAAACCCCTAAACTCACCTGATGTTCTCCAAATCCCGAAGTCCACTCCCAACCACCCAAATGGAAAAACCCAACGGAAAAACCCAAAACCCAACAGAAACCCAACAAAAACCCCAAATGACATCCAAAACACCCCAAAATCAACCCAAATCCTCAAAAAAAAACAAAATCCCATGATTTCACCCCAAAAACACCATAAACTCACCTGATCTTCTCCAAATCCTGCATTTCACTCCCATTCACCGTAACGCCCAACGGAAACCCAACGCAACCCAACAAAGACCCCAAATGACACCAAAAACACCCCAAAAAAGAACCAGATGATAAGAAACCCCAAAATCCCATGATTTCACCCCAAAAAAGCCCTACACTCACCTGATATTCTCCAAATCCCAAAGTCCACTCCCAACCACCCAAATGGAAAAACCCAACGGAAAAACCCAAGACCCAACGGAAACCCAACGGAGACCCCAAATGACATCAGAAACACCCCAAAATCAACCCAAATCCTCAAAAAAAAACAAAATCCCATGATTTCACCCCAAAAACACAATAAACTCACCTGATCTTCTCCAAAACCCACAATCTACTCCTATTCACCGTAACGCCCAACGGAAACCCAACGCAACCCAACGAAGACCCCAAAACACCTCAAAACCACCCCAAAACCAACCCAGATCCTCAAAAAACCCCAAAACCCCATGATTTCACCCTAAAAAAACCCTATACTCACCTGATGTTCTCCAAATCCCAAAGTCCACTCCCAAGCACCATAAAACCCAATGGAAACCCAACGCAACCCAACAAAGACCCCAAAACACCTCAAAACCACCCCAAAATTGACCTGGATCCTCAAAAAAAAACAAAATCCCATGATTTCACCCCAAAACCACCCTATACTCACCTGATGTTCTCCATATCTGAAGGTCCACTCCCAAGCACCATAAAACCCAACGGAAACCCAACGCAACCCAACAAAGACCCCAAAACACCTCAAAACCACCCCAAAATCGAGCTGGATCCTCAAAAAAAACCAAAATCCCATGATTTCACCCCAAAAAACCCCTATACTCACCTGATGTTCTCCAAATCCCGAAGTCCACTCCCAAGCACCATAAAACCCAATGGAAACCCAACGCAACCCAACAAAGACCCCAAAACACCTCAAAACCACCCCAAAAAAGAACCAGATGATAAGAAACCCCAAAATCCCATGATTTCACCCCAATAAAACCCTATACTTACCTGATGTTCTCCAAAACCCACAATCTACTCCTAACCACCATAAAACCCAACGGAAACCCAACGCAACCCAACAAAGACCCCAAAACACCTCAAAACCACCCCAAAATGGACTCAATCTTCAAAAACCCCAAAACTAGGGGATTTCACCCCAAAAAGGCCCCACCAGCATGTGCTCGGCCAGCCACCCCTCCTCGCGGGCCATGCTGGAGGCGATGCGCAGGGCGAAGCACTTCTTGCCCAGCAGGGAGTTGCCCCCGTAGCCGCTGCCGAAGGAGGCGATGCGCCGCTCCGCGGGCACGTGGGCCACCAGGGTGCGCTCGGGGTCACACGGCCACCCGTTGACAAGGGGTTCTACAAAAAAAGAAAGAGTTTTTGGGGTGAATTCAGGGTTTTTTGGGGTTTTTGCGTTTTTTTTCTGGCATTTTTTGTGATTTTTTTACGGGTTTTGGGGGGTTTTTGGGTGTTTTGGGGTGTTTTAGGGGGTTTTGGGGACACTAGGGTCCTCGCAAGGCTACCCATTAACCCAGCGTTCTGTAAAAAAAAAAAAAAAAATTTTGGGGTAAATTCAGGCGTTTTTGGGATTTTTGCGTTTTTTTGCGTTTTTTGCGTTTTTTTTTTTTTTCTCGTGTTTTTAGGGTTTTTATAGAGGGTTTTGGACCACCAAGGTCCTCGCGGGGTCACCAATTGACCAGAGGTTCTGCCAAAGAAAAAAGGGAGTCAAGTTTTGGGGCGGAAAGAGGGGTTTTTAGGGGTTTTTGCTATTTTTGGCTTTTTATTGCGTTTCTTTGCGAGGTTTTTGTGGGTTTGGGGGTGTTTTAGGGGGTTTTGGGGGGTTTTGGGGACACCAGGGTCCTCGCAAGGCTACCCATTAACCCAGGGTTCTGTAAAAAAAAAAAAAAAATTTGGGGTAAATTCAGGCGTTTTTGGGATTTTTGCGATTTTTGCTTTTTTTTATCCATTTTTTTGATTTTTTCTCGTGTTTTTAGGGGTTTCTTAGGGGGTTTTGGGCCACCAGGGTACGCTCGGGGTCACACGGCCACCCGTTGACAAGGGGCTCTGCCAAAAAAAGAAAGAGTTTTTGGGGTGAATTCAGCGTTTTGGGGGGTTTTTGGCTTTTTTTTTGGCTTTTTTTTGGCGTTTTTGGGGAGTTTTTTGCAGGTTTGGGGGGGTTTTGTGGGTGTTTTTGCCTGTTTTGGGGTGATTTGGGGGCGGTTTTGCCTGTTTTGGGGCGTTTTTTGGGCGTTTTTGCGTTTTTATGGGTGTTTTTTGGGTGTTTTTGCACGTTTATGGGCATTTCTTGGGCGTTTTGTGGCGTTTTTGCGTGTTTTGGGCATTTCTTGGGCGTTTCTGCGCGTCGTGGGGTGTTTCTCAGGCATTTTTGCACGTTTTGGGGCGTTTCTGCATGTTTATGGGTGTTTCTTGTGCGTTTTGGGCCGTTTTTGCGCGTTTAGGGGCATTTCTTGGGCGTTTCTCTGGCGTTTTTGTGTGTTTCTTGGGCATTTTTGAGCTTTTACGGGCATTTCTTGGGCGTTTTTGCACGTTTCTTGGGCATTTTGGGGTGTTTGGGGGCATTTTGGGGCGTTTCTTGGGCGTTTTAGTGCATTTTTGCACGCTTTTGAGTGTTTTTTGGGTGTTTTTGCGCGTTTTTGGGCGTTTCTTGGGCATTTTTGTGCGTTTTTGCACACTTTTGAGCGTTTCTTGGGCGTTTGTGCACGATTTTTAGCATTTCTTGGGCGTTTTTGAGCGTTTCTGCGTGGTTTTGGCTGTTTCTTGGGTGTTTCTGCGTGGTTTTGGGCGTTTCTCTGTGTTTTTGGGGGGTTTTTGCACGTTTCTTGGGTGTTTATGGGCGTTTTTGGGGTGTTTTTGCATGTTTTTGAACATTTTTGCGTTTTTGGGAGTTTCTTGGGCATTTCTTGGGCGTTTTTGCACGTTTAGGGGCATTTCTTGGGCGTTTTTCTGCGTTTATGGGCGTTTCTTGGGCGTTTTTGCCCGTCTTTGGGTACTTTGGGGTAGTTTTGGGGCATTTTGGGTCGTTTTAGTTTGGGTTTGGGTCACTTTGGGTCGCTTTGGAGTGTTTTGGGGCGTTTTAGCGTGTTTATGGGTGTTTTGGGGGCGTTTTTTCATGGTTTTGGGAGTTTCTTGGGCGTTTTTTTGTGTTTTGGGGTATTTTTGAGTGTTTTTGCGCGTTTTTGGGTGTTTCTTTGGTGTTTTTGCCTGTTTTGGGGTATTTCTTGGGCGTTTTTGCGCGTTTTTAGGCGTTTCTTGGGCATTTTTGTGCGTTTTTGCCCGTTTGAGGGTGTTTCTTGGTCGTTTTTGCGCGTTTAGGGGCGTTTTTGCGCGTTTCTTGGGCGTTTTTCGTGTTTTGGGGTGTTTTTGAGTGTTTTTGCGCGTTTTTGGGCATTTTTGTGCGTTTCTTTGGCGTTTTTGCCTGTTTTGGGGTATTTCTTGGGCGTTTATGGGCGTTTTGGGGATTTTCTTGGGTGTTTTTGCGCGTTTAGGGGCATTTCTTGGGCGTTTTTGCGCGTTTAGGGGCGTTTTTGTGCGTTTCTTGGGCGTTTTTGCCCGTTTTCGGGTATTTTTGGGGCGTTTTTGGGCTCACCTTTCAGCGGCAGGGGCCGGCCGACGGAGTGGAGGCAGCGGACGAAGTCCCCGGCGGCCAGCGAGGGGAAGATCTGGTGGCCCACGCGGGTCATGATGCGCATGGAGGCCACGACGTAGGGCGAGTCGGTCAGCTGCACGCCCGCCTTGGCCTTTTGGGGGGGTTTGGGGGAGTTTTGGGGCATTTTGGGTCGTTTTAGTTTGGGTTTGGGTCACTTTGGAGTGTTTTGGGGTGTTTTAGCGCGTTTATGGGTGTTTTGTGGGCGTTTTTGCATGTTTTGGGGAGTTTCTTGGGCATTTTTTTGTGTTTTGGGGTGTTTTTCAGTGTTTTGGGGCGTTTTTGGGCGTTTCTTTGGTGTTTTTGCCTGTTTTGGGGTATTTCTTGGGCGTTTTTGCGCGTTTTTAGGTGTTTCTTGGGCATTTTTGTGCGTTTTTGTCCGTTTGAGGGTGTTTCTTGGGCGTTTTTGCGCGTTTAGGGGCGTTTCTTGGGCGTTTTTGCGCGTTTAGGGGCGTTTCTTGGGCGTTTTTGCGCGTTTAGGGGCGTTTTTGTGCGTTTCTTGGGCGTTTTTGCCCGTTTTCGGGTATTTTTGGGGCGTTTTTGGGCTCACCTTTCAGCGGCAGGGGCCGGCCGACGGAGTGGAGGCAGCGGACGAAGTCCCCGGCGGCCAGCGAGGGGAAGATCTGGTGGCCCACGCGGGTCATGATGCGCATGGAGGCCACGACGTAGGGCGAGTCGGTCAGCTGCACGCCCGCCTTGGCCTTTTGGGGGGGTTTGGGGGAGTTTTGGGGCATTTTGGGTCGTTTTAGTTTGGGTTTGGGTCACTTTGGAGTGTTTTGGGGTGTTTTAGCGCGTTTATGGGTGTTTTGTGGGCGTTTTTGCATGTTTTGGGGAGTTTCTTGGGCATTTTTTTGTGTTTTGGGGTGTTTTTCAGTGTTTTGGGGCGTTTTTGGGCGTTTCTTTGGTGTTTTTGCCTGTTTTGGGGTATTTCTTGGGCGTTTTTGCGCGTTTTTAGGTGTTTCTTGGGCATTTTTGTGCGTTTTTGTCCGTTTGAGGGTGTTTCTTGGGCGTTTTTGCGCGTTTAGGGGCGTTTCTTGGGCGTTTTTGCGCGTTTAGGGGCGTTTCTTGGGCGTTTTTGCGCGTTTAGGGGCGTTTTTGTGCGTTTCTTGGGCGTTTTTGCCCGTTTTCGGGTATTTTTGGGGCGTTTTTGGGCTCACCTTTCAGCGGCAGGGGCCGGCCGACGGAGTGGAGGCAGCGGACGAAGTCCCCGGCGGCCAGCGAGGGGAAGATCTGGTGGCCCACGCGGGTCATGATGCGCATGGAGGCCACGACGTAGGGCGAGTCGGTCAGCTGCACGCCCGCCTTGGCCTTTTGGGGGGGTTTGGGGGAGTTTTGGGGCATTTTGGGTCGTTTTAGTTTGGGTTTGGGTCACTTTGGAGTGTTTTGGGGTGTTTTAGCGCGTTTATGGGTGTTTTGTGGGCGTTTTTGCATGTTTTGGGGAGTTTCTTGGGCATTTTTTTGTGTTTTGGGGTGTTTTTCAGTGTTTTGGGGCGTTTTTGGGCGTTTCTTTGGTGTTTTTGCCTGTTTTGGGGTATTTCTTGGGCGTTTTTGCGCGTTTTTAGGTGTTTCTTGGGCATTTTTGTGCGTTTTTGTCCGTTTGAGGGTGTTTCTTGGGCGTTTTTGCGCGTTTAGGGGCGTTTCTTGGGCGTTTTTGCGCGTTTAGGGGCGTTTCTTGGGCGTTTTTGCGCGTTTAGGGGCGTTTTTGTGCGTTTCTTGGGCGTTTTTGCCCGTTTTCGGGTATTTTTGGGGCGTTTTTGGGCTCACCTTTCAGCGGCAGGGGCCGGCCGACGGAGTGGAGGCAGCGGACGAAGTCCCCGGCGGCCAGCGAGGGGAAGATCTGGTGGCCCACGCGGGTCATGATGCGCATGGAGGCCACGACGTAGGGCGAGTCGGTCAGCTGCACGCCCGCCTTGGCCTTTTGGGGGGGGTTTGGGGAGTTTTGGGGCATTTTGGGTCGTTTTAGTTTGGGTTTGGGTCACTTTGGGTCGCTTTGGAGTGTTTTGGGGCGTTTTAGCGCGTTTACGGGTGTTTTGGGGGCGTTTTTGCATGTTTTTGGGAGTTTCTTGGGCATTTTTTTGTGTTTTGGGGTGTTTTTCAGTGTTTTTGGGCGTTTCTTTGGTGTTTTTGCCTGTTTTGGGGTATTTCTTGGGCGTTTTTGCGCGTTTTTAGGTGTTTCTTGGGCATTTTTGTGCGTTTTTGTCCGTTTGAGGGTGTTTCTTGGGCGTTTTTGCGCGTTTAGGGGCGTTTCTTGGGCGTTTTTGCGCGTTTAGGGGCGTTTCTTGGGCGTTTTTGCGCGTTTAGGGGCGTTTTTGTGCGTTTCTTGGGCGTTTTTGCCCGTTTTCGGGTATTTTTGGGGCGTTTTTGGGCTCACCTTTCAGCGGCAGGGGCCGGCCGACGGAGTGGAGGCAGCGGACGAAGTCCCCGGCGGCCAGCGAGGGGAAGATCTGGTGGCCCACGCGGGTCATGATGCGCATGGAGGCCACGACGTAGGGCGAGTCGGTCAGCTGCACGCCCGCCTTGGCCTTTTGGGGGGGTTTGGGGGAGTTTTGGGGCATTTTGGGTCGTTTTAGTTTGGGTTTGGGTCACTTTGGAGTGTTTTGGGGTGTTTTAGCGCGTTTATGGGTGTTTTGTGGGCGTTTTTGCATGTTTTGGGGAGTTTCTTGGGCATTTTTTTGTGTTTTGGGGTGTTTTTCAGTGTTTTGGGGCGTTTTTGGGCGTTTCTTTGGTGTTTTTGCCTGTTTTGGGGTATTTCTTGGGCGTTTTTGCGCGTTTTTAGGTGTTTCTTGGGCATTTTTGTGCGTTTTTGTCCGTTTGAGGGTGTTTCTTGGGCGTTTTTGCGCGTTTAGGGGCGTTTCTTGGGCGTTTTTGCGCGTTTAGGGGCGTTTCTTGGGCGTTTTTGCGCGTTTAGGGGCGTTTTTGTGCGTTTCTTGGGCGTTTTTGCCCGTTTTCGGGTATTTTTGGGGCGTTTTTGGGCTCACCTTTCAGCGGCAGGGGCCGGCCGACGGAGTGGAGGCAGCGGACGAAGTCCCCGGCGGCCAGCGAGGGGAAGATCTGGTGGCCCACGCGGGTCATGATGCGCATGGAGGCCACGACGTAGGGCGAGTCGGTCAGCTGCACGCCCGCCTTGGCCTTTTGGGGGGGTTTGGGGGAGTTTTGGGGCATTTTGGGTCGTTTTAGTTTGGGTTTGGGTCACTTTGGAGTGTTTTGGGGTGTTTTAGCGCGTTTATGGGTGTTTTGTGGGCGTTTTTGCATGTTTTGGGGAGTTTCTTGGGCATTTTTTTGTGTTTTGGGGTGTTTTTCAGTGTTTTGGGGCGTTTTTGGGCGTTTCTTTGGTGTTTTTGCCTGTTTTGGGGTATTTCTTGGGCGTTTTTGCGCGTTTTTAGGTGTTTCTTGGGCATTTTTGTGCGTTTTTGTCCGTTTGAGGGTGTTTCTTGGGCGTTTTTGCGCGTTTAGGGGCGTTTCTTGGGCGTTTTTGCGCGTTTAGGGGCGTTTCTTGGGCGTTTTTGCGCGTTTAGGGGCGTTTTTGTGCGTTTCTTGGGCGTTTTTGCCCGTTTTCGGGTATTTTTGGGGCGTTTTTGGGCTCACCTTTCAGCGGCAGGGGCCGGCCGACGGAGTGGAGGCAGCGGACGAAGTCCCCGGCGGCCAGCGAGGGGAAGATCTGGTGGCCCACGCGGGTCATGATGCGCATGGAGGCCACGACGTAGGGCGAGTCGGTCAGCTGCACGCCCGCCTTGGCCTTTTGGGGGGGTTTGGGGGAGTTTTGGGGCATTTTGGGTCGTTTTAGTTTGGGTTTGGGTCACTTTGGAGTGTTTTGGGGTGTTTTAGCGCGTTTATGGGTGTTTTGTGGGCGTTTTTGCATGTTTTGGGGAGTTTCTTGGGCATTTTTTTGTGTTTTGGGGTGTTTTTCAGTGTTTTGGGGCGTTTTTGGGCGTTTCTTTGGTGTTTTTGCCTGTTTTGGGGTATTTCTTGGGCGTTTTTGCGCGTTTTTAGGTGTTTCTTGGGCATTTTTGTGCGTTTTTGTCCGTTTGAGGGTGTTTCTTGGGCGTTTTTGCGCGTTTAGGGGCGTTTCTTGGGCGTTTTTGCGCGTTTAGGGGCGTTTCTTGGGCGTTTTTGCGCGTTTAGGGGCGTTTTTGTGCGTTTCTTGGGCGTTTTTGCCCGTTTTCGGGTATTTTTGGGGCGTTTTTGGGCTCACCTTTCAGCGGCAGGGGCCGGCCGACGGAGTGGAGGCAGCGGACGAAGTCCCCGGCGGCCAGCGAGGGGAAGATCTGGTGGCCCACGCGGGTCATGATGCGCATGGAGGCCACGACGTAGGGCGAGTCGGTCAGCTGCACGCCCGCCTTGGCCTTTTGGGGGGGGTTTGGGGAGTTTTGGGGCATTTTGGGTCGTTTTAGTTTGGGTTTGGGTCACTTTGGGTCGCTTTGGAGTGTTTTGGGGCGTTTTAGCGCGTTTACGGGTGTTTTGGGGGCGTTTTTGCATGTTTTTGGGAGTTTCTTGGGCATTTTTTTGTGTTTTGGGGTGTTTTTCAGTGTTTTTGGGCGTTTCTTTGGTGTTTTTGCCTGTTTTGGGGTATTTCTTGGGCGTTTTTGCGCGTTTTTAGGCGTTTCTTGGGCATTTTTGTGCGTTTTTGCACGTTTGAGGGTGTTTCTTGGGTGTTTTTGCGTGTTTAGGGGCATTTTTGCGCGTTTCTTGGGTGTTTTTTCGTGTTTTGGGGTGTTTTTGAGTGTTTTTGCGCGTTTTTGGGCGTTTCTTTGGTGTTTTTGCCTGTTTTGGGGTATTTCTTGGGCGTTTATGGGCGTTTTGGGGATTTTCTTGGGTGTTTTTGCGCGTTTAGGGGCATTTCTTGGGCGTTTTTGCGCGTTTAGGGGCGTTTCTTGGGCGTTTTTGCGCGTTTAGGGGCGTTTCTTGGGCGTTTTTGCCCGTTTTCGGGTATTTTTGGGCTCACCTTTCAGCGGTAGGGGCCGGCCGACGGAGTGGAGGCAGCGGACGAAGTCCCCGGCGGCCAGCGAGGGGAAGATCTGGTGGCCCACGCGGGTCATGATGCGCATGGAGGCCACGACGTAGGGCGAGTCGGTCAGCTGCACGCCCGCCTTGGCCTTTTGGGGGGGTTTGGGGGAGTTTTGGGGCATTTTGGGTCGTTTTAGTTTGGGTTTGGGTCACTTTGGAGTGTTTTGGGGTGTTTTAGCGCGTTTATGGGTGTTTTGTGGGCGTTTTTGCATGTTTTGGGGAGTTTCTTGGGCATTTTTTTGTGTTTTGGGGTGTTTTTCAGTGTTTTGGGGCGTTTTTGGGCGTTTCTTTGGTGTTTTTGCCTGTTTTGGGGTATTTCTTGGGCGTTTTTGCGCGTTTTTAGGTGTTTCTTGGGCATTTTTGTGCGTTTTTGTCCGTTTGAGGGTGTTTCTTGGGCGTTTTTGCGCGTTTAGGGGCGTTTCTTGGGCGTTTTTGCGCGTTTAGGGGCGTTTCTTGGGCGTTTTTGCGCGTTTAGGGGCGTTTTTGTGCGTTTCTTGGGCGTTTTTGCCCGTTTTCGGGTATTTTTGGGGCGTTTTTGGGCTCACCTTTCAGCGGCAGGGGCCGGCCGACGGAGTGGAGGCAGCGGACGAAGTCCCCGGCGGCCAGCGAGGGGAAGATCTGGTGGCCCACGCGGGTCATGATGCGCATGGAGGCCACGACGTAGGGCGAGTCGGTCAGCTGCACGCCCGCCTTGGCCTTTTGGGGGGGGTTTGGGGAGTTTTGGGGCATTTTGGGTCGTTTTAGTTTGGGTTTGGGTCACTTTGGGTCGCTTTGGAGTGTTTTGGGGCGTTTTAGCGCGTTTACGGGTGTTTTGGGGGCGTTTTTGCATGTTTTTGGGAGTTTCTTGGGCATTTTTTTGTGTTTTGGGGTGTTTTTCAGTGTTTTTGGGCGTTTCTTTGGTGTTTTTGCCTGTTTTGGGGTATTTCTTGGGCGTTTTTGCGCGTTTTTAGGCGTTTCTTGGGCATTTTTGTGCGTTTTTGCACGTTTGAGGGTGTTTCTTGGGTGTTTTTGCGTGTTTAGGGGCATTTTTGCGCGTTTCTTGGGTGTTTTTTCGTGTTTTGGGGTGTTTTTGAGTGTTTTTGCGCGTTTTTGGGCGTTTCTTTGGTGTTTTTGCCTGTTTTGGGGTATTTCTTGGGCGTTTATGGGCGTTTTGGGGATTTTCTTGGGTGTTTTTGCGCGTTTAGGGGCATTTCTTGGGCGTTTTTGCGCGTTTAGGGGCGTTTCTTGGGCGTTTTTGCGCGTTTAGGGGCGTTTCTTGGGCGTTTTTGCCCGTTTTCGGGTATTTTTGGGCTCACCTTTCAGCGGTAGGGGCCGGCCGACGGAGTGGAGGCAGCGGACGAAGTCCCCGGCGGCCAGCGAGGGGAAGATCTGGTGGCCCACGCGGGTCATGATGCGCATGGAGGCCACGACGTAGGGCGAGTCGGTCAGCTGCACGCCCGCCTTGGCCAGCGGCGACGAGGGGGGGCCCATGCTGAAGGGGATGATGTACATGGTGCGGCCTGGGGGGGGGACCCCAAAAAAAAGGGTTGGAGACCCCAAAAAAAGGGTTGGAGACCCCAAAAAGGGTGAGGAAGGAGAGCCTAAAAAGGAGACCCCACAAAGGGTGAAGAAGACCCCAAAAAAAGGTTGAGAAAGGAGACCCCAAAAAAGGTTGAGTTGAAGACCCCAAAAAGGAGACCCCAAAAAAGGTTAGAGACCCCAAAAAAAGAATTGGAGAAAACCCCAAAAAGAAGGTTGAAGAAGAAGACCCCAATAAAAGTTTGAAGACCCCAAAAAGGAGACCCCAAAAAGGAGACCCCAAAAAGGGTTGGAGACCCCAAAAAGGAGAGCCCAAAACAGGATGAAGAAGACCCCAAAAAGATTTGAGGAAGGAGACGTGAAGACCCCAAAAACGACACCCCAAAAAGGGTTGGAGACCCCAAAAAGGAGAGCCCAAAAAGGGTTGGGGACCCCAAATAGGGTGAGGAAGGAGAGCCTAAAAAGGAGACCCCACAAAGGGTGAAGAAGACCCCAAAAAAAGGTGGAGAAAGGAGACCCCAAAAAAGGTTGAGTTGAAGACCCCAAAAAGGAGACCCCAAAAAAAAGGGTTGGAGACCCCAAAAAGGAGACCCCAAAAGGGATTGGAGAAAACCCCAAAAAGAAGGTTGAAGAAGAAGACCCCAATAAACGTTTGAAGACCCCAAAAAGGAGACCCCAAAAAGGGTGAAGAAGACCCCAAAAAAAGGTGGAGAAAGGAGACCCCAAAAAAGGATGAGGAGACCCCAAAAAGGGTTGAAGACCCCAAAAAGAAGACCCCAAAAAGGAGACCCCAAAAAGGAGAGCCCAAAACATGATGAAGAAGACCCCAAAAAGAGTTGAGGAAGGAGACGTGAAGACCCCAAAAACGACACCCCAAAAAGGGTTAGAGACCCCAAAAAAAGGGTTGGAGACCCCAAAAAGGAGACCCCAAAAAGGGTTGGGGACCCCAAATAGGGTGAGGAAGGAGAGCCTAAAAAGGAGACCCCGAAAAGGGTGAAGAAGACCCCAAAAAAAGGTTGAGAAACGAGACCCCAAAAAAGGTTGAGTTGAAGACCCCAAAAAGGAGACCCCAAAAAGGGTGAGGAAGACCCCAAAAAGAAGACCCCAAAAAGGTTGAAGAAGACCCCAAAAAAGGGTTAAGGGAGAAGAAATTATGACCCCAAAAATGGGTTGACGAAAGAGAAAATGTGAAGATCCCAAAAAGGGTGAGGGAGAAGACCCCAAAAAGGAGACCCCAAAAAAACGGTTGGAGACCCTAAAAAGGGTGAGGAAGACCCCAAAAAAGGATGAAGAAGACCCCAAAAAGAGTTGAGGGAGGAGACATGGAGACCCCAAAAAGGAGACCCCCAAAAAGGTGAGGAAGACCCCAAAAAGAAGACCCCAAAAAGGAGACCCCAAAAAGGGTTGGAGACCCCAAAAAGGAGAGCCCAAAACAGGATGAAGAAGACCCCAAAAAGAGTTGAGGAAGGAGACGTGAAGACCCCAAAAACGACACCCCCAAAAAAAAGGGTTGGAGACCCCAAAAAAAGGGTTGGAGACCCCAAAAAGGAGACCCCAAAAGGGATTGGAGAAAACCCCAAAAAGAAGGTTGAAGAAGACCCCAATAAACGTTTGAGGACCCCAAAAAGGGTTGACAGAGGAGAAGATGTGGAAACCCCAAAAAGGGTTGAGGAAGACCCCAAAAAGAAGACCCCAAAAAAGGATGAAGAAGACCCCAAAAAAGGGTGAGGAAGACCCCAAAAAGAAGACCCCGAAAAGGTTGAAAAAGACCCCAAAAAAGGCTGAAGACGACCCCAAAAAGGTTGAGGAAGAAAGAATCCTTTTATAGGATTTTGCCCCCTCCCCTTTTTTTATAGGATTTTTCACCCCTTTTTATCGATTTCCTCGTTTTTTATAGCATTTCCCCCTTTTTTACAGGATTTACCCCCATTTTTATGGGATTTTCACCCTCCCTCATAGGATTTCTCCCCTTTTCTATAGGATTTCTCCCTATTTTTATAGGATTTTCACCCTCCCTTATAGGATTTCTCCTCTCTTTATAGGATTTACCCCCTTTTTCTGTAGGATTTCCCCTTTTTCTATAGGATTTCTCCCCTTTTCTGTAGCATTTTCCCCTTTTTTGTAGGATTTCTCCCATTTTCTATGGGATTTTTCTCCCGTTTCTTTTAGGACTTTCTCCCTCCCCCTTTTTATAGGATTTTCACCCTTTTTATAGGATTTCTCCCATTTTTATAGGATTTTCCCCCTCCTTATAGGTTTTTATCCATTTTTAATAGGATTTTCCCATTTTTTATGGGATTTCTCCCCCTACCTTTATAGGATTTCCCTGTTTTTTATAGGATTTACCGCCTTTTTTATAGGATTTCCTCCTTTTTTATAGGATTTCCCCCTTTTTTTATAGGATTTTCCCCCTCCTTATAGGTTTTTTTTTCCATTTTTATAGGATTTTCCCCTTTTCTTTATAGGATTTCTCCATTTTTTATGGGATTTCTCCCCCTCCCTTTATAGGATTTCCCCGTTTTTTATAGGATTTACCCCCTTTTTTATAGGATTTCCTCCTTTTTTTGTAGGATTTCTCCCATTTTTATAGGATTTTCCCCCTCCTTATAGCTTTTTCTCCATTTTTATAGGATTTTTCCCCTTTTCTTTATAGGATTTCTCCATTTTTTATGGGATTTCTCCCCCTCCCTTTATAGGATTTCCCTGTTTTTTATAGGATTTACCCCCTTTTTTATAGGATTTCCTCCTTTTTTTGTAGGATTTCCCCTGTTTTTATAGGATTTTCACCCATTTTGCCCGTTTTCGTCGGATTTCTCCCCGTTTTGGGGTCTGACCTTCCATGCAGCCCGGGAAGCGCTGCTGTAGGGCCTCGTCCAGCTGCTGGGGGCTCATCCAGTTGCCCAGTTGGGGGGTCCCGTTTTGGGGTCGGGGGGGCACGGCGTCCCGCTCCCGCTCCGTCACCAGCACCGTGCGGCTCTCCACACGCGCCACGTCCCGGGGGTCCGTGCGGGCCAGCCAGCTGGGAACGGACCCCAAAAAATCCCAAATTAGACCCCAAAACCCCCAAAGCAGGGCCCAAAAACCCAAATCAGGGCCCAAAAACCCAAATCGGACCCCAAAAACCCCAAATCGGACTCCAAAAACCCCAAAACCCTAGAGGGAACCCAAAAACCCCAAAACCCTAAAGGGAAACCCAAAGACCCCAAAAACCCCAAATCAGACCCCAAAAACCCCAAATGGGAACACAAAAACCCCAAAACCCTAAAGAGAAACCCCAAAACCCTAAAGAGAAACCCCAAAACCCCAAGTCAGGGCCCAAAACCCCAAGTCAGGGCCCAAAAACCCCAAAGCAGGGCCCAAAAGCCCCAAAGCAGGGCCCAAAAGCCCAAATCAGACCCCAAAAACCCCAAATCAGACCCAAAAAACCCAAATCAGACCCCAAAAACCCCAAATCAGGGCCCAAAAGCCCCAAAGCAGACCCCAAAAGCCCAAATCAGACCCCAAAAGCCCAAAGCAGGGCCCAAAAACCCAAAGCAGGGCCCAAAAACCCCAAAGCAGGGCCCAAAAGCCCCAAAGCAGACCCCAAAAGCCCAAATCAGACCCCAAAAACCCCAAATCAGACCCCAAAAACCCAAAGCAGGGCCCAAAAACCCCAAAGCAGGGCCCAAAAACCCCAAATCAGACCCCAAAAACCCCAAATCAGACCCCAAAAACCCCAAATCAGACCCCAAAAACCCCAAAACCCTAATGGGAAACACAAAACCCTAAAGGGAACCCAAAAACCCCAAATGGGAACCCAAAACCCCAAATCAGGCCCCAAATCCCAAATGGGACCCCAAAAGGGACTCCAAAAGGGACCCCAATTTTTATAGGATCGTCCCCAAACTTTTATAGGGCTTTCCCCCAATTTCGGTAGGATCACCCCCAAACCTTTATGGGATTTTTCCCCAATTTTTGTAGGATTGCCCCCAAACCTTTATAGGATTTTCCCCCAATTTTTATAGGATTTTTGCCAAACCTTTACAGGATCCTCCCCCGATTTTTATGGGATTTTCCCCCGATTCTTATAGGATCGCCCCCAAATTTTATGGTATTTCCCCCAAAACTTTATAGGATTTTCCCCCAATTTTTATAGGATTGCCCCCAAATTTTTATAGGATCTTCCCCCGAAATTTATAGGATTTTCCCCAAACCTTTATAGGATCATCCCCAAACTTTTATAGGATTTCCCCCAAACTTTACAGAATCATCACCCAATTTTTACAGAATTTTCCCCAAAACTTTTATAGGTTTTCCCCAATATTTTATAGGATTCTTCCCCAATTCTTATAGGATCTTCCCCAAACTTTTATAGGATTTTCCCCCAAACTTCACCATATCTCGTCCAAACTTGGTCAGACTTCCCCCAAATTTTCTCACGCTCTCTGCCCCAAATTCCCCCGTTTTTCCCCCAAAACTCACCAGTTCTCATACTTGGGGAGGGGCAGCAGGGTCCCGTCGTCCTGCAGCCCCCTGAGCAGCTCCTGCCCCCAAACCTTTATAGGATCCCCCCAAACTTCCCGGTTCCTTCCCCAAATGTTGTAGGATCGCCCCCAAACCTTTATAGGATTTTTCCCCAATTTTTGTAGGATCACCCCCAAACTTTTATGGCATTTTTCCCCAATTTTTGTAGGATCTTCCCCAAACTTTTATAGGATTTTCCCCCAATTCTTATAGGATCTTCCCCAAACCTTTATAGGATTGTCCCCAAATTTTGTAGGATTTTCCCCAAACCCTTATAGGATCTTCCCCCAATTTTTATAGGATTGCCCCCAAATTTTTATAGGATCTTCCCCCAATTTTTATAGGATCATCCCCAAACTTTTATAGGATTGTCCCCAAATTTTGTAGGATTTTCCCCAAAGGTTTATAGGATTTCCCCCAAACTTTACAGAATCATCCCCCAATTTTTATAGAATTTTCCCCAAACCTTTTATAGGTTTTCCCCAATATTTTATAGGATTTTTCCCCAATTTTTGTAGGATCACCCCCAAACCTTTATGGGATTTTTCCCCAATTTTTTGTCAGATTGCCCCGAAACTTTTATAAGATTTCCCCAAACCTTTATAGGATTTTCTCCCAATTTTTATAGGATTTTCTCCCAATTTTTATAGGATCTCCCCCAAAAGTTTTATAGGGTTTCCCCAATATTTTATAGGATCTTCCCCCAATTTTTATAGAATTTTCCCCAAAACTTTCATAGGTTTTCCCCAATATTTTATAGGATTTTTCCCCAATTTTTGTAGGATCACCCCCAAAAATTTATAGGATTTTCCCCCAGTTTTTATAGGATTTTTGCCAAACCTTTATAGGATCCTCCCCTGATTTTTATAGGATTTTCCCCCAATTCTTATAGGATCATCCCCAAACCTTTATAGGATTGTCCCCAAATTTTGTAGGATTTTCCCCAAACCCTTATAGGATTTTCTCCCAATTTTTATAGGATCTTCCCCAAACCTTTTATAGGGTTTCCCCAATATTTTATAGGATTTTCCCCCAAATTTCACCATATCTCACCCAAACTTCGCCGCATCTTCCCCAAATTTTCTCACGCTCTCTGCCCCAAATTCCCCCGTTTTCCCCCCCAAACTCACCAGTTCTCATACTTGGGGAGGGGCAGCAGGGTCCCGTCGTCCTGCAGCCCCCTGAGCAGCTCCTTCCCCTCCTCGTCGGAGCCGTCGCAGAGCCGCAGGGCCCGGGGCCGGCACAGCCTCGCCCCCTCCTCCACGAACGCGCGCGCCGGGGGGGGCAGCGCCGCCAGGACCCCCCCGTGCAGCCCCCGCCTGGCGTTTTGGGGTGAAAAAGAGAGGAATTGGGGCAAAGGGTGAAAGGATCGAGCCCCCCCAGGGGGGGGTTGCGCAAGGCCCCGCTGCGGCCTTTGGTCTTTGGGATGGGGGGGTTGGAGGGGGGGGGGCAAAGGGCGAGGGGACGTGGACAGAGGGGGTGGACCCTGACCCTATAGAGCCCCCCTGACCCTATAGAGCCCCCCCCTGACCCTATAAGACCCCCAAGACCCCATAGACCCCCCCCAACCCTATAACTCCCTACGTGACCCCATAGACCCCCCCCATAACCCTATAGACCCTATAACACCCCCCAGACCCTATAGACCCCCCCCCAGACCCCCCTGACCCCACAGACCCTATAACACCCCCCAAGACCCCACAGACCCCCCCCAGCCCCTATAAGACCCCCAAGACCCCATAGACCCCCCCCAACCCTATAACTCCCCCCATAACCCCATAGACCCCCCCCAGACCCTATAAGACCCCCAAGACCCCAGAGACCCCCCCCAGACCCCTCTGACCCCATAGACCCTATAACCCCCCCCAAGACCCCATAGACCCCCCCCAGCCCCATAGACCCTATAACACCACCCAGTCCCTATAGACCCCCCCCAGACCCCTCCCAGCCCCATAGACCCTATAACACCCCCAAGACCCCATAGACCCCCCCCCAAACCCTATAACTCCCCCCATGACCCCATAGACCCCCCCCAGACCCCCCTGACCCCATAGACCCTATAAGACCCCCACGACCCCATAGAACCCCCCCAGACCCCATAGACTCCCCCCCAGACCCTATAATCCCCCCAAGACCCCATAGACCCCCCCCGACCCCAAAGACCCCCCACTCGACCCCTATAACCCCCCAAACCCCCCCCCCAGAGACCCCCGGCCCCATAGACCCTATAGACCCCCCCCCGACCCTATAACTCCCTCTATGACCCCCCAGACCCCCCCCAGACCCCCCTGACCCCATAGACCCTATAAGACCCCCAAGACCCCATAGAACCCCCCCCAGACCCCATAGACTCCCCCCCAGACCCTATAACCCCCCCATGACCCCACAGACCCCCCCCAACCCCACAGACCCCCCCATAACCCCTCAACCCCCCCCATGACCCCATGTGGCCCCCAAAATCCCCCAACTCCCCCCAAACCCCATATCCCCCCCATAACCCCCCCCCGACCCCATAAGGTCCCCAAAATCCCCATAACCACCCCAACCCCGTAACCCCCCCCACAACCCCATATGGCCCCAAAAAAGCCATATTTTCCCCCAAAACAGCCCCATATGGCCCCAAAATCCCCATATTTGCCCCAAAAACTACCCCATATGGCCCCCAAATCCCCGTATTTGCCCCAAAAACTACCCCGTATGGCCCCAAAACGCCATATAGCCCCCTCACAGCCCCAAAATCCAACGATTTTCCCCCAAAAGAGACCCTATAGCCCCAAAATCCCATTATTTTCCCCCAAAATCCCACCGTCTTCCCCCAAAGACCCCCTATATCCCCAAAATCCCCCTTTTTCCCCCAAAATCCCTTATACAGCCCCAAAAACCTCCTATTTCCCCCCAAAACCCCTTTACAGCCCCAAAATCCCCCTTTTCCCCCCCAAATCCCACTATCTCCTCAAAAACAGCACCTATGGCCCCAAAATCCCACTTTTTTCCCTCAAACCCCCCCATACAGACCCAAAAACCTCCTATTTTCCCCCAAAACCCCCATAGAGCCCCAAAACCCCACTTTTTCCCCAAAACACCCCCTTTTTCCCCCAAAGCAGCCCCTAAACCCCCCTATCTTCCCCCACAAACCCCAGAGAACCCCAAAATCCCCCTTTTTCCCCCCAAAACCCTATCTTTCCCCCAAAACCCCTCATACAGCCCCAAACCTCCCGTTTTTTCCCCCAAAAACCCTCATACACCCCAAAAATCCCCCTATCTTCCCCCACAACCCCCCTAGAGCCCCAAAATCCCCCTTTTTCCCCCCAAAACCCACCCGAAGGCCCTGAGGCACCCGATCGCCTTCTGCATCTCCGCCTCTGCCCCCCCTCCCCCCCCCCCCGGGTCCCTTTTTACCCCTTCGAAGGGGGGGGAGAGGGGGGGGGAGGACCCCAGGGTGGCACCCATGGGTGGGGGGGGGGGGAGGGGCACCCATGGGGGGGGGGCACCCATGGGTGGGGGGGGGGAAGGGGGGGGGCGGGGACCCCCCAAGCCCAACCCCCGTGTCCTAAAACCCCCCCTGATCCTCCAAAAACCCCAAAGCGACCCAAAAAAAACCACCCTAAAATGATTAAAAACCCTCGATTTTAACCCAAAAAGGATTAAAATGATAAAAAAAAACAATTTTGGAGATTTTTTACCTCAGAAACCGCCGCCGGGAGCCGCCGCCGCGCCCCCGCCGCCATTTTGTGCCCTCCTCAGGCAGCCCCCAGCCCCTTTTTCCTCTCAATTTTCCCTTTTTTTAACCTTTTTTCCCCATTTTTTTTTAATTTTTGGCTCTATTTCTCCTCCCGGGCGCTCCTCCTGGCGTTAATTAGCCTCGTTAATTAACCAGCGCCTCATTAAGCCCCGGCCGCTAATGGCGGAGCCGGGGGGCGCCTCAGGACCCTGATGTGGGGGGGGGGGGGGGGGGTAAGGGCGGGAAGGCTCTGCGCATGCGCAGTGCGCCCAAGTGAGGGCACGGCGCAGGTAAGGGCAACGCTCTGCGCATGCGCAGCGCCGCCATTATGGCTTCAGGGCGGGCTCTGCGCATGCGCAGTGAGGGGAAGTGAGGGCAAAGCGCGGGTAAGGGCAAGGTTCTGCGCATGCGCAGCGCCGCGCTGGCGGCTTCAAGGGGGGTTCTGCGCATGCGCGGCGGCGTGGCGTGAGGGCAAGGGGGAGCCGCCATTTTGTGAGGTGGGAGTGGGCGGGGCTTAATGGATTTAATGGAATTTTGCATATTAATGAGGGAATTATGAATATTAATTAGTTAAATCGGCTGAAACGGAGCGTAATTGGAGTCTGTGGGGGGTAAGTGATGGTAATTGGGGGGTTTGGGGGGATTGATGGGGGTTTGGTGGTGTTATGGGGGGTTTTGGGCCAAGGAGGGCGTTAATTAATGGATTAATTAACTAATTACGTCATTAATGTGATTAATTTAATGAGTTTTGAACTAATTGCGTCATTAATGTGAATATTTTAATGAGTTTTGATGATTAACGGACATAAACATGGATATTAATGAGGGTAGGCCTGATAATTTGGGGATTTTTTCTGATTTCGGCCCAAAAATGACAATTTTTGACAAAAAAAATAACAATTTTTGACAAAATATCTCAAGTTTTGCCCCAAAATTCTCAAATTTCTACAATTTAAAAAAAAATTCTCCACAGAATCTCAGGCTTCTCCCCCAAAATCTATGATTTCTCAGACAAAACCTTAATTTCCCCCAAAAAAATCTCAAAATTTCCCCCCGAAAGCTCAAAATTTCCCCCCAAAAACTCAAAATTTGCCAAAAACGTCAATTTTCTCCCCAAAACCCTCAATTTTTCCCCACATACTTAAAATTTCCCCCAAACATTCCAAGATTTTCCCAAAACATTTCAAATTTCGCCCCCAAAACCTTAAACTTTGGCCTTAAAATATCGAAATTCTCCCAAAACTCTCATTTTTTTTCCCAAAATTTTCAAATTTCTCTAAAAAATCCCCAAATCCACCCCGCCTGGCCCCGAGTAGCCCAAAATGGTGAAAAATGGCCCCAAAATGGCCCCAAATCCGCCCCAAATGGCCCCAAATGCCCCAAAATTGACCCAAAATGGCCCCAAATCTGCCCCAAAGACCCCAAATGGCCCAAAATGGTCAAAACTTGCCCCAAAATGGCCCCAAAGATCCCCAAATCAACCCAAAATCAACCCCAATTGGCCCCAAATACCCCAAAATTACCCCAAAATTGCCCCAAATCTGCCCAAAATACCCCAAAATGACCCAAAATGCCCAAAATGATCCAAAACGGTCAAAACTTGCCCCAGAATGGCCCCAAATCCCCGCAAATCAACCCAAAATCACCCCCAAGAAGGCGTCGGGGCTCCTAAAGCTTCATTAACCATTAATTAGTGTTTAATTAGCGTCCCTCCGAGGGTCATTAATTGCCCCTTAATTAATAAACCACGGCTGGTAATTGAGGGGGGGTGGGGGGGGCACTTGGGGGGCACTTATGGGGCAGTTCTGGGGTGATGTGGGGCACTTATGGGGCACTTGGGGGGCACTTGGGGGGTGATGGAGGCCCTTGTGGGGCAGTTATGGGTTGATGTGGGGCACTTATGGGGCACTTGGGGGGTGATGGGGGTGATGTGGGGCGATGTGGGGCAGTTGTGGGGTGATGGGGGCACTTATGGGGCAGTTGTGGGGTGATGTGGGGCAGACTTTGGGGGTCCCATCAGGTCTCGGTCGCCTCTGGGGGGTCTGGAAGAGAAGAAGGGGGGGGGTCAGATCTATGGGGCAGCCCCACAGATCTATGGGGCAGCCCCATGGATCTATGGGGCAGCCCTAGAGATCTATGGGGCATCACTAAGAATCTATGGGGCACCCCACAGATCTATGGGTCAGCCCCACGGCTCTATGGGGCACCTCTTGGGGATCTATGGGGCATTTCTCGGGGCGCTATGGGGCACCCCACTGATCTATGGGGCTGCCCCAAGGATCTTTGGAGCAGCTCCAGGGCTCTATGTGTCAGCTTCCTTGATCTGTGGGTCAGCCCTAGAGATCTATGGGGCACCCCACAGATCTATGGGGCAGCCCCACAGCTCCATGGGGCAGCTTCCTTGATCTATGGGGCACCCCACTGATCTATGGGTCAGCCCCAGGGCTCTATAGGGAAGCCCCACGGCTCTATGGGGCATCTCTCAGGGCTCTATGGGGCACCCCACTGATCTATGGGGCATCTCTCAGGGCTCTATGGGGCACCCCACTGATCTATGGGGCATCTCTCAGGGCGCTATGGGTCAGCCTCAGGGCTCTATGGGTCAGCCCCACATATCTATGGGGCAGATCCTGGGCTCTATGGGTCAGCCCTAGGGATCTATGGGGCAGCTTCCTTGATCTATAGGGCACCCCTAGAGATCTATGGGTCATCCCCAGGGCTCTATGGGTCAGCCCCACAGATCTATGGGGCAGCCCCAGGGATCCATGGGTCATCCCTAGCGATCTATGGGGCAGCTTCCTTGATCTATGGGTCATCCCTAAGGATCTATGGGGCAGCCCCACAGATCTATGGGGCAGCTCCTGGGCTCTATAGGGCACCCCTAAGGATCTATGGGGCAGCTCTCAGGGCTCTATGGGGCAGCCCTAGGGCTCTATGGGGCACCCCATGGATCCATGGGTCATCCGCAGGGATCTATGGGGCAGCTTCCTTGATCTATGGGTCTGCCCCATGGATCTATGGGGCAGCCCCACATCCAGGATCTATGGGGCAGCTCCAGGGCTCTATGGGGCACGCCAATGATCTATGGGTCAGCCCCATGGATCTATGGGGCATCTCTCAGGGCTCTATGGGGCATGTCTCGGGGCGCTATGGGGCACCCCAGAGATCTATGGGGCATGTCTCGGGGCGCTATGGGGCAGCCCCACAGATCTATAGGGCACCCCACAGATCTATGGGTCATCCACAGGGATCTATGGGGCACCCCAATGATGCATGGGTCAGCCCCACGGATCTATGGGGCACCCCTAGGGCTCTATGGGTCAGCCCCACAGATCTATGGGGCAGCCCCACGGCGCTATGGGGCAGCTCACCGCAGGCGGCCAGGGGCAGGACGTCGTCCCGGAAGGTGGCGAAGGCGTCGAAGGAGAACAGCAGGGACAGGGCCAGGGCCAGGCTCTGGGGGGCGGGGCCGGGTCAGCAGGGGGCGGGGCTTAGGGGGAGGGGGCGGGGCTTAAGGGAGGGGGCGGGGCTTAACGGGGAAGGGGTGGGGCTTGGGGGGAGGGGGAGGGGCTTAGGGGGAGGGGCGGGGCTTAGGGGAGGGGCGGGGCTTAGGGGAGGGGGCGGGGCTTTGGGGAGGGGGCGGGGCTTAGGGGGAGGGGCGGGGCTTAGGGGTAAGGGGAGGGGCTTAGGGGAGGGGTGGGGCTTAGGGGGAGGGGCGGGGCTTAAGGGGAAGGGGGCGGGGCTTACAGGGAAGGGGAGGGGTTTGGGGGCGGGGCTTAGGGGTAAGGGGAGGGGCTTAAGGGGAGGGGTGGGGCTTAAGGGGATGGGGGTGGGGCTTAAGGGAAGGGGAGGAGCTTGGGGGAGGGGCTTAGGGGAAATGGGTGGGGCTTATGGGGAGGGGGCGGGGCTTAGGGGCAGGGGGCGGGGCTTAGGGGAAATGGGAGGGGCGGGGCTTAGGGGGGAGGGGCGGGGTTTGGAGGCAGGGGGCGGGGCTTAGGGGAAATGGGAGGGGCTATGGGGAAATGGGAGGGGCTTAGGGGGAGGGGCGGGGTTTATGGGTAGGGGCGGGGCTTATAGGAAAGGGGAGGGGCTTAGGGGGCAGGGGGCGTGGCTTAAATGGAAAGGGGCGGGGTTTAGGGGCAGGGGGTGTGGCTTAAGGGGCAGGGGGCGGGGCTTAGGGGCAGGGGGCGGGGCTTGGGGGCAGGGGGCGGGGCTTAGGGCAGGGGGCGGGGCTTGGGGGCACTCACGAAGGTGGCCACGGCCAGGCCCTGGCGGGAGCCCGCGATGGCCACCAGGGCCACCAGGAGGGAAACCAGCGCCCCACTGACAGCACGGAGCAGGTCCTGGGGGCACCGAGCCATAGGGACACCACGGGACCCACAGGGACCCATAGGACCCATAGAGACCCCATGGGACCCATAGAGACCCCATAAACCCCATAGCACCCCATAGAACCCATAACAACCCACAGGACCCATAGAACCCCATAGGGACCCACAGACCCCATAGAGACCCCATAGGACCCACAGACCCCATAGAGCCCCATAGCGCCCCATAGGGACCCCATTAGACCCATAGAGACCCCATAGGGACCCCCAGACCCCATAGAGACCCCATAGGACCCCTAGGGACCCACTGGACCCATAGAAACCCCATAGGACCCATAGAGACCCCTTAGGGACCCCCAGACCCCATAGCACCCCATAGGACCTATGGGGACCCCATAGGGACCCATTAGGGACCCCATAAACCCCATAGCGCCCCACAGAGCCCATAACAACCCATAGGACCCATAGAAACCCCATAGGGCCCCATAGGGATACCAAGACCCCATAGCACCCCATAGAGCCCATAGGAACCCCACGGGACCCATAGGGACCCCATAGACCCTACAGGGACCCACAAGACCCATAGAAACCCCATAGGACCCCATAGGAATCCCCAGACCCCATGGGACCCATAGAGACCCACTGGACCCATAGAAACCCCATAGGGACACCAAGACCCCATAGGGACCCACAGAAACCCCATAGCACCCATACAACCCATAGGGACCCCATAGGGACCCACAGGACCCATAGAAACCCCATAAGGACCCCATAGAGCCCCATAACCACCCTATAGGGCCCCATAAGTACCACATAACCACCCCATAGAGACCCCATATTGCCCCATAGCGCCCCATAACCCCCTATAACCCCCCCCAACCACCCCATAACCGCCCCCCGACCCCATAACCCCCCCATAGTGCCCCACATCACCCCACAGCCACCCCATATCCCCCCATAACCACCCCATAGCGCCCCATAGCGACCCCATACCCACCCCACACCCCCCCCCCGACCCCACAACCCCCCGACCCCGTACCAGGCAGGCGCCGTGGGGCAGTTGTGGGGCGGGGCGCAGCAGCCGGGTCCCCAGGGCGGCCGCCCCCCACAGGCTCTGCCCCACGGCCACGGCCAGCGTGGGGGGCGCGGGGGCGGCCAAAAGGCACAGCAGCAGCAGCAGCAGCGCCTGCCCCATAGCGACCCCATAACCACCCCATAGGGACCCCATAGAGACCCCATAGACCCCATAGGGACCCCATAGAGACCCCATAGCGACCCCATAACTGCCCCATAGCGACCCCATAGGGACCCCATAGCGACCCCATAGAGACCCCATAGGGACCCCATAGAGACCCCATAGAGACCCCATAGAGACCCCATAACCACCCCATAGACACCCCATAGCTGCCCCATAGCGACCCCATAGCGACCCCATAGAGACCCCATAACTGCCCCATAGCGACCCCATAGAGACCCATAGAGACCCCATAGCGACCCCATAGGGACCCCATAGAGACCCCATAGGGACCCCATAGAGACCCCATAGCCACCCCATAGAGACCCCATAACTGCCCCATAGCGACCCCATAGAGACCCCATAGAGACCCATAGAGACCCCATAGAGACCCCATAGGGACCCCATAGAGACCCCATAGGGACCCCACAGAGCCCCATAGAGACCCCATAGAGACCCACAGAGACCCCATAGAGACCCCATAACCACCCCATAGAGACCCCACAGCAACCCCATAACTGCCCCATAGCGACCCCATAGCGACCCCATAGCCACCCCATAGCGACCCCATAGAGACCCCATAGAGACCCCATAGAGACCCCATAACCGCCCCATAGCGACCCCATAACCACCCCATAGAGACCCCATAGGGACCCCATAGGGACCCCATAGGGACCCCATAGAGACCCCATAACTGCCCCATAACTGCCCCATAGCGACCCCATAGAGACCCCATAGTAACCCCATAACTGCCCCACAGCGACCCCACAACTGCCCCATAGCGACCCCATAACCCCCCCATTTCACCCCATAGCTGCCCTATAGCGCCCCATAGCAACCCCTTAACCCCCCCACATTGCCCCATAGCCCCCATCTCACCCCATAGTGACCCCATAGCTGCCCCATAGCACCCCACACCCACCCCATAACCCCCTATAACCCCCCCATATCCCCCCATAACCCCCCCAAACCCACCCCATAGTGACCCCATAACCACCCCATAACCCCCCCTGACCCCATAACCCCCCCATATCTCCCCATAACCCACCCCATAGTGCCCCACAGCAACCCCATAACCCCCCACAGTGACCCCAAACCCCCCCATAACCCCCAAAACCCACCCCATAGAGACCCCATAACCCCCAAACCCCCCCAGTGACCCCAAACCCACCCCATAACCCCCCCTTGACCCCCTAAGCCCCCCAAACCCACCCCATAGAGCCCCATAGTGACCCCATAGCCCCCCATAACCCCCCCATAACCCCCCACACCCACCCCATAACCCCCCCAGACCCCAAAACGCCCCCTATAACCCCCCATAACCCCCCCAAATCCCCCCCATCTCACCCCATAACCCCCCATAGCCCCCCCATATCCCCCCATAACCCCCCCATCTCACCCCATAGTGACCCCATAACCCCCCCCCGTGACCCCATATCCCCCCCGACCCCATATCGACCCCCCCCGTGACCCCAAATCCCCCCCCCATTACCAGCTCTGCCCCCAGGAGCCTCCCCTTTGGGGTTCGCAGAGCCCCCAGGTCCCACAGCCCCTCCGGAGCCGGCCCCATAGCGGGGGGGGGGGGGGGACACGTGACTGGGGGGGCACGTGGGGGCACGGGGTCACGTGGGGGGGGAGGGGAAGGGCCGTGACTGGTACTGGGGGGACAATGGGGGCTCTGTGGGGATACTGGGAGGGGACTGGGAGGGGCTGGGGGGGGACTGGGAGGGGATTGGGGGTTACTGGGAGGGACTGGGAGGGGATTGGGGGGGACTGGGAAGGACGGGGATAAACTGGGGGGGACTGGGAGGGACTGGGATAAACTGGGAAGGGACTGGGAATGAACTGGGATGTACTGGGAGGTGGCTAGGACAGCCTGAGGTGAACTGGGCTGAACTGGGAACAAACTGGGATGGAACTGGGATGTACTGGGAGGCGACCAGGAGACTTGGGGTGAACTGGGAGCAACTGGGAACCAACTGGGATATACTGGGAAGAAACTGGTGGAACTGGGAGGCAACTGGGCTGAACTGGGGTAAACTGGGGAGGACTGGTGGAGAAGTAGGAGGGAACTAGGATGTACTGGGAATGAACTGGGGCAACTGGGAGGAAACTGGGAGAGCCTGGGAGCAACTGGGAATGAACTGGGATGCAACTGGGCTATACTGGGAGTGCCTGGGAGTGAACTGGGCTGAACTGGGAGTGACCAGGAGGGCCTGGTGGGCAACTGGGCTGAACTGGGCTGGAACTGGGCGAGCCTGGGAGTGAACTGGGAGCAACTGGGCTGGAACTGGGCTATACTGGAAGTGCCTGGGAGCGAACTGGGAGCAACTGGGAAGGAACTGGTCTGTACTGGGAATGAACTGGGGCAACTGGGAGGGACTGGGAGGCAACTGGGCTATACTGGGAGAGCCTGGGAGCAAACTGGGCTGAACTGGGGGCAACTGGGACATACTGGGAAGGAACTGGGCAAACTGGCAGGTAACGGAGTGAACTGGGAGCAACTGGGCTATACTGGGAATGAACTGGGCCAACTGGGAGTGACCAGGAGGGACTGGTGGGCAACTGGGCTGAACTGGGAGGCAACTGGGAGAGCCTGGGAGCGAACTGGGCTGAACTGGGAGGGACTGGAGGTGAACTGGGAGTAACTGGGATGGCACTGGGAAGGAACTGGGTGAACTGAGCTGAACTGGGAGCAACTGGGAATGAACTGGGATGCAAGCGGGCTATACTGGGAGTGCCTGGGGGTGAACTGGACTGAACTGGGAGCAACTGGTGGGCAACTGGGAGGTAACTGGGACATACTGGGAAGGAAATGGGTGAACTGGGAGGAACTGGGCTGAACTGGGAGCAACTGGGACATACTGGGAAGGCCTGGGAGTGAACTGGGAGGCAACTGGGCTGAACTGGGACGAACTGGAAGTAAACTGGGACGAACTGGGAGGGAACTGGGAGCAAACTGGGCCAAACTGGACCCCCCTCCCCCCTCCCCTTTAAGCCCCTCCCCCTCCCTTCAGGCCCCGCCCCAGTCACGTGACTCCGTCCGCCATCTTTGTTCCCCCCTCTCTTTATTACCCCCTCCCCCCCCTCCATATAAGGGCAAAGCCCCGCCCCCTCCTCCCTTCAAGCCCCGCCCCCCTCCTCTCAGGCTCCGCCCCCTTTGTTCTCTAAGCCCCGCCCCCTCCCCCTTTAAGCCCCGCCCCCCCCAGGCCGACGTCCAATCCGGCGCCACCTGCAACGATAAGAGAGAGAGAAGGGGGCGGGGCCAAGGGGGGAGGGGGCGTGGCCAAAGGAGGAGGAAAGGGGGCGGGGCCTCTGGTGGGGGGAGCCACGCCCCCCTCCAAAAAAGGAAAAAGGGGGCGGGGCTTAGAGGTGGGCGGCGGCCTCAGTAGGGGGAGTACCAGGAAGTGGCGCGGGCGCGGCCCCTGCGGAGAGACGAGAGGGGGGCGGGGCTGGAGGACCAAAGGGGGCGGGGCTGGAGGACCCAGGGGGCGGGGCTTAAAGGGAAAGGGGGCGGGGTTTGAGGGCTCGGGGGCGGGGCCAGGGAGCCAATGGGGAGCCCTATAGGAGGCCCTGTGGCCCCGCCCCCTTGTGGCCACGCCCCCTTGTGGCCACGCCCCCCTATGGCCACGCCCCCCTATGGCCACGCCCCCCTCAAGCTCCAACCCCTATTGGTTCATCCAATTAAGCCCCGCCCCCTTTAAGCCCCGCCCCCTCCCCATTCCTTATATAGGACCCCAGCCCCTTAAGCCCCGCCCCCTTTGCACCTTAAGCCACGCCCCCTTGTGGCCCCGCCCCCTTAAACTCAGCCCCCTATTGGTCCACCCCATTAAGCCCCGCCCCCTTTAAGCCCCGCCCCCTCCCCATTCCTTATATAGGACCCCAGCCCCTTAAGCCCCGCCCCCTTTGCCCCCTTAAGCCCCTCCCACCTCAAACCCCGCCCCCTATTGGTCCACCCCCTTAAGCCCCGCCCCCTGAGGCTCCTCCCACTTAAACCACGCCCCCCTTTAAGCCCCGCCCCCTCCCCATTCACTATTTAGGACCCCAGCCCCTTAAGCCCCGCCCCCCTTGGACCCCACCCCTTTAAGCCCCGCCCCCGACCCCACCCCTTTAAGCCCCGCCCCCTGAGGCCCCACCCACTCAAGCCCCGCCCCTTTTAACCCCTCCCTTCCCCTATTCCTCCCTATAGAGACCCCCAACCCCCCTCCCCACCCAAACCCCGCCCCCTTAGACCCCACCCCTTTAAGCCCCGCCCCCTGAGGCCCCAGCCACTCAAGCCCCGCCCCCCACCACTTAAACCACGCCCCCTTTAGGCCACGCCCACCCCTCTATCTGCTCCCATAGGCACCATAGGGACCCCCAACCCCCCTCCCCACCCAAACCCCGCCCCCTCCGGCCCCACCCCTTTAAGCCCCGCCCCCTGAGGCCCCACCCACTCAAGCCACGCCCCTTTTAACCCCCTCCCTTTCCCCTATTCCCCCCATAGAGCCTCCTATAGGGGACCCCTCCCCCCCAAAGCCCCCTCCCCTCCCCAAACCCCGCCCCCTTTGACCCCACCCCTTAAGCCCCGCCCCCTAAGACCCCACCCCCTTAAGCCCCGCCCCCCACCACTTAAACCACGCCCCCTTTAGGCCACGCCCACCCCTCTATCTGCTCCCATAGGGACCCCCAACCCCCCTCCCCACCCAAACCCCGCCCCCTCCGACCCCACCCCCTTAAGCCCCGCCCCCTGAGCCCCCTCCCACTTAAGCCCCGCCCCCTTTAGGCCCCGCCCCCCACCTGTAGGCCCTCCCGCGGGGCCGGCTGTAGGCGCTGTAGAAGCGGGCGCGGGCGGAGCTGAAGCCGCCCCCTCGACCCCGGTACCGAGCCCGGGGGAAGCCCCGGTCGGTGCTGCTGATCCCCGGCCGATTGGTCCGTTTGGGGATCACCTGTGACGTCATCAAAGGGGCGGGGTCATAAAGACACGCCCTCTGAAGACACGCCCGCTTTTGGGGGGGGGCACGCCCCCGTTTTGGGGGGAAAAACCCCGGTTTTGGGACCTTAATCTGCCGCCCGCGGAACAGGGACTCGTCCAGCGCCATCGACGTCCGCACCGACTCCTTGTCCGAGAACTCGATGTAGGCGAACCTGGTTTGGGGCAAAATCACACAATTTTGGGTCATTTCAACCTTTTTGAGGCCCTTTTCTATCATTTTAGAACCTTTCAGTTATTTTTAGGGGGTGTTTTGGGGGTTATTTGGGGAGTTTGGGTCAGTTTTCAAAGTTTTTCGAGGTGGTTTAGTTTTGGGGAACCTTTTTTGGTGCAAAATCACAACTTTTTGGGTCAATTCCGAATTTTTCCATCCCTTTTACATCATTTTAGAACCTTTCAGTTGTTTTTAGGGGGTGTTTTGGGGGTTATTTAAAGAGTTTGGGTCATTTTTAACACTTTTTCAAGGGGGTTTGGTTTTGGGAAGCCTTTTTTTGGGGGAACCTTTTTTGGGGCAAAATCACAACTTTTTGGGTCAATTCAATCTTTTTCAGGCCCTTTTCCATCATTTTAGAACCTTTCGGTTATTTTTAGGGGGTGTTTTGGGGGTTATTCAAGGACTTTTGGTCGTTTTAAAACGTTTTTCAAAGTGGTTTACAGTTTTGGGGAACCTTTTTTGGGGCAAAATCACTTTTTGGGTGATTTCAATCTTTTTTGGGTCAATTCCGAATTTTTCCGTCCCTTTTCAATCGTTTTAGAACCTTTCGGTTATTTTCACGGGGTGTTTTGGTGGTTATTTGGGGAGTTTGGGTCATTTTTCAAAGTTTTTCAACGTGGTTTACAGTTTTGGGGTGTTTTGGGGCAAAATCGCACAATTTTGGGTCATTTCAATCTTTTTCCATGCCTTTTCCCTTTTTTAAAAACCTTTCCGTTATTTTTAGGGGGTGTTTTGGGGGTTATTTGGGGAGTTTTGGTCATTTTTAAGACTTTTTCAAGGGGGTTTAGTTTCAGGGAACCTTCTTTTTGGGTCAAAATCACAACCTTTTGGGTCATTTCAATCTTTTTCGGGCCCTTTTCCATCATTTTAGAACCTTTTGGTTATTTTTAGGGGGCGTTTTGGGGGTTATTTGTGGAGTTTGGTTCACTTTTCAAACTTTTTTGACGTGGTTTACAGTTTTGGGGGATTTTGCCTTTTTTGCACTTTTTTGGGGGATTTTCATAATGTTTGCAGTGTTTAGGGTCCATTTCAGGTCCTTTTTGGGTCCCTTTGGGGCCATTTTGGGTCTCTTTGGGGCCATTTAGGTCCCTTTTGGGCCATTTTGGGTCCCTTCTGGTCCCTTTTGGGTTTCTTTGGGGCCATTTCGGGTCAATTTGGGTCACTTTTGGGTCTCTTTGGGGCCATTTAGGTCCCTTTTGGGTCCCTTTGGTGTCCTTTAAGGTCCCTTTTGGGCCATTTTGGGTCCCTTTGGGTCCATTTTTGGCCATTTTGTGTCCCTTTGGCTCCCTTTTAGGTCTCTTTGGGTCCATTTCGAGTCCATTTTCGCTCCCCCTCCCCCCTCCCTCCCCTCCCTTCACATTTTGGGTTTAATTCCGCCCTTTTCGGGCCCCGCTTACCCCTTGGGGTGCCCGCTGTACTTGTCGCACAGGATGGTGACGCGGTTGACGGAGCCGCAGCCGTGGAAGTGGGCCTCCAGCTCCTCCGCCGTCGCCCCGTAATCCACCTAATTAACACCGGGGTAATTAGGCTTAATTAACGAGGGGGGTGGGGGTTAATTATTTAGGGGGGTTAATTAATTAAGGGGCTCGTTAAGGCCTTACATTGCCCACGTAGATGGAGCGAGCGTCGGCCTCCATCTTCTCCTCCAGGGACATGATCACCGGGCCGGCTGCGGGGGGAGGAGCCTCGGTGAAAAGGGGCGGGGCTTAGGGGAAAGGGGGCGGGGCTTGGGGGAATGGGGCGGGGTTATGGTAATGAGGGGTGTTGGGGGAGGGGGCGGGGTCCTTGGTCAAAAGGGGTGGGGCTTAGGGGAAGGGGTGGGGTTATTGTAATGAGGGGGGCGGGGTCTAAAGGGAAAGGGGTGGGGCTTCAGAGAAAGGGGGCAGGGCTTAGGGAAAAGGGGTGGGGCCTAAAGGGGAAAGGGGGCGGGGTTATGGTAATGAGGGGGTGCCCAAGAGGGAAAGGGGGCGGGGTTTCAGGGAGGGGGCGGGGTCTGAGGGAAAGGGGGCGGGGTTATGGTAATGAATGGGCGTGGCCTAAGGGAAAGGGGCAGGGTTTCAATGGAAAGGGGGCGGGGTTATGGTAATGAGGGGGTGCCCAAGGGGGAAAGGGGACAGGGTTATGGTAATGAGGGGGGCGTGGCCTAAGATAAAGTGGGTGGGGTTATGAAAATGAGGGGGCTGTTGGGGAAAGGGGGCAGGGTCTAAAGGGGGAAGGGGGCGGGGTTATGGTAATGAAGGGGTGTGGTCTAAGATAAAGGGGGTGGGGATATGGTAATGAGACTGGGGTTATGGTGATGAGGGGGCATGGCCTAAGAGGAAAGGGGGTGGGGTTATGGTAATGAGAGTGGGGCTATGGTAATGAGGGGGGCGTGGCCTAAGAGAAAGGGGGTGGGGTTATGGTAATGAGGGGGGTGTGGCCTAAGGCAAAGGGGCAGGGTTTTGGGGAGGGGGCGGGGTCTAAATGAAAGGGGGTGGGGTTTTCAGGGAAAGGGACGGGGTTTAAAGGAAAGGGGCGGGGTTATGGTAATGAGGGGGGCGTGGTCTCACCGTTGCCCGGCGGGGGGCTCATGTTCATCTGTTTCTCCACCTCGTTCTGCAGCTCTTTCAGCTTCTCCGCCTCCTCCTCCATCTCCCGCACCCGGGCCTTGATGGCCTCCAGCTCCTGCAGGGAAAGGGGGCGGGGTTTAAAGGGCTGGGCCACGCCCACAAGGCTGGACACGCCCACTGGTGGGGTGGGGGCACGCCCACTGGGAGGGGGTACCCCCCATGTGGGACCAGACCCCCCTCACGTGACCCTAACACCCCCCCATGTGACCCCATATAACCTCAGACCCCCCTCACGTGACCCCATGTGGCTCAAGACCCCCCTCACGTGACCCTAACGCCCCCCATGTGACCCTAGACCACCCCCATGTGACCCCAGACCCCCCCCTTCATCACCCAGGACCCCCCTCGCCTACCCCAAGTGACCCAAAACCCCCCTAAACCCACCCCAGACCCCCAAAAAAACCCCAAATCACCTTTTCCGGCCAAATTCCCCCCTCACTTGACCCCAGACCCCCCCCATGTGACTCAAGACCCCCCTCGAGCCCCAAAAACCCCATTTCCCACCCTAATTCCCCCCCCACGTGACCCCAGAAACCCCCTCACCCCACCCCACGTGACCTCAGCCCCCCTCACGTGACCCTAAACCCCCCTCACACCCCCCACGGCCCCCCAAAACCCCATTTTCCACCCAAATTCCTCCCCCACGTGACCCCAGACCCCCCCACCCCCCATTTTCCCGCCAAACTCCTCCCCCACGTGACCCCCTCCCCCCTCACCCCCCCCATTTCACCCCCCAAGCCCCGGTTTCCCGCCATTTCCTTCCTCCACGTGACCCCAGGCCCCCTCCCTTCCCTCCTCCCACCCCTTAAACTCCCCCCAAACCCCCTAAAAACCTCCCCAAACCCTCCTCAAACCCCCCAAACCACCTCGAATCTCCCCAAACTGCCTCTAAACCTCCCTAATACCCTCTCACCCTCCCAAAACCCCCCTCAAACCTCCCCCAAACCTCTCAAATCCCCTTCAAATTGCCCCCAAACCTCCCCAATTCCCTCTCACCCTCCCCCAAACCCCCTCAAATCCCCCCCAAACCGCCTCCAAAGCCCCCCAATCCCCCTCAAACCACCCCCGAAACCCCTCAAACCCCACTCAAGCCACTCCCAAACCCCACTGAACCCCCTCAATTCCCCCCACATCGCCTCCAAACTCCCCCAATCCTCCTCAAATCCCCCCAAACCCCCCTAAACCCCCTCAAACCAACCCCTAAACCCCACTCAACCCCCCCCAAGCCCCCTCAAATGCCCCCAATCCCCCCCTCCAACCCCCCATTTTCCCCTCACCGGGTCCTCGATGGCGGAGTCCCCCGCGTCACCGTCCCCCAGCCCGGCCTCCTCCTCCAGCTCCTCGTGGCCTTCGTGAGGCGCCTGCGGCCCGGCGGCTCCCCCGGCACCACCTCCACCACCACCGGCACCACCAGCGGCCGCTCCGCCACCACCCCCACCACCACCCCCGGCCCCCCCCGCGGAACCCAACAACGACGACACCGCCCCGGCGGCTGCACCAGCGGCCGAAGAAGGCGACGAGGAAGAGGAGGCGGCACCAGAAGCGGCTCCCCCGGCCCCCCCAGGGCCTCCCCCGGAGCCCCCCAGGGCCGCTCCGCCGCCGCTTCCCCCCCTCTCCCTCTCCCCACCCCCCCCACCCCCAGCCCCTCCACCACCCCCACCCCCCCCTCCTCCTCCTCCACCGCCTCCTCGGCTCCCCCGGCCGCGAGCCCCGCTCTCCCCCGCGGCCTCGTCCCCGTGGTGGTGGTGGTGATGGTGGTGGTGGTGGGCGGAGGAGCCCAGCCCGTTGCCGTAAGGCCCCGGCCCGGGGCCTGGCTCCGAGGCCGAGGCCGCCGCCGCCTGCCCGGAGCCAGCGGAGCCGCCGCCTCCCCGCAGCGCCGCCGCCGCCATCTCCGCCCGACGCATGCGCGGCGCCGCCGAGCGCTGATTGGTCGAAAGCGGCTCCGGGGGCGGGGACAAGGGGGAGGACGGGCGGTGATTGGTTGAGAGGGGTTAGAGGGGCGGGGCTATGAGGGGGGGAGGTATGGGGGGGTCTTAAAGGGGACGCGGCGCACGGAGGGGGAATGGTGAGTTTTTAGTTAATTTTGGGGGGTTTTAGTTAATTTTGGGGGGTTTTTCGGGGATTTTTAGAGGTTTTGGGGAGTGGGGGGGGAGTGGGGTTGGTTGGGGTTTGAAGGGGGTTTATGGGGGGTTAGGGGAGGGTGTGGGTGGGTAATGGGTCGTTTTCCCCTCAGTCTCCTTCTCGGCCCTGAAAAATCGTGTTTTTTCCTCATTTTTATGCTTAATTTTGTTAATATTAAAATTTTTAATTGATATTGTGTAAATTTTACCTCAGGATTTTGGTAATTTTGGGTTTATGTGGGGTTTAGAGGGGTTAAGAGAGAGATGGGTAATGTCTTGTTTCCCCCTCAGTCTCCTTCTCGGCCCTCAAAAAAATGTTTTTTTCCTCGATTTTATGCTTAATTTTGTCAATATTAAAATTTTTAAGAATTATTAAGAAAATTTTACCTCAGGATTTAAGTATTTTGGGGTTTATGTGGGGTTTAGAGGGGTTAAGAGAGAGGAAGGATGGGTGAAGGCTCATTTTCCCCTCAGTCTCCTTCTCGGCCCTCAAAAAACCATTTTTTCCCTCTTTTTTGTGTCTAATTTTATCAATATTAAAATTATTAATAGTTATTCTGTAAAGGTTACCTCAGGATTTAAGGAATTTCGGGTTTATGTGGGGTTTAGAGGGGTTAAGAAAGAGGAAGGATGGGTAAGGGCTCGTTTCCCCCTCACAGCCCTTCTTGGCCCTCAAAAAAACGTTTTTTTCCTTGTTTTTGTGCTTAATTTTGTCAATATTTAAATATTTAATACTTTTTACGTAAATTTTACCTCAGGATTTAAGTAATTTTGGGTTTATGTGGGGTTTAGAGGGGTTAAGAGAGAGGAAGGATGGGTAATGGCTCATTTCCCCCTCGGTCTCCTTCTCGGCCCTCAAAAAACGTTTTTTTTCCTCATTTTTATGCTTAATTTTGTCAAGATTAATATTTTTAAGAGTTATTATGTAAATGTTACCTCAGGATTTTGGTAATTTTGGGTTTATGTGGGGTTTAGAGGGGTTTGGGGGAGAGCACAGATGGGTAATGGCTCATTTCCACCACACAGGCCCTAAAAAAACCACTTTTTCCACCATTTTTATGCTTAATATTGTTCTTACCGAGATTTTAAATGGATATCGAGCAAATTTTACCTCATAATTTAAGAACTTTTGGGTTTCTGTGGGGTTTAGAGGGGTTAGGGGAGAGTCCAGAGGGGTAATGGTGCTTTTCTCCCCCTCAGAGCCCTTTTAGGCCCTCAAAAACCATTTTTCTCCTCATTTTTACCTTTTCTTGTGTTTTTAATCAACATTTTCACTCGCTATTGTGCATATTTTACCTCATAATTTAACTCATTTTGTGTTTATTTCAGATTTAGAGGGGTCAGGAGAGAGCGCGGAAGGGTAACAGCGCTCGTCTCCCTCTCAGAGCCCTTTTCGGCCCTCAAAAACCGTTTTTTTTTCCCCCATTTTTACCCAAAATCGTGTTTTTATCCTCATTTTAACCAATATTGTGCATTTTTTCCCTCAGAATTTAGCAAATTTCCCATTTATTTTGTTTTTACAGGGGTCAGGAAAGGACACTGCGGGCTCATAGGGCTCACTTCCCCTTCAGAGCCCTTTTTGGGCCCTAAAACCCACTTTTTTCCCCATTTTAATCAAAAACTGTGCTTTTACCAATATTTTAACTAATTATTATATATGTGTAACCTCATCATTTCATTAATTTAATTAATTTCGTATTTATTTTGCCTTTAGAGGGGTAAGGAACGCCCACAGCTGGCTGACAGCACTCAATTCCCCCTCACAACACTTTGTTTTTTCCTTAAAAAAACCCTTTTCTCCCAATTTTTAACGTAAATTGTGCTTTTTAAAAATAAAAGTATTAAATTTTATGCATATGTAATATTATGAAGTGATTAATTTATATATATTTTTTTTATTTTAGAGGCGGAAGGAAGGCACACTGCTGCCTGTCGGCGCCCGTTTCCTCCTCCAAGCCCCATCTTTGCCCTTAAACCCCTTTTTTTCGATATTTCCATTATTATTTATGTAATTATCTGTACTTTAATTACTAATTACGCAATTTTTGCCACATAATTCAATTATTTTAGTTTTTTTTGCCTGTTTTAACGGCATGTGCAAAGCACACTGAGAGCTGACAGCTCCGATTTCCCCCTCACCACCCCTCCCTGCCCCTAAAAACCCCTTTTCCTCACAATTTACATTATTTTTACTAATTATTTTTACATTATTTATTACTAATTTTATTTAAAAAATATCCACGATAATTAATTAAATAAAAAGATTTCCTCAAAACTTCATTGTTTGCAGTCTTTGTGCAAGGCCGTGCCAAGCGCCTCTCAGAGGGTCACCCTCGCATGCCCTTAAAATCCCCTTTTTCTCACCATTTTCCCCCTGAATTACGTCATTATCAAAACCTTAATTAATTTTAATCTCTTTCAGTTAATTATTTTGCACACATTTCCTCAAATTTTCTCAATTTAAGCTCTTTTCAACAGCGAAAACAAAGCACGCTGCTGACCGACTGCCCAAATTTCCCGCTCAGGACCCATTTTCTACCCTTAAAAAACCCCTTTTCCTCGCCATTTTAATCATTAATTATATTCCTACCCCGTTTTTAATTATTAAGCACCCGTTTCTCCACAAATTAATTATTTTTAATTATTTACATTGGTTTTTAATGGCACGGAGAACACACGGTGCTGAGCAATGGCGCTCATTTCCCCCTACAGAGCCACTTTCCACCCCAAAAAAAACTTTTTTTCCCCATTTTAATCACTAATTATGCTTGTGCAAACGCTATAATTAATTATTCTCCCCTCAATAATTAATTATTTTAAGACATTTTTAATTATTTATCCACTTTTAAAGGCATAAGTACAGCATACTATGGACTGACAGTGCCCGTTTCCCCCTCAGAGCCCATTCTCCACCCCCAAATTCAATTTTTCTTAATTTTTAATTATTAATTGCGTAAATATCAATTAATTAATTAATAATTACTCACAGATTTCCACAAAAAAAGCCAAATTTTTACTTTTTTCCCCGCTTTTGAAGGCCCACGCAAAGCCCGCCGCCATCTCAGCCTCCCTTCCCCTCAGTCTCCCCCCCCCTCATTAATTAATTACCCCCCCGGTTAATTAATTAGCTGATTAACCCCGCCGACTGGAGCAGCCAATTAACAAAGCTCCGTTAATAAAGCTCCGTTAATACTTATTAATTAGCGAGGTAATTAGCGGGCGGGTAATTAAGGACCCGGTTTGAGGAGGCCGCAGCCTGGGGGTGGGTTAATTAATGAGCAATTAATTAATTAATTAACTGCAGCGGGTTAATTAATGAGCAATTAATGGCGAGGGGTTAATTAATGACCAGTTAATTAAGGGGGGGGGGCGGGGGGAGCGTGCATGAGCGGCCGCTCGAAAAAGGACGGGAAATGGGGGGGGGGCAGATTTTGGGGTGAAATGAGGCGAATTTGGGGTGAAATGAGGTGAAATTGGGGTTTTTGGGGGGTGAGGGGGGGGGTATGGGGGAAAGTGAAAAGATTTGGGGGAATTGGGGGAAGATTTGGGAAAATTTGGGGGGAATAGGGGGAGCGAGGGGATTTGGGGGAAAACTGAGAGGAATTGGGGTTTGTAGGGAAATGGAAAATCTGTGGAGAATTTGGGGGGAATTGAGGGGATTTGGGGAAAAAAAAGGGAAATTGGGTGTGGGGAAACTGAGGCAAGGCTTTTTTTTTCCCCTAAAGTTGGAATGTGAGGGGAATTGGGGTGAAAGTGGAGAGAATTGGGAAAAGTGAGGGGGGTTGGGTGAAATTTGGGGGGATTTGGGGAAATTGAGGGAAAATTTGTGGAGATTTGGGGAAATTGAGGGGATTTGGGGGAAAAGCAGCAAAAATAAGGAAAATTGGGGAGAGCTGAAGGAAGCTGTGGGAGGGAATTGGGTGAAATAGAGGGGAAATTGGGCAAAAATGGGGAATTAGGGGAAACTGAGGTAAAATTGGGGAGATTGGAGGGGGAAAGTGGGGGAAATTGGCCCAAATTGGGGCAAAAGAGGGGAATTGGGGGTGATTTGGGGTGGGACCAGGGTGAAAGTGAGGCGGAGTTGGGGAAAAATTGGAGAAAGTGAGGGAAATTGGGCAAGACTGGGGAAAACGAGGAAATTTGGGAGGAGGAATTAGGAGAAAGAAATTTGGGGGAAATTGGGGGGATTACAGGGGAAAATGGGGAGAAAATTGAGGGAATTTGAAGGGAAATTGAGTAGAAAAGGGGGATTTGAGGGGAAATTGAGGAGAAAAGAAGGGATTTGAGGGGAAAATGGGAAAAAAGAGGGGATTTGAGGGGAAAAAGGGAGATTTGAGGTGAAATTGAGGGAAAAAGGGGGATTTGAGAGGAAATTGAGTAGAAAAGAGGGGATTTGAGGGGAAATTGGGGAAAAAAGAGGGGATTTGAGGAGAAAATGGGGGAAAAGGGGAGAATTGAGGGGAAAAAGGGGTATTTGAAGGGAAACTGAGGGAAAAAAGAGGGATTTGAGGGGAAATTGAGTGGAAAAGGGGGGATTTGAGGGGAAATTGAGTAGAAAAGAGGGGATTTGAGGGGAAATTGAGGAAAAAAGGGGATTTGAGGGGAAATTGAGGGGAAAAGGGGAGATTTGAGGGGAAACTGGGGAGAATAGGGGTGATTTCAGTGGAAATTGGGGAAAAAAGAGGGGATTTGAGGGGAAAAATGGGGAAAAGGGGAGAATTGAGGGGAAAAAAGGGGGGGTTTGAGGGGAATTTCAGGGGAAAAGGGGTTTTGATGTGAAATTGAGGGAAAAAAGGGGGATTTGAGGGCAAATGGGGCAAAAGGGGGGATTTAAGGGGAAAAAAGGGATATTTGAAGGGAACCTGAGGTAAAAAGGGGGGATTTAAGGTGAAATTGAGGCAAAAAAGGTGAATTTGAGGGCAAAACTGCCATTTGGGCCCATCTCCAGGCACCCCGGGGGACCCCCGCGAGCAGCACAGATTTGGGCCCAAACCAGGCGGAATCGGGCAACCCGGGGGCAGTCGGGGTGACCCCCCCGCCCCGTCCCCACCCCCCCCTTGTCCTTGTCACCCCCCTCATCCTCACCCCCCCCGGGGCCGAAGGTCCGGGCCCCGTTATCAGCGCGGGGAGGTGAGGCCGAAGGTCGGCGGGCAAGGAGACGCCGAGGAGACGCCGGGGGGGGGGGTCCCTTCTCCCCCGATTTTCACCTTTTTCCCCCCATTTTTGCCCCCTTCCCACCCCCCTGGGGTGTTCACTACACTCTCGGGGTGCCCCCTGTGTTTTTCGGGGGGGTTTCGCTGTTTTTTGGGGAAATTTTACCTCAGGGTTTTGAGGCGTCCTCCTCGCTCTTGAGGGGCGCTCCGCCATTTTGAGGGGCTCCCCTGCGTCTTCGGGGGTTCTCCTTCATTTTTGGGTGATTTTCCTTCATTTTTTGGGTGTTTTTCTTAATTTTTGGGGTGTCTTCCTTCATTTTGGGGTGTTTTCCTTCATTTTTTTGTGAGTCTTTCCTTCATTTTTGTGTGTTTTTCCTTCATTTTGGGGTGTCTTCCTTCACTTTTGGGGTGCCTTCCTTCATTCCTGGGATTTTTCCTTTAATTTTTGTGAGGTTTTTCCTTCGTTTTTATTTTTTCCCTTCTTTTTTTGGGTGTTTTCCTTCATTTTTGTGAGGTTTTCCCTTAATTGTGGATTTTTTCCTTCGTATTTGGGGATTTTTCCTTCATTTGGGGGGGATTTTCCTTAAATTTTGGGGGCTTTTCCTTCACTTTTTGGGGTTTTCCCTTCATTTTTGATTTTTTTCCTTCACTTTTTGGGGTCTTTCCTTCACTTTTTGGGATCTTTCCTTCACTTTTTGGGTCTTTCCTTCACTTTTGGGGTCTTTCCTTCACTTTTTGGGTCTTTCCTTCACTTTTGGGGGTTTTCCCTTCATTTTTGTTTTTGTTCCTTCATTTTGGGGGGGTTTCCCTTCATTTTTTAATTCTTCCCTTCATTTTTGGGCTGTTTTCCTTCATTTTTGGGCTGTTTTCCTTCATTTTTGGGGTGTTTTCCTTCACTTCTGAGCTTTTTTCCTTCACTTTTTGGGGTCTCCCCTCCGTTTTGAGGCTTTCTCCCCATTTTTTGGGGTCCCCTTTCCTTTTCCGGGGGGGTTTCCTCCGTTTTGAGCCTTTTTCCCCCATTTTCGAGGCCTCCCCATCCAATTTGAGCCCATTTCCCCATTTTTAGCGCCTTCCCCCTCCATTTTCAGCCCATTTCCCTATTTTTAGGCACCTTTCCCCTCCATTTTAAGCCAATTTCCCTATTTTTCATCACCCCCCCCCCCATTTTTCCTCTTTCTCCCCCTTTTCACCCCTTTCCCTTTATTTCTGTGACCATTTCTCCCCCATTTTCACCCAATTCCCCTTTATTTTTTTAAATTACCCCCCATTTCACCCTTTTTCTCCTCATTTTCACCCATTTTCCCCTTATTTTTTCAAATAACCCCCCCATTTCACCCTTTTCTCCCCATTTTCCCCTTATTTTTTTGAAGAACCCCCCCTTTTTCCCCCTTTTCCCCCCATTTTAACCTAAATTCCCCCTTATTTTTTTAAAATACCCCCCCATTTCACTTTTTCTCCCCATTTTCACCCAAATTCCCCTTATTTTTTTGAAGAACCCCCCCATTTTCCCCCTTTTTCCCCCATTTTAACCTAAATTCCCCCTTATTTTTCAAATAACCCCCCCATTTCATCTTTTTCTCACCCATTTTCCCCTTATTTTTTTTAAATAACCCCCCCCATTTTACCATTTTCTCCCATTTTTCACCCATTTTCCCCTATTTTTTTAAAATAACCCCCCCATTTCCCCCTTTTTCCCCCATTTTCACCCAAATCCCCTTTATTTTTTAAATAACCCCCATTTCCCCCCTTTTCCCCCCATTTTCCCCTAAACCCCCCCTTAATTTTATTTTTGACCCTTCCCTTTTCCCTTTACCCCAACCCTCCCCCAAAACCCCCCCTTTTCCCCCAAACCCCCCCTTTCCCCCAAAACCCTCCCCCAAACCCCACCCTCCCCCAAACCCTCCCCTGCCCTGCTGCAATAAACGACCCCCGATAAGCCATTGGCAGGGGGTGGGGGGGGGGCCCCCCCAAGGAGCCCCTCCCCAAAAGAGGTGTGCACAGACCCCCGCCCAGGGTGGGGGGGGGGGGCGGACGTGGCCCTGAAGAAGGAGATCGGGCTGCTGAGCGCCTGCGGCGTCGTCGTCGGTCAGCCCCACCCCAAATTGACGCCCCCCCCCCCTTGATTGACCCCCCCCCCAAAAAATTTGGATCCCCACTCTTGATTTATCCATTCTCCCCACCCATTCACAGCCCCTCCCCCTCACAAGCAGCTGTCACCTTCAGCCGCCTGGCACTGGAGCTGGGGGAGAGAGCAAACCCTAAAAATACCTTAAAAAAACCCTAAAAACCCCTAAAAAAAACCTAAAAATTCCAAAAACCAACTGAAAAACCCCTAAACTAAAAATAAACCCAAAATCAAAGGGTTTTAGGGGGCAACCCCACCCCTGAGCGTTTTGGGGGGGGTTTTCGGGTTGTAGGGGGGTTTTGGGGGGGGTTAGGGTTTATTTTGTGCTTTTTGGGGGATTTTGGGGGTTTTTTGGGGATTACGGTAGTTTTTGGGATTGGGGGGTGAATTGGGAATTTTTGGAGTTTTGAGGATTTTGGGGTTATTGGAGGGTTTGGAGGGGTTCTGGGGATTTAGGATGTTTTTGGGGGGATTTAGGAGTTTTTGGGGGGATTTAGATATTTTTGGGGGGACTTGGGATTTTTGGGGGGATTTTGGGATTTTTAGGGGGATTTAGAGGAAGAAGTTTGGGGGGATTTTGAGAAAAAGGGGTTATTGAGGAGGTTTTTAGGGGGATTTGAGGGGTTTTTAGGGATTTTTGGGGGGATTTTGGATTTTTAGGGGGAATTTAGGATTTTTGGGGTTATTAGGGGGGGATTTAGGGTTTTATTAGGGAGAAAAGTAATTTGCATGTTTTGGGGTAATTTAGGGTTTGGTTTTGGGGTTTGGGGATCTTTAGGGTCTTGGGGAGGGTTTTGGGGGATTTTGGGGGATCTAAATCTCTGAGCATTCTGAATTTGATGAGATTTTGGGTCGTGCGCTCCCCACGACCACCACGGGACCTTCCGTACCCCCGCGCGCCCTGCCCCTTGCCCCCAGTGATCCCCGCCATCCCCTGGCTTTGCCCCCCTCAATTGCCCCCCCTAATTACCCCCCCTAATTACCCCCCTGATTGCCCCCCCCAATTACCCCCTGGTTTCCTCCCCATCCCCCCCCATATTTTTATCCTCATTTCTCCCCCCATTTTTTTAAAAAAATTAACCATTAAAATTTTAATTTCCCTTTTTTCCCCGTTATTTCCCATATTTTCACCCCCCCCCCCCGGGTTTCTCCCCCATATTTTTACCCCCCCCATTTTCCCTCCCCCAGATTTCTCCCTGATATTTTTACCTATTTTCCCATGAATTTTAAGTTGTCCAAATTTAAATATTTGAATTTAAATTTTAAATTATTAAAATTTAAAATTTCAACATTTTAATTTTCTATTTATATTCCTTTATTTTTAAAATATTTTACTTTAATTTCTTTTCCTACTTTTTCTACTTTTTAGGTTTCGGTTCTCAGGTTCCAATTTTTAGGTTTTTAGGTTTCGATTGTTCGACTTTTAGAATTAGGTTTTTAGATTTCAGCTTTTTGATTTCGATTTTTAGATATCAACTTTTAGATTTTTAAAATTTTTGAATCTTGAATTTTGAATCTCGAATGTTTCATTTTCAGTTTTCCACTTTTCAGTTTCCGACTTTCAGATTTGTAGGTTTTGATTTTTAGACTTTTAGATATCGACTTTTCGATTTTTTAAATCTTTAGCTTTTAGACCTCCAGACTTTCAAATTTAGATTTTAAAAATTTCGATTTTAGATTTTTGATTTTCAATTTTAGATTTTCAAACTTTGGTTTTAGATTTTAGATTTTTCGATTTTCAGGTTCCAGATTTCAGATTGTCAGGTTTCAGATTTTAGATTTCAAATTTCAGATTTTCAGATTTAGATTTCAGATTTCCAAATGTTAGATTTCCAAACTTTAATTTTAGATTTCAGATTTTCAGCTTTCGATTGTAGGTTTTTGATTTCAGATTTTCGATTTCGATTTTCATTCCTCTGACTTTAAAGGAAAGATTCAATTTTTTGATTTGGGTTCTTAGGTTTCAATTTTTGGGTTTTTGAATTTTGAATTTCCGATTTTCAACTTTTTAGGTTTAGATTTTTAGGTTTAGATTTCTAGATTTTAGATTTTGACTTTGATTTTGATTTTTAGATTCTTAGGTTTAGAGTTTTGATTTCAGATTTCAAAGTTTTGATTTTAGATTTTCAAATTTCGATTGTTAGGTTTCAATTTTTAGGTTTCGATTGTTACGTTTTTAGATTTTGACTTTGATTTTGATTTTTAGATTCTTAGGTTTAGGTTTTTGATTTCAGATTTTCGATTTTCGATTTTTAAATTTCGTTTTTTGATTTTAGATTTTTCAAATTTCGATTTTTAGGTTTAGATTTTTAGGTTTTGATTGTTAGGTTTTTAGATTTTGACTTTGATTTTGATGTTTAGATTCTTAGGTTTAGGTTTTTTGGTTTCCAGTTTCAAATTTTTGATTTCAGATTTTCAAATTTTGGTTTTTGATTTTAGATTTTCAAATTTCGGATTTTGATTTTCAAGTTTCGATTTTTAGGTTTCGATTGTTAGGTTTTTAGATTTTAGATTTTAGATTTTTTGATTTCAGGTTTTTGATTTCAGACTTCGGATTTTCAGATTTCAGATTTTCGATTTTTTTTCGATTTTAGATTTTCAAATTTCGATTTCAGATTTTCAAATTTCGATTTTAGGTTTTCAAATTTTGATTTTCGATTTCAGATTTTCAAATTTCGATGTTAGATTTTCGATTTTCGATTCCAGATTTTCAATTTTCGATTTCGCTTTCAACTGCTATGAATTTTTACGTATAAAATTTCATTTTTTTTGTAAATTTTCATACAAAATTTCAATTTTTTTGTAAATTTTCATACAAAATTTCAAATTTTTGTAAATTTTCACGCAAATTTCTAATTTTTTAACCCAAATTTTATTTTTTTCCAGGGAACATCATCGGCTCGGGCATCTTCGTGTCCCCGCGGGGGGTGCTGGGCAACGCGGGCAGCGTGGGGGTGGCGCTGGCGGTGTGGGCGGCCACGGGGGTGGTGACGGCGCTGGGGGCGCTGTGCTACGCCGAGCTGGGCGCCACCATCCCCAAATCCGGCGGCGACTACGCCTACGTCAAGGACATCTTCGGGGGCATGGTGGGGTGAGTCCAAAAACCACGGGGGGCGGGGATTAAATTTGGGGGGGCGGGGCTTAAATTTTGGGGGGAGGGGCTTAAATTTGGGGTGGGGCTTAAATTTGGGGGTGGGGGGATAACCCACGGGGGGTGGGGCTTAAATTTGGGGGTGGGGCTTAAATTTGGGGGGCGGGGCTTAAATTTGGGGAGATGAGCTTAAATTGGGGGGAGGGGCTTAAATTTTGGGGGCGGGGCTTAAATTTGGGGGAGGGGCTTAGATTTGGGGGCGGGGCTTAATTTGGGGGCACGGCTTAAATTTTGGGGTGGGGCTTAAATTTTGGGGGAGGGGCTTAATTTTGGGGGAGGGGCTTAAATTTTTTGGGGGCGGGGCTTAAATTGGGGGGAGGGGCTTAATTTTGGGGGATGGGCTTAAATCCGTGGGCGGGGCTTAAATTTGGGGGGAGGAGCTTAAATTGGAGGGAGGAGCTTAAATTTGGGGGCAGGGCTTAAATTTGGGGGTGGGGCTTAAATTTGGGGGCTGGGCTTAAATTTAGGGGTGGGGCTTAAATTTGGGGGGGCTTAAATTTGGGGGGCGGGTCTTAAATTGGGGGGAGGGGCTTAAATTTGGGAGGTGGGGCTTAAATTTGGGGGTGGGGCTTAAATTTGGGGGTGGGGCTTAAATTGGGGGAGGGGCTTAAATTTGAGGGGCGGGGCTTAAATTTGGGGGAGGAGCTTAAATTTGGGGAGGGGCTTAAATTTGGGGGGGCTTAAATTTGGGGGTAGGGCTTAAATGGGGGACGGGGCTTAAATTTGGGGGGTGGGGTTTAAATTTGGGGGAGGGGCTAAATTTGGGGAGGTGGCTTAAATTGGGGGGAGGAGCTTAAATTGGGGGGAGGGGCTTAAATTTGGGGGCGGGGCTTAAATTTGGGGGCGGGGTTATGGAGGTTTCAATGGGGCGATAACCCACAGGGGGCGTGGCCTAAACCCAAAGTGGGCGGGGCTACGGACCCAAGGGGGCGGGGCCTTGTAGGTCAGGGGGAGGGGCGTAAGGGGGCGTGGTCAGAAGGGGGCGGGGCTTAAAGGGGGCGGGGCTAAACCCCGTTATCCCCACCCCCCCCCAGTATTGGGGGTATATAGGGAGATAACCCACAGGGGGCGTGGCCTAAACCAAAAGTGGGCGGGGCTACGGACCCAGGGGGGCGTGGCCTTATACCCCAAGGGGGAGGGGCTTAAGGGGGCGTGGTCAGGAGGGGGCGGGGCTTAAAGGGGGCGTGGCCACAAGGCTCAATATCCGCCCCCCCCCCAATAGAACCAATGGGGGTATATAGGGAGATAACCCACAGGGGGCGGGGCCTAGACCCATAGTGGGCGGGGCTACGGACCCAAGGGGGCGGGGCCTTGTAGGACAGGGGGCGGGGCTTAAGGGGGCGTGGTCACAAGGGGGCGGGGCTTAAAGGGGGCGTGGCCACAGGGCTCATTATGCGATGCCCCCCGGGGTATGCCAGGCCGATAACCCCCGGGGGGCGGGGCTTGGAGCCAAAGTGGGCGGGGCTACAGACCCAAGGGGGCGTGGCCTTGTAGGACAGGGGGAGGGGCTTAAGGGGGCGTGGTCAAAAGGGGGCGGGGCTTAAAGGGGGCGGGGCCACAGGGCTCAATATCCGCCCCCCCCCCCCCCCAATATTGGGGGTATATGGGGAGATAACCCACAGGGGGCGGGGCCTAAACCAAAAGTGGGCGGGGCTACGGACCCAGGGGGGCGTGGCCTTGTAGGTCAGGGGGAGGGGCTTAAGGGGGCGTGGTCAGAAGGGGGCGGGGCTTAAAGGGGGCGTGGCCACAGGGCTCATTATGCGATGCCCCCCGGGTATACCGGGCCGATAACCCCCGGGGGGCGGGGCTAACTCCGGGGGGCGTGTCCCCCTGGCCCCGCCCCTTCGCTCTGATAGGTTCCTGCGGCTGTGGATCTCGGTGCTGGTGATCTACCCGACCAATCAGGCGGTGATCGCCCTGACCTTCGCCAGCTACGTCCTGCGCCCCCTCTTCCCCGCCGGCGGCGCCCCCGAGCCCGGCCTCCGCCTGCTGGCTGCCGCCTGCCTGCGTGAGTGGGACACGCCCCCTGGGGCTCTAGGACACGCCCCCTGGGCCTAGGACACGCCCCCTTGCACGCTCAGCCCTCCCCTTGCACACTCAGCCCTTGCACACTCACCTCCCGTTGTATGGCCGCCCTCTCTCCCAGCCAACCTTGCCCCTAGGCCACGCCCCCTGAACCCAGGCCACGCCCCTTGGCCCTAGACCACGCCCCCTGACCGTAAGCCACGCCCCCTTGCACGCTCAGCCCTCCCCTTGCACACTCAGCCCTTGCACACTCGCCCTTCTCCTATGGCCGCCCTCCCTCCCACCCAACCACATTGTCTGCCTGGCCCTAGGCCACGCCCCTTTCTCCCAGGACACGCCCCCTGACCCTAAGCCACGCCCCCTTGCACGCTCAGCCCTCCCCTTGCACACCCACCCCTTGCACACTCACTTTTCTTCTATGGCCGCCCTCCTTCCTACCCGACCCTGTTCCTTCCTTGCCCTCAGGCCACGCCCCCTGACCCTAAGCCACGCCCCCTGGGCCTAGGACACACCCCCTTGCACACTCAGCCCTTGCACACTCAGCCCCCAACCCCCTCCCCCCTTGCACGCCCACCCCCTTGCACACTCGCCCCATTCCCCGCCCCATTCCCCACCCCCATGAGCCAAGACCCCTTGCACACCCACCCCTTGCACACTCACCCCTTGCACACTCGCCCTATCACCCCACCCCCTTGCACACTCGCCCCTTGCACACCCCTTGCACACTCACCCCCATCCCCCCTACTCCCCCCTTGCACACTCGCCCCCATTACCCCGCCCCCTTGCACACTCACCCCATCTCCCAATTCCCTCCCCCTTTTGCACCCCCCTTGCACACTCCCCTTTCACACCCCTTGCACACTTACTCCCATTACTCCACCCCCCTTGCACACTCGCCCCTCCCCCCCTTGCACACTCACCCCATCCCCTTGCACACTCACCCCTCTTACCCCACCCCCTTGCACACTCACCCCTTCCACACCCTCCCCCCTTGCACACTTGCCCCTTCCACACCCAGTCCCTCCCCCCCTTGCACACTCGCCCCTTGCACACTCGCCCCTATTACCCCATCTCCTTGCACACTCACCCTTTACCCTCCCCCCTTGCACACTTGTCCCTCACTCCTTGCACACTCACCCCCTCCCTTAGCCCCCTTCCCCTTTGCACACTCACCCTTTGCACACTCCCTCCCATTACCCTCCCCCCTTGCACACTCACCCCTTGCACACTCGCCCCCATTACCCACTCCCTTGCACACTCGCCCGTTCCACACCCACCCCCCTTGCCCACTCCCCTCTTGCACACTCACCCCCCCTTGCACACTCACCCCCCCTTGCACACCCCCCTTGCACACCCCCTTGCACACTCACCCCTTGCACACTCACCCCCATTACTCTCCCCCTTGCACACCCACCCCCTCCCACTCCCCCCCTTTCACACCCTCCCCCCTTGCACCCCCCCCCTTGCACACCCCCTTGCACACTCCCCCCTTGCACACTCCCCCCCCTTGCACACTCCCCCCTTGCACACTCCCCCCCCTTGCACACTCCCCCCTTGCACACTCACCCCCCCCTGTCCCCGCAGTGCTGCTGACGTGGCTGAACTCGTTCAGCGTGCGCGCGGCCACGCGGCTGCAGGACGCCTGCACGGCCGGGAAGCTGCTGGCCCTCGCCATCATCGTGGCCGCCGGCGCCTGGCGCCTCGCCACCGGTCCGTCCAATTAGCCCCCCCGCGCTAATTAGCGCCCCCCCGGCCCTTAATTAGTCACCAGAGCCCTTAATTAGGGGGGGGGAGCCCAATCAGTTAACGCCGGGACCCCACTAATCGACCCTGGGAGCACCTGAATTAGGGATGGGAACCCCTAATTAGCACTGGGAGACGCTAATTAGCATCAGGGAACGCTAATTAGTGCCTTCAGGCCCTTAATTAGTGACAGGAGACCTTAATTAGTGAGGGGAGACCCATACATTAACAGTGGGACCCCATGAATCGACCCTGGGAGCACTTGAATTGGGGAAGGGAACTCCTAATTAGCACTGGGAGACACTAATTAGCATCAGGGGACCCTAATTAGTGTCTTCAGGCCCTTAATTAGTGACAGGAGACCTTAATTAGTGAAGGGACACCCATACATTAACACTGGGACCCCATTAATTGACCCTGGGAGCACTTGAATTAGGGATGGGAACCCCTAATTAGCACTGGGAGACACTAATTAACATCAGGGGACCCTAATTAGTGCCTTGAGACCCTTAATTAGCAATGGGAACCCTTAATTAATAGCAAGAACCCCCCAAATTGACCCTGGGAGCCCCCAAATCAGCACCGGGATGACCCCAACTCAAATCAAGGGGCCCTAATTAAAACTGGGGGGCTCTAATTAAAACCAGGGGGGGCTAATTAAAATCTGGGGGGGCTAATTAAGACCGGGAGGGCTTAATTAATAGGGGGGAGACCCTAAATTGACTCCAGGACCCCAAATCATTGCTGAGATGCCCCGATTCAAGTTGGGTGTCCCCAATCCAAACCAAGGGGCCCTAATTAAAACCAGGGGTGCTAATTAAAATCGGGGGGGCTAATTAAAACCAGGAGGGCTTAATTAAGAATGGGAAGGCTTAATTAGTAGGGGGAGACACCCAAATTGACCCCAGGACCCCAAATTGGCACTGGGTGTCCTGACTTCCAACCGGGTGTCCCCAATTGAAATCAAGGGACCTTAATTAAAACCAAGGGGCCCTAACTAAAACCAGGGGTGCTAATTAAAATCAGGGGGTCCTAATTAAAGCCCTCCCAGTCTTAATTAACAATGAGAGGGCTTAATTAATAGGGGGAGACCCCAGATTCCCACTGGGACCCCAAATCATCACTGGGTGTTCCAACGTTGAATTGAAACCAAGGGACTTTAATTAAAACCAAGGGCCCTAATTAAAACTGGGGGGCTTAATTAAGAATGGGAGGGCTTAATTAAGATCGGGAGGGCTTAATTAATAAGGGGGAGCCCCCCAAATTGACCCTGGGACCCCAAATCATCGCCGGGTGTCGCGACTTCCAACGGGGCGGTCCTAATCAAAACCAAGGGACTTTAATTAAAACCAAGGGGCCTAATTAAAACTGGGGGGCTTAATTAATATCGGGAGGGCTTAATTAACAATGGGAGGTCTTAATTAATAAGGGGGAGCCCCCCAAATTGACCCTGGGACCCCAAATCATCGCCGGGTGTCACGACTTCCAACCGGTCGTCCCCAGTCCAAATCAAGGGACTTTAATTAAAACCAGGGGTCTCTAATTAACTCCAATTAACTAATTACCTCCCCCCGCAGGCCACGCGGGCTGGCTGCAGCCCCCCCTGTCCTTCTCCTGGCTGCAGCCCCCCGAGGCGGGCCGGGTGGCGCTGGCGTTCCTGCAGGGCTCCTTCGCCTACGGGGGCTGGAACTTCCTCAACTACGTCACCGAGGAGCTGGTGGAGCCCGAGAAGTAAGCCCCGCCCCCTTCATTTGCATCCTCATTTGCATAAATCTGCATAGCCACGCCCCCTTTCCCTTATAAGGAACCTGCCCCGCGCCATCTTCATCTCCATCCCCTTGGTCACCGCCGTCTACGTCCTGGCCAACGTCGCCTACGTCACCGCCATGTCCCCCTACGAGCTCCTCCAATCGGACGCCGTGGCCGTGGTGAGTGGCCCCGCCCCCTCAGAACAAGCCCCTCCCCCTTTTTGACCCCTCCCCATTTTAACCACGCCCCCCTCATTTGCATAGACTTTCGGGGAGAAGGCGCTGGGGCCCCTGGCGTGGTTGATGCCGGCGGCCGTGGCGCTCTCCACCTTCGGGGGGGTCAACGGATCGCTCTTCACCTGCTCCAGGTAGGAGGACACGCCCATTATGATTAGCCACGCCCCCTCCTGATAGGCCACGCCCCCTTCTGTTTAGCCACGCCCCCTTTTAAACCAGGGCTCCGCCCACTTTTTTGGGGTCGGACCCTATGGGGTTGGGGATGGTCGGTGGAAATTGGGCAGGGTCCCTTTAAGAGAAGCCACGCCCCCTTCTAATTGGCCACGCCCCTTTATGTTTAGCCACGCCCCCTTTTTCAGAAGACACGCCCCTTATTTATAAGCCACGCCCCTTAACCATAAGCCACGCCCATTATATATAAGCCACGCCCCCTTATTTGCAAGCCACGCCTCTTAATAACAAACAACGCCCCTTATTTATAAGCCACGCCCCCTATTTGTAAACCACGCCCCCTTATCCATAAGCCACGCCCCCCATTTGTAAGCCACGCCCCCATTTATAAGCCACGCCCCCTGTTCAGAAGCCACACCCCCTTATTCGCAAGCCACTCCCCCTATCCCAAAGCCACGCCCCTTTATTCAGAAGCCACGCCCCCTATTTGTAAGCCACACCCCTTTATTTGCAAGCCACGCCCATTATTCACAAACCACACCCATTATTTATAAGCCACGCCCCCTTATCCATAGGCCACGCCCCTTACCCAGAAGCCACACCCCCTTATTTATAAGCCACGCCCCCTTATTTGCAAGCCACGCCCCTATTCACAAACCACGCCCCCTTTTCCACAAGCCACACCCCTTATTTGCAAACCACGCCCCCTTTTAGCTAAGCCCCGCCCCCTTTTCCCTCCCATTCACCACCCCTTGTCCCTCCCCCCCCTCCACCCCCTCCCCCTTTAACCCCTCCCCCTTTGGCCCCTCCCCCTTAAGCTCCACCCCCCTGAGGCCCCTCCCCCTTAAGCCCCGCCCCCTTTTGGCTAAGCCCCGCCCCCTTTTTTAGGCTGTTCTACGCGGGGGCGCGCGAGGGGCAGCTGCCGGCCCTGCTGGCCATGATCCACCTGCGGCGCCGCACCCCCATCCCCGCCCTGCTCGTCACCGTGAGTGGGCGGGGCTTAGGGGGGCGGGGCCTAAGGGGGCGGGGCCTCGGGGGGCGGGGCCTAAAGGGGCGGGGCCGAAGGGGGGCGGGGTTAAAGGGGGAGGGGGTGGGGTTGGGCGGGAGGGGGAATGGGAGGGGGATGGGAGGGAAAAGGGGGCGGGGCTTGAAGGGGGAGGGGCTTAGGGGGTGGGGCCAAAGGGGGAGGGGCCTAAGGGGGTGGGGCTTAAGGGGGTGGGGTCAAAGGGGGCGGGGCTTGAAGGGTGGCCACGCCCACCTCGATAGTAGCCACGCCCATTCATTGAATGGGGATGAATGGGTCGAGGGGGCGGGGCTTAAAGGGGGTGGGGCTTAGAGGGGTGGGGTCAAAGGGGGAGGGGCCTAAGGG